>NC_051086.1:77914689-78229689 GCF_004664715.2 Peromyscus leucopus
GTGTCTGCTCCGTGGTGGACAGTGATGGGTAGAAAGCTCTAGGACCCTCTTACCCTGGGAATCTGGAGAGACTTGATTTGGCTCTGCATGGCTTAGAAGTGTACGTGTGTGTGTGTGTGTGTGTGTGTGTGTGTGTGTGTGTGTGTGTATGTGTATGTGTGTGCGTATCCAAATCTATGAGCCAACCTCTAAGGCTAAACAAAATTATTTCTCTCATTAACCCAAATGGAGTTTGGAGTGGTAGCTTTTTACATGGTGGGGGCAGGGAGATCACATGGCTTTGGGAGATGGGGGGCATGGCAAAGACCTGTGTTCACATGGAAAGGAGGCAAGGTAGAGCACAATATAGGAGACATTCCCACCTGCATGGCCAGTGAGCCTTCCAGAGAGACACGGGTGCAGCATTCTTTTGGGGGTCACTACAACACCTGAACAGGGGGCCTTCTCTCTCCAGGACTGTGCCAAGCGAGTGGGGGAAGGTTCCAGACTCTGGAGTCCTGCTCATTTCTCTCAGTGGCTCATAGCTTAGGGGTAGTGGCGGTGACCTCTACACTTCAGAATAACTTCTGCTAACCTAGACCATTCAGGGTTTGGCAGCCAAGGTGCCGGCAAAGCCAGACTCCATGTCTGCCCCATTCCGGTCGTAGCTGGGCCTTGGATGAACTTCATTCTAGTTCTTTCTTCTCTCAGAGAGGCTCAGCAGATGGTGGTGGGGTCAAGCAGGTAGAGGGGACAAAGTTTCAGTGGTTGGTGTAGGGAGGGACATCTTGGACCTCTGCCCAAGGGTCGCCTCCATCAGCAGGTCCTCCCTGATTACTCTATCTGGAATAGCAGTCACCTGAGCTGCCCTCCGGCCTTCCAGGCTACCCCTCTACGTCCCACCCTGCTGGAATTCAGAGGCTACCTGAATGGCTGCTGATATCGGGTCTTTGCCTCCTGAAAGAGATTGGTGAAGACTGGTAAGGGGCTAGAGGATGGAAGGAGCATCAGGTTGGTGCTCTCCTTTCTTTATCTGTTCTCTTCTTCCTTCCCTCCCACTTCTTTCTCTCACTTCCTTCCCTTCTATTCATGACAGTATCTCAGTAGCCTAGCCTGGCCTTGAACTCACCATGTAGCCAGAGTTGATCTTGAAGTTTCTGGTCCTCCTCCCCCCACATCTCACACACTGGGATTGCAGGCATGCGCACAATGACTATTTTATATGGCACTGGGCACCAACCCCAGGGTTCTGTGCATACTATGTAGGGCACTCTACTAACGGAGCTACAACATGGGTTGGTCTTAATTATTATGAGCAGCAGGTGAGCTGTGGGATGGTCCTCTTTGCTATAGCTCTCTCTTGGTTTTCACAACTGCTCACTCCCCTGGCCCTCTTATCTGAGGAGCAGGAGCAGCTGTGGGGGCCAGGGTGTCCGACCATCCCCAAATGGGCCCTCTTGACCCAGCCCGTTTCTGTGTCCCTTTAACTCAATGTCCCTGTAGCACCAGTTGCAAGTGGGGATGCTGCCTGCCTGTTGCTGACGGATGCACATCCCTCCCCTCCCGCATCTTCATCCTCTGCTCTGCTTTATTGCTCTCTGAAGCACGGATCATTAACTTGGATGGTATTCCATATTTACTGGGCTATTTCTGTAGTGTGTCTCTCCCACTCTCTGAAGGCGAGGGCAAACAAAAGCTCTTCTTTATGACTAACAGCGTCCCTGGTGCTGGGACAGTGTGTACCTGCTGCCACAGATGTTTGCCGAATGATCCCTGATGGGACAGGCAGGGGCTGTGTGTCTGTCGGCACTCTGTCCTCCACAGCCTGTGGCAACTTCTGGGAAAGGCTCCCAGGAACGCAGGCTGTGGAGGTCCCAGATAATACTGGAATCCAGGAGGCCAGGAGTTCACAGGGAGGAGGCAGGGAGGCATTTTGTCGTTGGAGCCACACTCCTATCTGAAAATAAAACACTTTCACCTTTATTAGCGTGCTTAGGAATAATAGTCCATTCTCCGGGCTTCTAAATCTTCCTCCATCATCGTTTCCAAGCAAAGCCGCTGAGCCCAGCACAATGACAGACCTAAGGTGGCTCCATCACTCTTGGTGTCTGGTGCCTCTGCCAGCACTAGCCTCGGGGGAGAGCCCAAGGCTTTGCTCATCACCTTGAAGACAGGCAAAGAGAAAGGGGAGGGTGGTTAAGGGGAAGGACTGGCTGGCCCAGAGCTCTCAGGACACGCAGCTTGTCCCAGCCTGACAGAAATGGTGGTGCTGTGGAGTCTGTGGGTGTGCGACCTGGGGTTTCTGGGTTCAAATCCTGCCTGGGCATGTACATTTTGTTTTAAAGGTCTTCCAAGGTCCTAATATTTTAAAACCATGATTGATTGATTGAATATGTCAAGGGTGGAGTGGGTGAGTATGTGCCTCGGAGTGCGTGTGGAGGTCAGAGGACAACTTGCAAGAGCTGGTTCTCTCATTGTCGACCATGTGAGTCCTAGGGATCAAACTCAAGGCATCAGGCTTGGCAGCAAGCACCTTAACCCACTGAGCCCTCTCACTGGCCCCTGCCTGGACACTTCCTGGCACACTTAGGGACTGGCCTCTCTGGACTTCTCTTTTCTCATTGATCAAAACAAAGCTGTTTGTGGAACCATGGGACTGTTCCAAGGATTAAATGAGTTAATACAGATGAAGTGGCCTCTAGTAAGTGCCCAAGCGTGTGTGGGCTGAGATTCATATTAATTGGGTGCTTACTCTGCATCATGCACTAACCCAAGCAGAGCGCATTGTCCTCAGTGAGCAGATGAGGACAGCAGTGATGATTGGGTTAATCACCCTCCTCCAAGGTCGTGCACCTTGCTGAGGACAGAGGAGTGACTTACGCTGGGCCACTAGACTTCAGTGCTGTGTGTGTCTAGCCACCTAGAGCTGTGGTCTGCTGCTGACTGCCCAGGTTAACATTCCTTTGCCGCTCACGTACCCACCCCAGGGCTGGCCACAGGCTTGGGTTAGGCCTGGGTCTCTGAAGCATATGCAGCTGTCACAGATGGCCCAAAGCAAGCCTAACGTGGTGGCTCATGTCTGTCATCCCAGTACTTGGGAGGCTGAGGCAGGAGAATTGAGAGTTCTAGGTCAGCTTGGGTTATATGGTGTGAGTTTTGACAAAGAAATTGATAAACAGAGAGGGGGAGAGGAAGGAGAGGGAGGAGGAAGAGAGAGAGGAGAAGAGGAAGGGAGGGAAGGGAGAGGGAGGAAGAAGGAGGGAGGGAGGGAGGAGGGAGGAGGAAGCAAGAGAGGAGAAGAGGAAGGGAGGGAAGGGGAGAGGGAGGAAGAAGGGAAGGAGGAAGGAGGGAGGGAGGGAGGGAGGGAGGGAGGGAGGGAGGGAGGGAGGAGAAGTAGGTTAAAAAAAATCAGTGTGAGCCTGGGAAGGAGCTGGAGGAAGAAGGCTGAAGATCCTTAGAAGTTGGGTACTTAGAGAATAATCCGGTGTCTCTCACTCAGTAGAATGGCTGGGTACCCTAGAGAACAACCCAGTACCCCTCCCTCTTTATCAATTTCTTTGTTAGACTCTCACTATATAGCCCAAGCTGCCCTAGAACTCTCAATCCTCCTGCCTCAGCCTCCCCAGTGATGGGATGACAAGCCCAATTCCCCTCGACCACTTCTGGACCAGTGGCCCGGGTGAAGGGATTGAGAGCCCAAGGAAAAGGAATGTAGAATGTGGTGGTGGGGGGAGCGAGAGGGGAGGGGCGGAGCGCATCTGCACAGCTGCGCTCGATCCTCAGCAGACAGCACTATTCATATTGATCCACCTAATTTTCAGAAGCAAATTGATCTTGGCTTTCAACAACAGATGTAGGACAGCAGAGCCTAAGAGGGCTTTGCACGTGGCAGACTGCCTCGGGCAGCCTTCCTCTGCAGAGCAGGGCCCTTTGTGATTTCCCAAGGGCCACGGCCAGGGGCAGAGCCAGGGCTTTGGGCTTTCGTGCCCACCTACAGGGCATCAGGACCCTGAGCACCACCGCAGCTTCTGGCAATGCTTGTCCGGGATGACTTAGGCTTCAGAGCTGGAAGGGCAGGGGAAGGCCCAGGTTGTGACAGTCAGGGGCTGAGCAGTCATTCTATTGGGGGCGGGACTGGGGACCGTCCAAGGAAGGCCAGATGTGTTGATTTGGGGCGGGAGATCTACAAAACAGCTTGTCCTTGTCTCTGAGAGGCCAGCCCCGGGGAATGGTCTGCTCCTTTAAGACAAGTCTGTTCCCACAAAATGTCAGGACCACTTATTCACAGAGAAGGTGACATCTCTTTCCAGTATTAACATGAGGATGGGTACAAACTATGATAGTGCATGCCCTTTTCCCAGCACTCGGGAGGTGGAGGCAGGAGGATCAGGGGTTCGAGGTCAGTCTTGGCTACATATCAATAAGGAGGCCAGACTCCATCTCAAAAATTTCTGAACTGGCAATAACCAAAAACTAATACAAAGTGAACAAACAGAAAACAGAAGAAGGGCCAGGGAGGTGACTCAGCAAATGAGAACACCTGTCATGTGAGTGTAAGGACTTGAGTTCAAATCCCAGCACTTACATGAGAAAGCAAAAAGCTGAGTGTACCACTGTAGCCCCAGTACTGTGAGAGGCAGAGACAGGATCCCCAGGGCTTGCTGGCTAGCCCAGCTCCAGCTTCACTTCCTTGTCTCAAGGAGTGAGGCAGAGTAGTAGATCAGACACCGGATGTCCCCCAGTGTCTCTCTGTGTGCCTGAACACCTGTGTGCATGCATGCACACATACATACAGAATGACATCGAAAAGGTGATTGTCCTTGTGTCCCCAGAAGAACGACTGTATCACCTCGGTCTGCACAGACACCATCACAGAGCCCTCTCCTGTCTACCAGTTTGCGGAGGCTGAAAAGACATGGGCACTAGCTCCAGACCCAAGGAGGTGAGGACCCCCATTGCTTGTGAACACTGAGGCCTCAGGCATGGCATGTACATCATTGTGCCCTCCACACAGATTGAGAGAGAGACCAGAGCCATGTCCCTTAGACCAAGGGAGGTGAGAGCTATTGCCCATCACACAAACCCTCCCTGAACTCAGCAGCCTGAGGTGGGCATTCACTGCGGATAAAAATCTGTCTCCCTGCCAGCTTAAATTGCTGCTTAAAAAGCTAATCTATAATTTAGACTACAATTTGAGAATGGACTGCTACTGGGCTGTGGCAGCCACTCTCTGAGGTGGGCAAAGAGGCCCTTGGAGGAACTGCCAGAGTGGAGCCACGCTTCTAGAATTGACTAGGGGGCTTTACATTTCTGGGGGACAGTGAGCACAGGGGCTGGCTCTTTAAAAGCAGGTGTAGAGGATGTGAGGGGTCTTAGAAGGTTTTCCTAATGGGTTATGTTTCCCAGCTCCCCCCTGGGAGACCCCAAGTTTTTTTTAAGTTATTTTAATTTTGAATTTATTGTATGTTTGTGATTGCTTTGCCATCATGCATGTATGGGCATGACATGTGTGCTGGGTTCCCGAGGAGGCCAGAAGAGGGCATCCAATCCCCTGCAATTGGAGTTACCGATGGTTGTGAGCCACCATATGGGCATAGGAATTGGACCCAGGTCAACTGAATCATCTCTTCAGCCCTGTGAGAACCCAGGTCTGTAGGGAACATTTTGACAAGGTGATATGCCTGCTTCTGAGCAGTTCTTGAGATGGGACAGAACCAGGTGTGTCCCCTGCAGGGAGTCTATCGCCAGTGTACCAGTCACTGGCCTCACTGCTGGGACAAAGGCCTGACAAAAGCCACCCGAGGGGGGCGTTAATTTTGGTTCACAGTTTGAGGGGATTGTTCATCATGGTGTGTGTGGGGGGGGCGGTTGGCAGCAGGAACGGGAGGCTGCTGGTCACATCACATCCATGGTCAGGAAGCAGAACGAGATGAACGCTCGTGCTGAGTTTGATTTCCTTTTCATTCAGTCAGGACTGGGGCCCATGAGATGATGCCGCCCACATTCAAGGTGGATCTTCCCTGCTCAGGAAAACCTCACTGGAAATGTCTTCAGGACACACCCAGAGGTGTGTTTCCATGGTGGTTCTAAACCCACTCAAGATGACGTGAAAATTAACCTTTGCAAGAGGGACTCTGGCGGTTTCCTGGGAGTGGGCCCTGTTAGAGCAAATCAGCCACTGCCACCCCAGTGTTGCTGTGGAGGGGCCCAAGGTCTTAATCGCCCGAAACCTCGGGACATGACCTTGGCTTGGAAATGAGATCTCTGCAACTGTGTTTAGTAAGATGACACTGGCCTAGGGTGAACCCTGAATGCAATGTCTGGTGTCCTAGGAAACAGGCAGGACACACAGAGAGAAGGGCGGGGGACCTCAGAGGCAGAGAGGAGTGACCATGCATCCGCAGGCCAAGGAATTCCTAGCAGCCACCAAAAGGCCTGGGACACCATCCACCCCAGCTTTCCAAAGAGCGCACCTCTGCTGACCATTTGGTTTCTGGCTTCTGGCATCCATACCTGTGACCCGTGAGATGATCACTTTCTGTCATTCCACGCTGTCTGATTTGCAGTTCTTTGTGACCCCAGCCCTGGAAAATGAATGATGGCTGCAGGCATTGTGTAGCCAACTCCAAGAGGGCCGAGCTGCCTGGGGTCAGGTATGTTTGGGCTACACTGTCCTGGAAGTAGCACTGGACATGGATAAGTCTTGCCCCATGTCAAACGTTCATCTCTGGGGATCTGGAGGGCCCCTGTCACTGGTCACAGTCACATGGTTGAGCAGTCTCCCTCACCTTTGGCCACCACTTGGGGCTACTCAGAGATGGGGCAACCAATCATCTTCATCCCTCCTGTATGCCATCTCTCTGCCACTGATTTTGGCAGAATATACCGGCAGACTAGCTGGTGGGGGACTCTTGGCTGTTTGCTAATGATGCTCACAGCAGCATGCATACCCATATGCACATGGCTAATCATAAAAGGAGCTAAATTTTATTGTCTCGATCATTTTGGGTACAGGAGGACAGAAAACAATGTTGTGAATTCCAACGGCGCAAGGTTTACTGGCTTTGTCAGGGCAGAAAGACGGGTTGGCTGGAATTATTGCAGCTGGGAAGAATTGTGTTTTAGGATCTGCCCCAGGTATTAATTTGTGGCGGGCTTATCCTGTCAGGAACACACAATGCTCATGGTGGAGAGAAGTAATACTTTAAAGGGCCTTCCTGTCAATTGGACAGGAGCTAGTGTGGGAGATTGGGAGGCAGCAGATCCCTTGAGCAAGGTTTTCCAATAAGTTCCAGACGAAAAGCATGAGGCTGCTGGGAGATATCATCTTCTGGGTCTCTTGAGCCAAATCTGTTCCTATCTATTGTACCAGGTCGTGGATTGACCTTCTCCCTGAAGCCCAGAGTGACCCTTCTCTCTATTCACAGGGATCTGGCAGGCCACAGGGTGCCAGGGGTTGGCCCTGTTCCTAAGTCCTGCATGGAGATCAGACAGCATGGGGGGTGAGTGGTTCGTGGATGCCTTGGGAACAAAGGAGATTGAGGAGACCCTTGAAGACTCTGTGATCTCTGCTGCCCTCCCAATTCTAGCTTTCTGGCTATCAGCGATGTCTGCCACAACAAATTAGATGTCTGATTTTGCTGCATAACAAATTTGCATTTTTGTTGATGCTGTAACAAAATGCTTGACAGTAGCAATTTGACGAAGGCAAGGTTTGTTCTGGTTCATGGTTTCAGGGTGCAGTCCATCATGGCAGGAAGGCACGGTTGCAGGGGCATGAGGCAGCCCGTCACTCCGCAGTCAGGAAGCAGAGAGATGAATGCTTGTATTCAGCTAATGCTCTCATTTTTATACAGTCCAGGACTTCAGCTCGTAGAATGGCGCCACTCACATTGAGCGTGGGTCTTTCCACCTCAATTAAAGCAGTCTAGACCATCTCTCACAGACATGTCCTGAGGACTGTCCCGGGTGACTTTAGACTCTGCCAGGTTGACAATCAATATTAACCATTGCAAGAGTCAAAGCCAGAAACCAGTTCTGGAATGTGTTACTTGCACCCTCCCTGGTCCCCATTTTGAGTTTGCATGTTACTGTGACCCTGGTGATCTCATTGTGTGACTAGGCCACTTTCTTATTCACCCTCTTCCTCTGAGCTAGGCCTTCTGGGAGCTGAAGTGCACAGCAGTCAATGGAGCGGAGTGAGGAAGAGATAGAAAAGAAGTCCGGAGTCCCTGGAGATGTGTGTGCCACCAATCCTCAACATACCCAACCCACTTCCTGCCCCACCGCAGGCTACAGCAGCCAGCAGAAGCCATCTGGAGCAAGAATGCAGCCTGGGAGGGACCATGTGGGAAAGAAACAGTTTCAGTGGCCACTGAGTACATGTGTGAAGGGGGTGACTCTAGTCCCTGCCAGGCTGGCCAGGGCCAGTAGGCTGGTGGGAAATTCTAGGTGATGGGCGTCTTGGCTGATAATTGCCTTTGGAGACGCTCCACGTAATTGGGGTACCTGTGAGTCAAGTCCAAGGCCAGGGTTTTCGGATTTGATCATGGGACTCAGGAGTATCTTTGGAATCAGTCTCATCATCTCTCTTTACCTCCAGGAAGCTCCTTCACCAGGCCAGAGGCATTGTGGAAAAAGAATCGAGTCTGCCCAATGCCCAGAGCCCCCAGAAGTGCTCCCGAGGGGGAAATTAGCTTCTGTCTGATGCACCAAGTGCTCAGGGAACTTGTAATAGTACGGCATGCTGGCCTGTGTTGCTGACTGCCCGCGCCACTGTGAGCTGTGCTGTGGATAAGTGCACCCACCGAGTGGTGACTAAAGTGTAGCATTGGTCCTCACTGGGATGGTGTGGCTTGAGCAAGGCTGGGCCAGCCTCAGGAACAGCAGACAGGAACTGAGGGCTGTGTGGACTGGAGGTATATCTAGGTTGTTTTCTTTCTTGAAAAAAAACTAGGGCAGTTTTTCAAACAGCCATAGTGGAGGGCTTAGGAAATCAAACCCCAGTCCCAGGCCCATTTATGGGGCCCTAGCAAGTGCACAAAGCCAGCTTCTCACTCTCTGGGGCAAGCAGGCCCTTTGCTCCAACAGTGGGCTCTTAGGAGTACACACCTCTTCCCATACGCTTCCTGTACCACTGCACAGTCCCCCATGGCTACCCAGGAGAAGAGGGAAGGGACTTGACAGCGATGAGTCAGACATATCTCCTTTGGCCTTCATCTGGGTCAAAAGGGCAGCTCTGGCCTGGGTAGGGAGGAGCTGGTGGTGTGTCTTCCACTGGGCAGAGCCATAAACAGCTGCTGTAAAAGGTGCAGGGGGTACAGATGTCCTCCTGACCAAGAATGATTTAAAACTGAAAGTGCAATTTTCTCCCATTGATCAGCACCACAGAGGCATGCTTTCAGCCTGAGGTGGTGGGGAAAAAAAAGGAATTTCTTTCTGCACTGTGGCCTCAGGACTGCACCCAGCTGTCCTCAGGTCTCTGCTGGAGTCTAAAGTAGATGGAGTTTTTTTGTCCTGTTGGCCAGTTCCCAAATAACCACACAGAGAGTTCTTACTAATTTTAAAGGCTTGGCCAATAACTTATGCTTGTTACTAACTAGCTCTTACAGCTTAAATTAATCCATATTTCTTATCTACCATCTGCCACATGGAGGTTATCATCTTATTTCAACAGGGCTTTTTCATCTCCTGCTTCATCTGCATCTTGCTCGAGACTCCTCAGACTCTGTCCTCCTTTTTTCCCGTGTCCTCTTAGTCTGGCTTTCCTGCCCAATCTCTTCCTGCCCAGCTATAGGCCAGTCAGTTCTTTCATTAGCCAATGAAAGTAATACATATTTACAGTGTACAAAGATTGTTCCACAGCGGTCTAACCTGCAGTGCTTGCGTGAAGCTGAGGGGCAGAGCCAGCCACCATGATGACACCAATGTACACGAGGCAGGGACAGCACCCAGAGCCTTTGTGTTGGAATTAGGCAGACAGATCTCTTTGGTGAGTTTGTTTTGGTGGACCCAAGGCTCAGAAGCATTCACCTTTTCAACAGATCATAGAGAGAAGAGTCCAAAACTTTTTTTGTTGAGACTAGAGTCTCATGTTTTTTAAGACTGGCCTCAAACTCAACATATAGATGAGAGTAACAAACTTGAACTCCTCATCCTCCTGCCTCCACTTCTTAAGTGCTAGAATTACAGGCATTCGCCACCACAACGGGAATCGAACCCAGGGCTTCATGTGCTAGGCAAGCACTCTGCCAGCTGAGCTATATTCCCAACCCAAGACTTTCATTTTGTTTGGGTGGGCCTGGGGATTGAACCCAGGACCTTGTTCATGCTAGGCAAGGGCTCTACTGTCTAGCCACACTCCTACCCTCTCAAAACTCTCAGACTGATTGCCCATAAAAGCTGGCACGGCATAGCCATATCTCCAGATGCAAGGTCAGCCTCTCACCAGTTGAGAGCTACCAAGACATAGAATTCTAAGACAAGGGGAGCGGAGGCCACACACTCTGCCCCACTAGCTTTGGATGAAGCACCAGTGGTGAAGGAGGGGTCTCTTGGTGTAACCTCCTTGGGATAGGTCCGGACAGGCCCAGACAACAGAGAGAATAGCGGCCCAGCAAGGGGACCATCAGATGGAGGCAGACATGCACAGAGGACCTGGAACACAGAATGAGGTGTTTGCGTGAGACGCAGAAATCCCTAGGGAGCCAGAGAAGATGCTAAGGAAGGGTCTGGTTTATCTGATCCCCAGGGGAGCTGAGCTGGAAAGGGCCCTGCTCCTTATAGGAACTTCCTTTTCTCCTCTAATCCAATCTTCCTTCTGTGGCCTCCTTGAGGTTCCTTTAACTCCGTTCTGCTAAGGGTGTCTTTTGGCTGTCTTTGAGCTTGCCTTCTCAGCTTACCCTAGGGAGGCCTGTGGGTTCTCTTCCTCCTGAGTTCTTGGTGTGTGTGGGGGGGGGGAATTCATACCTTTGTCCACAGGGGACCTCTAGTTCTTGCTTTTTGCTTGCTTTCTTGAATGATGAATGAATGTTGTAGCCTTGGTCCTATCTGTACATTCTCAAGAGTCCTTGGCAAACAAGTCTCTTTCTGCTCTGAGCCCAGAGCTCTCTAGTTTAGTGTCAGCTGGAAGCGGCTGCCCCCAGCCACCCTCCTCATCCAGCACCCCGCGGCTCGGTGGCCTCATCCTCCGCCTCCGTGAATGCTAATGGCCTGATATTTGCTTTCCCTTGCCCTTCATTCTAGCCTTTCCCCTCATCAAATCTGCACTGCAACAAATTATCCGCTTCCCTGTGACCTCCTTTTCCTGTCTGAAGTCACCACGTCCTAAACTAGCTTCTCCTGGGCTGTGACCTCCCTCCCTCCCTCAATGCCCCAACTCAGAGTCTGATGGACCCCAGCCCTCTTCTGCATGCCCCCCTGCCCTTGCCAGGTACTCATGGCCCCCAGTCATTTCATTATAGCACTTTCCATCTCCCTGGGAAGTCTCCACCACCATCCACCATCACAATTAACTTCTTAAAAGGCTTTCTGTTTATAAAGCAGCATAAATACAGGTCCTGCCCCGGGACATCCCTTTAATGCACAATTATTCTGGTGTGGTGATGGAGACACTTGTGTCACAGTGGGACCTAGAGATGAGTTCTATTTTGTTTGCAATGAAATTTCAGAGCTTCCTATAGGGCCCAGCTGTCTGCAAACGGCATGGCATGGGGGGGGGGCGCTGCCTGTGACTAGAGACATCCAAGCGTCAGGTGGCCTTGGAGACCCTTCCAGAGTCCATAGAGAATACTGGAAATGACTGTGGAAATGGCAGACTGAGAATCTTTCGGAGGTAGAGGAGAAGCCAGTCTGGCAGGGATGGCGGGAGCCAGGACAGGTCTTGTGCGTGGTGGCAGAGGGATGAGGGAGACCTGGTCCTGCTGGGATGTGGGAAGGAACTGCAATCACGGTGTTTGGGTTGTGCTCGGCTGGAAGGGCCGGCAAGAGCCTGTGTCCCTGTTCTCCAGAGGCTGTGGATTCAGGGGCTCCATAGAGACTCCACATTGTCATGGCAATGCCAGAAGGCCCCCACCCGGCCCTGCTGTGGGTCAGGGTGAGAGTTCCTAGATGTGTTTGCACAGGCCGGTAGGTGGTTAGGGGCTCCCTGAAGCCTGTACCAGCTTATGTTTGCTTCTCACTGGAACACCCCTTCAGGGCTGTGGGCTTTTCCTTTACACTCTAGGAGAGTACATGGGAAAGGCCCAGACACAGTGCCTGGCTCATAGCAAGTACATAATTGTGTGTGTGTGTGTGTGTGTGTGTGTGTGTGTGTGTGTGATTCTGTTTTTTTTTTTTTTTTTTGTTTTTTGTTTTTTTTTTTTTTTTGAGATAGAATCTCATGTAGCCCAGGATGGCCTCAGACTCACTGTGTGGCTGAGGATGACCTTGAACGTTCTGATCATCCTACCTCTGCCCTCCTGGTGCTGGGGGACAGGTGTGCTCCGCCATGCCTGGTTGGAGATAGAGCTAGAGATCCTCCTTGCTAGGCAAAAAGCAGCCTACCGACTGAGCTGTGTCCTCCGCTGTGTGTCATTTTTTTTTAAAAACTAAATAAAGTTAAACAGATTGCTTACATGCTGTCTAGGCAGATTGCATTCTCCAAAGATGACCCTCATATCTCCAGGGGTTCTTTTCTTCTTTTTCTTTTCTTTCTTCTTCTTCTTCTTCTTCTTTTTTTTTTTTTATCGTGTAACCATTACACTCCCCAATCCCTTGATCCAGGGAGGACTCCTAACTACCTTGACCAATAGAGTACATGAAGTGACTTCTAGGTCAAGATTATAAAAACACCTTGTACTTCATCCAGCCTTTCTCTCTCTCTGGAGGTATTTGCTCTTGGAACACAGTGACCATGCTGTTTGGAGTTTCAAAGCAACGCACTCCCAAAGGCATTCCAGCTGAGGGCCTACTGGGGTGTCTGTTGACAGCAGGCGGCCATCATCAAATGCCCTGCATGACTCTAGTCTTGAACTGTTGAGTTACCCACAGCTGTCTAGTCTTCCCAGCCAAAGCCCTGGACATCAGAGAACGGAGATGCATTTCCACCATAGCCAATCAGAATTCCTGACCCACAGACACTGTGAGATGACCTATAGGGAGTCTTGTTCTAATCTACTGAGTTTGGGGCTGACTCATTACCAAGTAAGGATAACTGATATGTTCAGCATCCACATGGAGTCCTCATTACCCGCTTTGCATCTCTGGCTTACCCACATGCCTCTGGCCAGAGTGCAGTCTTCCTGTCTGTCAGTAGTTGCTAGGGTAACAGAATCTCCTGGCACAGGGGGTGGGAGCAGACTTTTCATGGAAGTGCCCTGGCTGCTTTCCTTAGAAGAGACAGTTGGGTCTCAAGGCTTGATTGGTGTAAAGGGTCTACAGTTCTACTTTCAAGGTTCTATTTTGACACCAGCTCTCTATTGTCAGACCTGCCTTAACTTTCCCCTCCTGCAGAAGAGCAGACATGCCTAGGTCAGCTATTCTGTCCCTCTGGGGCGTAGATTGTATCTGTTGCTCCGATTTTTCAATGGATGTTGTGACTTTGACCATAAGGGTTCAGCCTGTGGCGTTGAAGAACGGAGAAGAGGCCTGAGACTCCATGGGAAAAGGGGTCTCTCCTTCCTTCTACAATTTATAGAATACTAATGACATTCTAGGCCCCAGATCTAAGTAATTAACGATGTTCTGAGCATATTGGGTTTCTGTACTATTTTCATGTCTCCACTGAGGGATATCTGAGGGTAATCAATCTAAATCATTATTCAGATTCTGTCTAATCATTTCTTTTTAGACCAGCATCAATAGCCACAGCTGTCTCTAATACATCAAGAGGTGATCATTTTCCACGAAAGGACCCTGGATCCCCAGAGCCAGCCCATTTGGGCTAATCATTGCCTCAGTTTCCCCACCTTGAAATTTTCCACAGGGGAATCCCAAAGACAGGTTTGTCAAAGAAACTGGTCTTGGGACTAGAGAGATGGCCTAGGAGTTAAGAATACTTGCTGCTTAATTATGAGGAGCAGAGTTTGGGTCCCTGCGCCCACATCAGTGGTTCACAGCACCTGTAATTCCAGCTGTAAGGGATCCAGGTCCTTCGGCCCCTGTGAGTATCTGTAAACACACACATGCGTGTACACTCATGCGGACACACAGTCGTACACACTTAAACACATGAGACATACATAAGTAGTATAAAATAAAACTTTTAAAATATTAATAAGTTTTAAAAGAAACAAATCTCAGGCTCTCTACTGAAGCATGTGACTTGGCGCCTGGTCCTCTGAGCCAGTCCTCAGAACATACTGTGCACCTGGCCAAAACCATTCATCCCTTGGGCCTCAGTTTCCACCCTCCCCAGCCACTGCTCTAAAGCCAGGTAAAGCAGCCCCCTTAATGGCTGGAAAGGAGCAGGAACCCAGTAGGTCCAGCTACGAGAGACATATCTCCACCCACCACCTGAATGTAGATGCTCTTGAGAGCAATGGCCAGGTCTCTTGTTTCTGTGATGCCCCAAAAATTCTTCTGTCTCCCGGCTCATAGGATGTGCTCAATAAATTCTTGTTGAACAAATGAGTCAGGATAAGGGTAACACTTCCCAAGTTCAGACAGCATGCTGGTGGGAGCAAGTCTTCCTATGGGATGGATGGCTGCTGGAGTTAATAGGACCACAAATGACCTAAGTAGAGTGAGTGGGATATGTCTTCATGAAGAGGTGGTTTAGATCTCACTACAATCTACCCAAGTGTGATGGAGGTCCTGTTCACAGCAGGGCCGCCAGGGCTCTAGAGATAGAAAAGATGACATCGGGGCCTGGACTGAAGGTTGAGTACAACTTCTAAAATGAAGGGCGTTCGGACATCAGCTTCACTGATGTCATTTAGGACACAAACCTCAGGGCACCACAGACTTGGCATGCACCCCTCCCAGACTTGATTGTACCATGTGATTCCAGCTGCTTCTCTCTTGTCATCCATTCAGCCATCCATTCATTCGAGAACCCTCTCTGGGGCAGATGGGAGGGAGACTCAACTGAAATTATCCTGGTCCAATCTGGCAGTTCCTCTATCTCTCCCCACAAGCCCTTGGCCCTTCTTTCTGAGGAGATGCAAGGCTCTGAAGAGGGCATGGAGCACTGGGGTCGGAGGTAGGAGGTGCTATGCAGCCATCAATAGCTGCCAGTCAAGGGACAGTCACAGGTGGGACAGTCACAGGTGGCTGTTCAGCAGCCAGGGGAGGGAAGCATGGCCACACTGTAGGGTGTCAAGAGAGGTGCATTTCCCAAGACATGCCTCTCAGGTGGACTGGCTGCCCTCAGCTTTTGGGATTCTTGGAAGCTGGGCAAAGCCCTTGGCCTCATCTTGGGGAGACCCCGCAGCAGTCTGCTTCAAAACGTGCTTCCATCCTCCCAGCACCCCATTAGCCTCCAACTCCACAAACTCTGTAAGTAAAACCCCAGGGCATAATCGGATTCGGAAGGGAGAAGCAAGAGTGGGTATTACACTGTGAAACCCCTAACTGCCTGGCCTGGCAAATGAAATAACTTGTTAAACAAAATGCATACATCTGCATACATCTGAATACATGAATAGGATCCGCTCGGGCCCTGCCCAGGTCTAAGTTCTCCAGGGAGCCGGAGGAAGGAAGACCCTAGGGAAAAAGAGGTTTGGATGGGACTCTCACCGTACCTTAAAGAGCCCGTGCTTTTGCATGCTGTATTTATAGATTAAACACAAAAAGCATCTCCCTGCTGCATTAAAAACTACCCATCAAGGCCGAGGACTCCAAGGAGCAGTAAAATCAATCTCATTGCATAAAGACAACAGCGAGCAATTGGCATGACATTTTAAGTAAATGCTACAGCCATTTGTAAATGTTCATTTTCCGGGAGACCCCATCTATTATATGACAGCTATTTTCTTAGCATCCCAGTGTGAATTCAGTCGGTTTACAGATAAGCCCGTTGAGGAGAATGGATATCAAGATGTAAAGTGCTATAATACGGACAATTTGTTACCGCTACGCCACATCGCTCCGTCATTATGTATCTGCCTCTTACAAGGGTGAGAAGCCACTTGGCTTTTTTTCCCCCCAGGTTGGCGTTAATCAGTGAGGGGTCTAAGTGGGTGGAGAAGAAGTTGGTGGGGGTGAGGGCTGAAAGGGCTGAAAGGTGGGCAGCAGGTGACAGACTCAAGGCACAAGGACCAGACCTCCCTGGTAATGACATGTCCTTGTCTGATGTTCATCCCCCAAAGGAGCCCCAGGTGGAGAGACAGTTCTAACCCAAAGCATCAGTGGAAGGGGGAGTCTGCGCACTAGAGATGGCAAGGTCCCACAGAGACACGCTCCTTACAAGGTTGACCACTGGAGTTCTCAGGTGACCAGGCAAAGATGGGCTCGTGGGAGGAAGGTCGGGTGGGTCCTCCTTTCTCAGGTCTCATCACTAGCACCCTGTAACTCTTGGCAGAACAGAGGGGCTGACAGGGACTGAGAAATAGTGAAGCTGCCATGGGGAAGCTTCCCAAGTTGAAATATGGCCAGAGAGAAACTGAGGGTCCCCTAGTCTCATAAGTCACCGTTAACTCTGACAACCTAGACGTTTCCAAGGAGGAAATAAATGACCCCCTTGGTGAACCTGGAGGAGCGCTGAAGAGGTGCCAGGTGTGGCGGGTGACAGATTGCGCTGGGCTCCCCAGGGTGGGTGTCTTGGTCCTCAGGGGGTGAGGAAACCAAATACCCGGGCTGTAAGTTGGGTGCAGCTTCAGCAGGACAGTAGTGTGGACGTCAGCCATCAGCAGCACCCTTTTCATTTAGGGCACAAACCTCTGGGCCCCAGGGGCCCAGCAAGCAGCCCCATCCCTGACTTTATTGTACCTTTTTCTTCTAGCTGTTTCTCTATTGCTAACCAACTATCCATCCATCCATCCATCCATCCATCCATCCATCCATCCATCCAACCAGCTAGCCAGCCAGCCAGCCCTCTGGCAAACATGTGGAGGCCATCTTGACCTTGGGCACAAAGCTGACCTTTCAGCCAGCTAGCCCTCCTGTATCATCAGCTCTCTTCCCCTTTTCCGGCACAGAGCAAGGCATACAGAGTTGGGTGAACAAATGAATGACTGAATAAATGCATACATGTCTGTAGCTACTCATCAGGTGACCAGAGCTGCAGCAGAGTCTCCTCTGGGGTAGAGGACTCTGCCTCTTAACCCTGGTTGGTCTGGACACATTTTCTCAACAGGCAAATCCTACTACCCTGAGCTGAAATCCCAGATCTGGTCTGAGGGAGCTGGGGCCTGAGCAAGTGGCTTCTGTCATTTGTGGAATGAGTCCACATGACTCATGAGAGCCCATGACCCCAACAGAGATGCTGACAGAGCAGAGGGGAGCCCATATCTCCACGATGAAACAGGAAGTATAGTTCAAGAATTTTGAATGTTCTTCCATCCCCACTGCCCTTGACTGTGGAAGCTTCCTGTTTCATCCTTAGGATCAAGGGTGAGCCTGTGGCTGTTACTCACTGGGAATCTGGTTACTTCTAAGAAATGCCAATCATTCCTTGAGGCTAGGCTTCCAGTAGTAACTTACTGAAAACTTTTCTTTCTTGGCTGTGTTTAGTTTATCATTACTTTGGCATATGAGGGTCAAAGTCTGAAAAGTTTGCTATGTAATGTCACCCTACAGGGTCATGTTATGAATTCTTGGTCCCAGATAATGGTCCTGTTCTGGAATAGTGGGTCTTTTGGGGGTAAACATTGGGGGGCATGTTATC
The DNA here is from genome assembly GCF_004664715.2 of Peromyscus leucopus. NCBI lineage: Eukaryota > Metazoa > Chordata > Mammalia > Rodentia > Cricetidae > Peromyscus > Peromyscus leucopus. Next base: position 77,932,475 of record NC_051086.1, read on the forward strand.
TCTGGCCACTTTCTGTTTCATTCTGGGCTTTCCCCCATATTCTTACTGCTGTGATATCCTTCTCAAGCACATGGGACCAAACGAACTATGGACTGAACCCTCTGATACCATGAGAAAAAAAAAATTTCCTTCCTAAGTTGCCTCTATCAAGTGTTTGCTGACATCAATAAAAAGTAACTAATCCAAAGGAGGATAGATTTGACTCCAGATCTGAGAGGTTTCAATCCTCCCATCCCTGGTTCCCTTTGCTGTGGGCCATGGAGAAGCTGAAACAATTTAGTGGAATAACATGGCAAAGGAAAGTAGGAAGACAGGAAGCAGGGAGCAGGCAGAGGAAGAGTTCAGAGCAAAGATAACAGTCCAAGACCCACTTCCTCCAGTCAGGCCCCATACTCCATAGTTTGACTACCCAGCTCTCAGTAGCACATCCATGTTGTAAGGTCCATCTGCTAAGCAAAACTGCCACCATCTTTATGAGATCAGTTGTGCCTGCCTACTTGGGAGTAGACCTACTTGTCTGTGAACCTGGGCCACTGATTTTGTTTCCTAGATGGAGGGGTTGGCGAGGATCATTAAACTCTCACCTGAATATCCAGCCACCTCCTCCCAACCAGTTGTATGCCCTAATTGTATGTGACCTCAGGGGAGGGCAAGAGTTTATGGATTGATGAAGGCTAGGGGAAAGGACTTCATTTTCACAGCCATGGGCGCAGCCAGCATCCACACTGGGTGCACACCTTCCGGCATGGCTGCTTTGGGGTCACTCACGCTCCTGTCAGTGACCCTTAACCCTTCACCCAGGTTCTGCAAGTAAGCCTAATAAACTCACTGGCTCTCCAGGAGGAAGTGTGATGGATTTGTACTTTGGGTTGTCATTGAGACCGTAAGAAATGTTCACGTCTCCCCCAGGGAAGGAATTCTTGCAAAAATCCAGTTGTAGATCCATGCATGGATTGATCCATTGACAAGGTCACAACCCTCAGGTCCAACCTCTTCCCAAAGTTCCATCTTTGAACATTGCATTGTGGACAAAACCTCCAACACCTGTGCCTTGGGGGGGGCATTTCATATCAAAGCCCTACACTGACTTTACTGGGTTCTACCTCATAGAGGGAACAGGATGGATAAGTTGCACCTCAGAAAACTGGTCAAGGGATGATACCAAGGGGTGCTAAGGTCTCAGAGCATGAAAGGCAGTGGGTCCTTGGAGTTATACTAAAATGACTTTTCAAGCACATTCCTCATGACTTCCAGGCTGACTCACTCGAAGGAGGACATGTTTCTGTGAAAGTTCATAGACGTGTTACATGTGGTGCCCCAAAACACTACCTGGTCACTAGCAGAGAGGAGAGAGCCCTGTGGGAGCTAGAGGGTTAATCTGAGGTAACAGGGCTGAGTCCAAGAAGGGATGTGTGCAAGCTGGTCTGAGTTGGGGAACATTTGGAGTTGATAAAGAAGTGTGTAGGTATAAAAATCAGTTCTTCTAAGATAAATAAATGAGCAATCGCCTGCTGAGGTGCCACTGAGAGTACTTAGCTTAATCAAGCAGTGTCATCCTGAGGTAATTTAGAGGCTCCATTCATCACGGCTCTCTCATCCTGGGTGTCACTGTTAACAGCCAGGCAGGAAGTAGCAAGCAGAACTTCCAGGCACTTCCTCTGTTGAAGCAGTTCTTGTGTCTTTGGGTAGAGGCAGAGTGGCCTGAAAGTGCCAGACAGCAGGGCTGCCCCAGGCAGCCTCACATGAGGCAGAGTGGAGCTGGGAACACACTCTTTGGTTCTTAAGGCAGAAGACCTTGAAAGCTAGGAATTCTTACTTTTACAATAAACCTGGGGAGAAAAACTGCATGCCTCAGCAAACTAAGGCACAAGAGAATAATGATCATTTGCTATATTGTTCCAGAGAGGAGCGGGGTTTGAAAACTGATTCACCACAGAAACTGAAAGCCCGGCAGTGTGGTGGAAAGCACCATTAATTACAGCATTCGGTGAGGGAAGCAGGGGAATCAGGAGTTCAAGCCCACTCTTGGTTGGTTACTTGGAGAGTTTGAGGCCAGTCTGGGCTACGTGAGACACTGTCTTAAGAATACCCAAAGAAACAGAAAGCAGAATAGAAATTGGCAAGACTGGGGAGGTAGGGCATTGGGAGACGTCACTCAAGATTAAGAAGTTTCAGGTAGACAGAAGCAAGTTCTAGAGAGCTTCGTTTAACACCATGACCAAAGTTAATGATACTGTTTGGCAGTCATGAAAATCACTAAGAGTCAGTCTAAGTGCCTGACACGATGCCTCTGTAGCTTTATCAACTAATGTCATAATACCAACATATATCAAACTCATTATCAGATAATATAAATATATACAGTTTTCAGGTATCAATTATAGCTTAATGATGTGAAGCCAAAAAAAGAAAAAAATGAAACTGTCAAGTCTGAGTCCAAGTCCTCGTTTAATCCAGTAGAAGCCATGCAGCTGGGTAAAAATCCCCCACCTCTCTGGCCCTCTCTTCTCCCTTCTCATTTTCCTCATTGGAGAGTAAATGACATCACTGGGCCTGGGACAGAGCAGACATCTAAAGAGAAGAAGCCAATGACAGGAACGTGGAGTGACTTGTGGTGGAGAGGATGAGTGTGGTGGGTAGAGACAAAGTCCAAAAATCTCAGGCTCTCCACTCTCCTGGAGCGGTTTCCTTAGCAACGGAGTCCAACCTGTCAATGAGTGCACTAGATTTTGTGACATCCTATAGTATATAAAATTATCTGAAGGCCATCACAAAATAATCAAATCATCTGCTCCGCTGTGCTCTCTCTTGGTGGGATGTCATAAAGATTTGACAAAATGACAAGATGTCAGTTTGGCTCCTACGAAGTCAGACGTCCCAAGTTCAGCCCGTTGAGATGAGTTTTGCCTTTGACTCTGACATGGGAAAAGTTCCAGTCAGATTCAATTGTTTGTGTCTTTCTAATTAACCCCCAGATACTCACCTCCAATGCCCCAGGATCCTTGATGTCTCAAAGTCCCCTTCATTCTCCATTGTCCATAGCTCCAGCTACAGAGAGCTTCCACTCTGTAACGTTCTCTTGTTCCTGCACAGCAGCCTTGCACACTGGTACAAACCCGGCAGCTTCCGCAGTTGGGGAAATCTGCTCTCCTGCTTGGAGTTGTGTTAAACTTGAGCTCTAATTGTTAGTTCTGGAACCAGATTCACAACAGACTCACCTCCTGCCTTTTGGATGGTGTGTGTGTGTGTGTGTGTGTGTGTGTGTGTGTGTGTGTGTGTGTGTTATTTTGTTATTTCTTATTGGATGTTTTTAAACAAGAGTCTTTTATAGCCCAGACTGGCCTCAAATTCTTCTTGTAGTCTTTTTTTGTATGTTTATTTGTTTTTTGTTTGTTTGTTTGTTTGTTTGAAAAAGGGTTTCTGTGTAGCCCTGGCTGTCCTGGATCTCACTCTGTAGACCAAGTAGGCCTTGAACTCAGAGAGATCTGCCTGCTTCTGCCTCCTGAGTGCTGGGATCAAAGGCATGGGCCACCACCACCTGGAGCCTTCTGTGGTCTTGATTATCCTATTCCACCTACTGTGTGCCATCACACCCAGCTCTGGGCTTAAGACAGCCAGCTGTGCCCTACCCCCAGGTCTGAGGCAGTGAGTCTGGGGGAAGGCCTGGGAATGCTCCAGTCTAACAAGCCCTAGGTGTCCTGATGCTGCGCTAAAGGCTGGGGTGTGGCCACGTGGTACAGACAGCCTCCCGCCTCTCTAACACCTGGGCAGCAGTGTGATGACCAGGGGTTCTCCATTGTGTCCTGTTCCTTCTTCCTTCCCCATCTCTCCCTGGATGAAGCTTCTGCTCCAAGTCTACCTTTCATCACAGGGTGAACCCATCCCTCCATCCCTGCATCCCTGCATCCCTGCATCCCTGCATCCCTGCATCCCTGCATCCCTGCATCCCTCCATCCCTCCATCCCTGCGTCTCTTCATCCCTGCATCCAGTGTGTATATCTATACACGCAGCTAGATGGAGAGAGACTAATTTTGCAAAATCTGCACAAAAAGCAGCTGAATTTATGTTCCCCCTGCAAGAGAAACGCTGCAGAGTGGAAATAAAAAGCAGGATTCCCGGGCACTTCCATTACCTCTTCATGCCACCGTCGGTGACTGATGGCGAAAAGTAAGATTGCAAACAGAATCGCTTTCACTTTGCCCAGAACAAACTCCGTCTGGTGCCAGAGCCTCCTGCAAATCCTAGCTTCTCCAGAGTGTCACAGACAGCTGCTGCCACTGAGGGAGAGAGAAGGAATCTGGGGACAGCAGCCCACAGGGAGGAAAGTCGTCACCTAGAGCACCCTGGGGGGCCCATCTGTCACCTGGAAGCCGAGGCCCCTACAGGCACAAGGGAATCCAGCGTGATTTAATGGGCCTCATTTTTCTTCCTTGTTTTAATCAGGGAGTAATAATAATAACAACCCCACCTTTATATAGTGTTTTTCATTGCCAGTGTATCATCGAACACTTTACAGATTTAATAATGGAGTTTCAGAAATAAATAACGGGAAAGAATAAGAGGAAGGCTAAACAACATATTTATGGAACTGTATTGTTGCTTTATGACGGCAAGCAATTGCTCAGACAGCCAACAGCAGGAGATGAAGATGCTTGCGAGGGAGATGCTGAATGGAGATTCTTCCAGGTAACTTGGAGTTGAGCTGGGGGGTGGTGTCAGAGGTAGAGAAGATAGAGGAGAAGATGTGAGGAATCCCGAGTGGGGGAGGGGCTTCCTGCTGGGGACAGGACTGGGGGACACAGTGAGATTACTCTAGGTGAGGCAGATGCCTGGCAGGAAGGTAGGTATGTGATACTTACTGAGGATCCGGCCCTGTACTGAAAGGAGGAAGATACAGGCAAGCCAGCCTAGCACTGTGGAGGCAGAGACAGGAGGACTTGGATACACTGGCCAGCATACCCCCCCCACACCCCACATACACACACACCCCATACACACCACACACACACATACACACACCACACACACATACATACACACACACATACACACACACCACACACACACACACCACATACACACACACACACACACACACCATACCACACACACACACACACACACACCACACACACACACACACACACACACCTTTCTACCCTGCCTGGCTTTGGCTATTGAATACAGGGCTGCCTAGTGGCCATTCTCCACAGCCACCTGCAGTTCACACTTCCTGCTTCTTCCCCACAGAGGGAAGCACATCTTCCTAGGAGTGCAAGATGATGTGCCTTCCTGTCCACCCCTGAGGCAGACGAGGCACATTTCCTGCATAGGATACTGGAACGAGGCCTTTGAAAGAAGCAGCGCATTGTGCAGAAGTTTCTCTGAACAGATTGCACGCTCCTCACCCAGCCTGAAGTCGAGGCTGGCTGGAAGATTAGTGTGCCAGGGGTGAAAGAAAAGTCGAACTCGTGGTGCCTGCCTGTGATTTCAGCTACTGGGAAGGCTGAGGCAGGAGGATTGGAAGTTCAGGGCCTGGAGCTACACAGTGAGTTTAAGGCCAGTCTGGGAAACTGAGTGAAAACTTGTTTTAAAATTTACAAACAAAGAAGGCTGGAGATATGACTCAGTGGAGAGGGTACTTGCCACCAAGCCTGACAACCGGGGCTTCCATCCTCAGGACCTATATGGAGAAAAGAGAGAACCTCGACTCTCGGAAGTTGTCTTCTGACCTCCACACACACGGCAGCACGTGTGTGACCCTGTCACACAAAACGTGAACGAAGGCTGAAGGCTGGGATGCAGCTCTGCGGTGAAGTGCTTTCCTCAGCATGCACAGGGAACATATGCATCCATGCATGCATGCATTCAGGCAAGCAAAGGGAAGTGAGCAGGAAAAGGGGGCAGCGACCAGGCTGAGCAGGAATCCTGGAGTCTTCCCGTGTTTTGAGGCTTCATTCCTTCTTGTCAGAGGTGACCAGACTGGAGTATTAACCCATGGTGAAGACAGCAGGCTGGGTGCTCGCCCAATTGCAACTTGTTGACAGTGTTCCAAGGGCCTCACAGGCCACATATGTTGTGCCTTCAGTGGGGGAGGAAGTTGACGTGAAGGCTGCATGGCCTGCCTAGACAGGAGGAAAGATGGCACCTAGGACAGGACCCCAGGGAGCCCCACTCCCTCTGCAGACTAAAGGTTGCAGTGGAAGCCAAGACAGTATCAGCAGCAAAGGGTCAGACAAGGCAGCTTTGACCTTGACTCCTGAAAATGCACCACAGGCCTCTTCAAGTACCAGCCTTAACCTGTGGAAGGAGGGCCGCGCCCACCACTCCTGGAACCTAAACACAGAAGCTTGTAGCTAAAGCCTGGGCCTGCTGCTGGCCAGCCCCACTGTGTGGTCCCGTGACCACTGCCTCCCTGCGGGGACTGCTTTTGCCACATGCTAGCTTTGGGGTCCCCAGATACCCAGCAGGTGCTGCCTAAACTTGGTCCAGCTCAATGGAAACTTCTGTAGGGAAGTATTTATTCCCTCAGAAAATTCTGGACACACACAGGCTTGTAAACAGGTGTTGCTAAGCATTGTGGGTAGGCTTTAAATGTATTAGTTCTTTTTATTGCCTTGGAAGAGGATCACCAACCCATGCAGCGTAGGCCCATCTCCTCAGAGCATCTTTGGTGTCTTGCTGCCAAGCAGATGTAATTTGGTACCTAACTGGGTAGGCAGGAGGAAGCAGAGCCAAGAGCTGGGCTCTTTCCTCCCAGACTCTTGTCTCCACTGAACCATGTCCTACGTGGTTCTTTTTGTGTGTTATGTGTTCCTGTGGGTGTACACATGTGAACATACCCAAGTGTAGGGTTCAGAGGTTGATGTCAAGTATCTTCCTCAGTTGCTCTCCACCTTATTTTTATTTTGGGACAGGATCTCTCACTGAACCTGAAGCGCACTGATTTGGCTAGGCTAGATGACCAATGAGATCCATAGATTCACCTGCCTCCACCTCCCCTGAGTTTTGGCATTACAGACATGAACCACTATGTCCAGCCCTTTATACGGGCGCCCGGGATTAGAACTCAGGTCCCTATGCTTGTGTGGCAGGCACTTTACCCACTGCGCCACCTCCTCAGCCCCATGCCGTGCATGTTTTTGAGTGGCTACTGCCCGCCAGGCATCATGCAACACCCCTTGATGGAGCATGGCTGAGTCAAACACCCCGGCTGCTCAAGAAGTTCTAACACTGTGGTTTTGCTAGAAGACAGGGTTCCAGGGACACTCCTGAATGGCCGACATTCAGGAGCCCCGTCCCCACCTGCAATGTGTCGGGGCTGCCTGATAACTGAAGAATCAGAAGTGTGGGGAAAGCAGGCTGCCTCTGTGTGTGTGTGTGTGTGTGTGTGTGTGTGTGTGTGTGTGAGGCCTCTGTCTGCCATGGAGTAGTGTGCTGCTGTGACTGTCACCAAGATGGCATTTGTTACCATTTCCTCCCTGTCAATGTTGGCAGGTTGCAGCCCGGACCTCCTGCTGGGCTCGGTGCTTAGCATTAGAGTCAGATAAGTGATTTGCATGTTATTCTTAAAAAAAAAAAAAAAAGGAAAAGATGCCCTCACCATTTCCCAGAGCTAGGTACTCCCTGCCTGCTCAGAGATAGTGACAGGGACCAAAGCCACCTGCTCTCAGGGTTTAGTGAACTCTTGACATCAACACCCTGGGACCTTCACCCTGGGACCCCTGTGGGGAGAGCAGCATCTGGATCCTGTGAGGGTGGGTACAACCCAGGGAGGCCTTAAGCTCCAGAAGCATAGACCAGGGCTGGGAGAGGACAAATGGGAACAGGAAGCCATGTTACCAAGCATGAGACCAAAACGTGAGGGGACAGCTGATGTTAGTACACATCAGAATCCAGTGTCACCAAAGGGGTCAAGCTGCGGCCAGCCCAAGAGGCCCTTAGGCTCATGCCACTGGGAGGGGCCGCAGCCCTCTCCAAGATCCGCTGCTGACCTCTTGTCTCTCAGCCAGGCCAGCTGACTGACGTCCCCTAGATGGAGCTCTAACCTGAATGTCACCACTAGTGTGCAGTGATGGTGGTGAGAACCCCAAGTCTCACCTGTGAAGTGGGGGTACCATGGCATGGCCCCTTCATGGTGCTTGAGGGAAGAGAGCTGAAGCAGCTCTTAAGGTATTTGTTGAGATGAGGCCTTCTGCCTTTCCTGGACCTGTCCCCAGACTCCCAGAGCCAGAAGGAGCCACAGTCACTGGCTCATCCGTGGAAGGCTAACTCCAAATTGGATCACAAGATCTTGCCCACGGCCCCACGCTCTGCCTTGCTGCCACCTGTTTTTACAAATAAAACTTTATTGTACCATGTCTACAGCGATCACTCATTAGCACACGGCTGATGGCTGTTCCTGCGCTGTAGGAGCAGTTGTGTAGCTGCAACAGGAACAATTTGGGGCACAAAGAAAGCCAAAGCTGTTTCGCAGTCTGAACCTGTGTAGAAAACACTTGGAGGTCTCTCTGTTTGAAAGTCCGGGGCTGCTCAGAAAACCTACGCTGGTGAGTGCTTGCATGGTCAAAGTCAAGGAAGGCCTCCAGCACTTCTCTCTCAAGTCCAGACTTGAGAATCTCTTGCAGGAGGTCTGGGTCTGCCAAGCAGGGTCATGATTCACTCCCACAACAAATCAGCAGCTCAAAGGGTCACTGTCCACCTCACAACCCTCATCGTGGTTGGAAGGAAGATCTGAAGCCAGGAGGCAGAGCTGGTGGCCTCTGGCCTGACCTAGGGAAACTGGACCCTGCCCCTGGCTAGGACAGAAGGCTTAAACCATGCTCTCTGCTAGTTATTTTTTCTTGTTTCTGGGATGAAATAGCTGACAGGAGCGACTTAGGAAAGAGGGGCGATTATTTTAGTCCACGGTTTTGTTCTGGGAGAGGCAGGAGAGCTGGGGCTCTGTCCCTGGTGGATAGTGCTTACTGGATGAACTGCAGCATCTGGGAGGATTAGGAAGGGGAAGGGGGCAGGGGAAGAGGGAGGGAGAGAGAGAGAGGAGAGCCAACTTGGGTCAGAAGTAGAAAGAGCCCAAATGGCGATGCTTACACACAGCAGTGACCCATTTCCTCCAGCCAGGCCGCACCTCCAAAGGTTTGCAAAACCTCCCCAAACAGCTCCACCATATGGCAAAGTGTTCAAACACACGAGCCTGTGGGACATTCTGCATCCAAACCCCAAAACAAGCCCTTCTCATGGTCTCTTGGATGGCATGATGAGGATCTCAGGATGAGGATCTCAGGATGAGGCCTCCCTGGGACATTACTCAGCTATTATCATGTTCTTCTCACCCATACCCCACTTCTCCATCTCCGGGAAGGAGTCTTAAAGACTCTGCACCCAGTACTCTTTGCTCTGCATCTTGAGGCCCCACAAGGTTCTCATTAATGAGCCAAAGTGGCAGCGGTGACGTAGGTCCTGCCTGGGCCTTGCTAAGGGCTCGTGCCGGCTATGATTACTAATAACTATGATACCCAGATTGCTCTCTGCTGCTTCCGCCTATGGCTCTAGCACAGTCTGACCATCCAGGATAGCTCCATCCCATTCCAATAGCACAACTTTACAAAAATAATCGAAGATCCTTGCCTCCAGTCACCGAGTGATAGAGTGGCAGCTCGGCTCTGCTGTGTTCTAGAAGTTTCCACAATGTCACCAACCAAGAAACGGCATGTTTCCTTGTCTCAGAATGAAGCCTGTGTGTTGTTTTAAAATCTACTGATAACATACCCAGTGTCTGCAGTAAGCATAACACCTCGTAAGAACCACCGTGGACTTCCAGGGCCCATTGAAACTTACACACCTGGCTGGAGACTTTGAGTTCTCAGCTGGTGTCAGCTGTGTTGGGCAGAGGCTGAATTCTCCGGCTGCTTCTTCACTGCCATTATACACAGACTTAGAGGAGCCATCACTTCCTCCATCCTCAGAGGTTCCCCCAGGATCACAGGGATGTCCTAGCTTCCTGACCACATGGGGGGTAGCCACACTGTATCATGCAGCAAGCACACTGCCCGCTGAGAGATGTTCTGGGTGTCCAGTGCCATCCTCTCTACTGTGCCGCCCGGGTATCATTTTATGTGCGTCTTTGATAAATGTTTGCACTTTTATATTCTAATTGGTAATAGAAACAACACTCGGAGTCTTGGGAGAAGCCCTGGGTCCCAGCTCAAATGGGAGATGAAAGTGTTTCTGATGAGAGGGAAACGACCGTGGAAAATAAAAACAAAAGCTCATAAGAATAGAAGGCAAGGCAGCCGGGAGCGGTTCTCAGCAGGGCGGGATGAGTGGGGAGTAGAGGCTGGCCTGGTGTGTACAAATACATCATCAGCTGTATTTGCAGACCACAGGCGAGCAGCCTCACCTAGGGAGTTGGAATAGGGTGATTTCCAAGTGAGAAGTCAGCATTCTTATGTGGGTAGGTAGTGTGTGTATATGTGTGTGTGTGTGTGTGTGTGTGTGTGTGTGTGTGTGTGTGTGTGTGTGTGTGTGCAGGCACACTCAACCTTTATACATATATGGAGGCCAGAGAACAACATTGGCTGTATCTCTGCCTTATTTTTTGTGACAGTACTCTCAGTGAAGCCAGAGCTTGCCAATTTGGCTAGGCTGGCTGGCCAGTGAACCCCCAGAATCCACCTGGGTCTGGGGTTACAAACATGCGCCATTGCACCTGGCTTTTGTAGGGGGTTCTGGGGATCTGAACTCAGGTCCTCATGGTTGCACAGACACTTTACTGTGTCAGCTCCCCAGCCTGCAAGTCAGCATCTTTGAATAACCAAAAAGAGAACGCTGGAATGTGGCTACCAGACACAGGAGATGGTCAGCTTCAGGGGGTGATCTCATGCGCTGGACCAGACAGTCCAGTTGTGTTCCGTACCTGCCCCGGCCACCTGCTTGTCAGAGTTGCTCAGGTTCATGTTTATCACCTCCTCTCTCTCCAGCCCCATCTGCTTCTAACGGGGCCCTCAGAACCATTTCTTCCACATGCCTGAGTCCTGAGATCTCCCATAGAAAAGCTCATATCCGAGTCTACATTCAGGTCACTGGGATCTAACAAATCCCAGGCCATGCTGATGCTATGGGTGCGTGGACCACTTTTGAGGAGTGACTACGGAGACAGAATGGGGAACCTACTCCCGAGAGGCTGGTCTTTGTAGTCACATAGGGGTTTAAATCCTCAGATCTTGCTAACCCTGAGTTATTGGCTGTGTGACCTCCAACAGGTTACTTAACCTCTCTGAGACCCAGTTTCTTATTTGTCAAATGGAGAGAAAAACATGATCGGGGATGGCAGAGAAGAGCTGATGTTAGTTAAACATGTTGAGCTGGGATGTGTAGCTGGAGAGTTTTCCCTCCGGGTCCCACCAAACCCCGGCAGTCCGACAGCCCACTTATAAAATAAACACACAGACGCTTATGTTATTTAAACTATTTGGCCTAATGGCTCAGGCTTCTAGCTATCTAGTTCTTACATCTTAAATTAATCCATTTCTATAAATCTATACCTTGCCACGTGGCTCGTGGCTTACCGGCGTCTTCACATGCTGCTTGTCATAGTGGCGGCTGGCAGTATCTCCGTATAGGGATGTACTGCCCCCTGGGATGGGAAGATTTGGGTTCTATCGAGTAACTCACCATTCAGAGACCTGGAGCTGATTAAGAGGATCACAGCCGGAGGGAGAGGTGTGCTCTCCAAGCAACTGCCTCAGGAGGCCACCATGTTCTAGAAGATGGTCTCCCAAGGCAGGGAGCGTGCCTTCTGTGTAGGTGTACTCTCAGGTCCAAGAGACAGAGCCTGATTGCAGATCAGAGGGAGATGGCACAGGTGTGGCCTCTATATACACGTCTGTTGCAGAACAAAGCCAGGTCCAAAGAAAAGCCAACAGAAAGGGCTGGATAGAGGATGGGAGAGGATGGGGGGATGAAGAACCCCCCCCCAACACACACACACCTCTGCCTATACATAGAATTTCCAGAACTAATAAGTGATCCAGGCCCATTTAATGCCACACAATTTGGAGTGTGTGCATGTATTCACAGACATATGCATGTTACGATTCAATGAACTAGTCTGGGAACTGAATATAGGTGGGAAAGGAAACCAGACAAATCCGCCTGGAGACAGGTCAGTGAGTTTAAACAGAGTTCCCGCCAGCACCAGCTCTCTGTGGAACAGGATTTCTCAGGCTGGGCTCTGCTGACATTTTGGGAAGATGATGTGTGCTGTGGAGGCTGTCCTGTGCTATGTAGATGTTCTGAGCATCCCCAGCCTGTACTCACTGGATGCCAAGAGAACCCTCCCACCCTAGTCGTGACAATCAGAAAATGTCTTCAGACATTGCCAAATGTTCCTTGGGGACAGAGCCACCCTCAGGGACAACCATTCCACGTATCCTCCCTTGGGACTGTGATGCATCTTTGAGACAAGGGGTGGAGGGTTTGTGAATGGGGTACCCCGGCCATGAGCCCCACTTCCTCTCTGAGGCAAGCTCTGGCTGATGGCTCTTCCAATGCCTTTTCCAGAGCTTAGTGTCCAGACTGCTAGTGTCTGGCTTCCCAGCCTCTCCCGATTCTGGTTAGAGAGAGGAGGTAGGCTCCAAGTGCGGCAGTCCGTCCCTCCCCACACCCCCCTCACCAATCCCAAGCTTCATATCTCCAGGGGCCCTCCCGAGGTTCCCAGGAAAAACATCTTTGGAAAGGGCAGGGCTGGAGTTGGCATTGGGAGCCCTGATGGAAAAGCCAGGGGGTGCGGAGGCTGAGTGGGGGAAGAGAATGTTATCACAGAAACCTGATTTTTCTACACACTCTATCAGCTCCCCATCTGCTCCTTGATTAAACGTATTGCCGCACTCCCTCCCCACACGCCCGCTGCCAGGACGTCTCTAGAGCCCTGATTACATCTGTGGAGAGAGCCTCAAACCTCACAGATGAGCGGGCCTATCGATCAGCCTGGCAGCTGACGTGTGTTTTAAAATGTAGAGGCGGATGGGCAGTTGAACTGCCAGGCTGAAGGGTATAGAGGGTTCTCACCCTGAGGGGAAAGGGCTCCATCCTCTCCTCCCCGCCCCCCATAAGCCCAGGGCGGTACTTTGATTCCTATCCAATATCCCCTTTCAACTCTGAAGCCTTGGCTGACCTCCCTCTCCTTCCTCGCCTCAGTTTCCCCCCTCTTTAGCAGGAGGATGTGACAGCCGAGCTGGTAGATGTAGAGTGAGTGACCTTCAGAGTCAACAGACTATCCTCCTGCCACTGACTCACAGTCTGCCTGTCCTGTGAGCCAGCAGGCCTGATGTCCCCTGGGAGCTTGTTACGAATGCAGGATCTCAGGCCCAGACGGGGCCAGGCCTAGGCTGGCTGTATCAGGAACTACCCTTTAACAAGCTCCCCAGGTACCTGTGGACGCGTTACAGCGTGCCAAGCCAGCCGACAGCTCCGTTCATCTAGCTACTTCAGAGGTGAACATGTAAAAGAAATCTCTCAAAGGGAATGACTCACCACCTTTTCTGGCCTCAGAAAACTTTTCACAGAGATTTTTCTTCCTGCCCAGGAACTTTAACCCTGAAAAGCAGGCAGCTTTGAAATCCTGGTGGTTTAAGCCTTGAAATGAAAATCTTCATTTCGTTGGTCCCTTAACAAGCCTGGGGATGAAAAGGCAACCCCCCTACCCCCAGGAAAAGGCCTCTCTTGGGGGATAGGCAGACCCCTCTTTGTTCCTTGGAAAGATGCCTGTCCGTGGTGTGGTTCTCAAGCAGCTTGCTTTCTCATTGCTGGAGTCTGACCAGGGTCCTATGAGCCTCATCATCCTCTTGGGACTCTCTGTGTTAGTGCCCAGCTGAAACACATTATCGGAAGCTCGGTGGCTTGAAGCAACAGAGTTAGTTATTCTTTCACAGTTCCGAAAGCCAGAAGTCTGAAATCACAGCGCGATCACGGTCCTCTCTCCCTCGGAGGCTCCAGCCGGAAGTCTTCCTTGCCTACCCCAGTTCACAGTGGCTGCACCTCCCCTCTCTGCCCAGGGTCATGGGGTCTCTGCTTCCCTGACATGTTAGAGCTCCTACCTCCCTCACGGTGCTTGTGATGGTCCTTAGGGTATATCCCAATGATCTAGAGTAATCTCACTTCACAGTTCTTAGTTACATCAAAAAATATCTTTTTCCATGGATTATAGGTGTGAGCCATATAAGCACAAGTCACAGGGATTGATTATGACTACTTTTAGGAGGTTACCTACCATAGCCTCCAGTGGGATCCCATGTGTTACAGTTTGGATTGGCAGTGCTTCCTGCCCCCCTTTCCCTCGCCTGTCCCCCAAAACTCATGTGTGGAAGGCCGGCCCCCAGTTGGTGGCGCTCTTGAAAGGTAAGTGGATTACAAGGGCATTAACCTCAAAGACTGTTGGGTTCACAGAAGAGCTGTTAGGCGGTGGGAGATGTAGGTGTGACTTTGAAGGGTGTGTTTTGGTTGGGCCTTCCTCCTATCTGCCTTGGTTGACAAGAGCTTCTCATGCAGGATTTCCACACTAACAGCCACCAAGTATGTATGAACCAGATGCGTAGGAGGGGAAGTGTCGATCCCTTCTGAAAGATGCCCTGTGCAAGTGGCAATGGCCTGCGATGTTTCAGAAGGGAAAGTGACTTTGCCAGCGTGCATGAAGTGGGGGTGTATTCCAGGCACAGGGAACCGTGTGAGAGAATCTGAGAGCTAGGGAGTGTAGGAGATGGGCCAGAGACCCCAGCAAGTCCAGAAAGAGAAAAGTTCCCCTCCTCTCACTGCGGAGTGGCAATCTGTAGCTTGTGGGCCATGGAGACAGCACGATACAGCTTTCTTTGAGAGAGAAACCTGTTTGGCTTTGTGCTGGGGGCAGATTGCCTTGGTGCCTCTGCAGGGGTAGGTTGGATGAGGCTGGACTGGAGCCTGGGCCATCACTTCGGCATCTGGTGAGACAATCCGGGCAGCAGATGATCAGGACCAGCCCACACTGGCACTCATCTGGCCTGGTTGATGGCAGAAGAGCCAACAAGTGAGCAAGCCATCAGTTAAGCCAATCTCATCCCATCTTGGCAGAGACAAACTTGAAGGACAGTGGCAGTGAACGCCCTGGTGTCCTTGGGCAATGCCCACTCTAGTCCTTCACTGGGGAGGGTATCCCTTTCCCCTTACACCCTCAGCTTCCCCTCTGCCTTCATGGGGGAAATGGTCCTTTCTCCCTGATCACCGAGTGAAAATTTTTGCTAGAGTCCCCCAAATGTTAAACTAATTTCTGTGGAGATTTTTCTTTAAGCCAGCCTGACACGAGCTTTAAATCAATTTGAAATCCATTGTCTACAGATCCACATGGAGAGGGTCCTTGGAGGACGGGTACCAATTATCCTCATCTGTCAGTGAGGACAAGGTGGCTGAGATGGGCTGGGGCTGGGAGTGGGGGAGAGATGCAGGTTTACATGTGTGGAAGGTGTCAGGAGCTCAAGGCTACTTTACTACAGAAGGCACAATGGTAGGGGCACGTGGTTGTCATTGTGACGTGTGGAAGGCCTGGCCCCCCATTTGGTGGCGCTATTGAAAGGACATCCCTACCCCCACCCCTTGAGAAGAGACGGGTGGGGAAGCTGATTGAAGGGGCTGGATCAACTAGGCTTTGTATCGCATGCCTGAAATGCCAACATTCAGAAGACAGGAAGAGGCAGGAAGATCAAGAGTTCAAGGTCATCCTTGATAACTAGTGCCTTTGAGATCAGTCTGGGCTCATGAGACCCGGTTTTAATTAAAAAGGGGGTGGGAACTGGGGAACTTGTAAGGAAGGGGAAGGCTAAAGGGCTGGGTCAGGCCCAGGGATGCTGAGGTTCCCATCAAGTTCAAAGACTTTGCTTGGCCTTCATTCTCAGGTTACTCGGTGCTTTAAATATCTAAAGTTGGGAAGTAGGGAAGACCAGGGCGGGGTCTGGGAAGGGTGTCAGTGATGGTGGGTGCAGGGAAGGTCAAGGGGACTCATTAGCAGCCATTTGCAGCCTGCTTTGGAGCTCAAGATCCACCAGAGTATTTATGAATGAAATCAATCCTGTCCCCGATGCAGGGAGACAAGCCAAATTCCCCGGCTCCATCTTCCTGTCCAAATGGCCCTCTTCCCCTTCAGAATATTGCTTTGTAATAGAGCCCATCCTCTCCATCCTTCCTCCCCGAGGGAGGTTTCCAATTTATCTACCCTAAGTGGACGTGGGTGAGTTGCTAATAGGGTACCAGCCCAGCCAGACCAACAGACAAACTGGTCAGGGGTGGGTAGGCAGTAGAGCTTCAAGGACAGACGGCGGACTTTGCATTGCCAGCACGGTTGTAAGTAATAGCTCCCTTGAATCCATTGCCAGTACAACAGAGTGACTCTCCTCTCTTATCCTGAAGCCCTGTCCAGCCACGTGACCCAGACTGTCCAATCCCAATAGCCAATCCTAACAGTCAGAGTCTAGTCAGGTGACCAGGACTGGCCAATCACACATTCTGGTTTTGATTCTGGTATGAGTAGGGAGAATGTAGGGCCTGTTAAACTTTGTTTTCAGTGGCTTTGGGAGGGCAAAATGGTTTCGCAACTGTGGTGTTAGAAGTGTCGTAGCCAGACAGACTCTAAGGCTCAGCTTCTAGAATCCGCTTGCTCTCAACTTCCAACATGTTTCCCATTCTCCTACCAATACCTGATGTTCCAGTATTCTTCCAGAACATTCCCTTAATGTGAGTTTCTGTTGTTGGCAAGCAAAATCGTGATAGATTCAGGAAATTATTCAAAAATCTGGGAAAGACTTAAAAACCACACACTCATGTGGAGGGTGAGATGAAGTGTCCTTCTCCTGCGTGGGGGCTGGACTGTGAGGTGAGTTCCAGGCCTTTCCCACAGCGGTGATGCCTTCCTGGAGGGTGGACGATGGGAAGCCGCCTCCCATTGCCTTTCTCACCGAATCAACAGGAAGCTTTGCTGCTCGGATCTTTCTGCAGTTCCAGTGCTGCCAAGATCTCAGCGGGAGAAGCTGAGGGCCCAGCCCATGCCCGAAGTAGTTCAGAAGGACATGAAGATGAAGACTAAACTCCCTCCTCACTCCAGAGCTGAGGCAGCAGTGGCTCTCAGAGATTGATGGAGCTGCCCCTGAAGCCGTGGCAGAGTGGGGCGGACTCCATGCCTGGCTATCACGGCCAGCACAATTCACCAATGAATCCTTGTAATTCTCTCCAAGGTTGAGGTAGCAGGTTTTTCTCATGGCTTTTATTTTCCAGCTGGGCGGGGGGGGGGGGGGGGGATTCAAAGGGGGTTATATAAGCCATTCAAGGTAACCCGGGGAGTGCATGGCAGAATTTTCACCCAAGCTTCTGGTTCCAGAGCCGCCATTTGCAGAAAAACTTCAGTCAAGAAGGATGGGTGAATGGGAGGATGGGTGAATGGGAGGCAACCTCAGAACCTTGAGCAGGTGGGATGGAGGGGACTGAACCACGAGCCTAGGTCTCAAGGGCAGCCTCCTGTGGCTCAGAGCCCAGCTTTCTGTGGGCTCTCCACTACTGTAGCTAGTAGCTTATTGCATCCTAATCTGGCAATGCTGGTGGCTATGGTTGGTATCGCTACCCTAAGCAGGAGTCCTTACAGACTTTGCCTCTAAAGTCTGCGCCACCTACTTGGTAGATGGCCTGTGTGGGCAGCTCTGAGCTGATGGACAGGGAAGGCCCTAGAAACTGTGAATTCCAGGCAGCTGGTGCCCAGAGGATGTGACCCTGAGGCTCAGCCCCAAGTCTGCTTCCTGGCCTGCATCAGGAGCATAGTGAATCCAGATGGTCTTCAGGTATGGGTCTGGGACCGTTGTGCTGAGTTTCATGGTAGAAAGGGGAGCCTGTAAACATCTAGGAACCCACTAGGGCCAGGTAGGGGTGGCAGCCAAATGAGAGGAGCCCCCACCTTGCTTATTAGAATGTAGAGAAAGGGGCCTGTGCCTCCCCTCATACCCAGAGGAGGCAGGAGGTTGTTGCCATGGGCCCCTCCAGCCCGGGAATCCTGCTTCCATGGACCTGATCTTATTTCTAGATGGATGACATGTCCATCATCCTACGATGCTGTCTGTGTCCTGGGCCATGTAGCAGTCAAGCTCCTTCTTCATTCCTAGACAATGAAGAGAGGGTCCCTCCCAGCCCCTCCTTCTTTCAAGGCCTTTAAGGTTTGGAGGGCTGTCGTAACATCCTGGTCAGTAGTCCTCACCAGCCCAAGAGTATCACTGCCCATTGGTCATTCTGTCTCCTCTGCTATCCCTGTGGCTCCTTGTCTCATCTCCCTTCTTTGTCCAAAGCCTGCCCCCCGACACACACACACACACACACACACACACACACACACACACACACACACACACTTGCCACTTCTGCTATTGAGCAAGGCAGCCCAGCTTCTTCAGGCAGTCACCCTAGTCTAGGCTTGCCTAGGGGTCTTCAGAGTCATCAAAACACCCAACTCTCTATCAGAATGGAGCACCTCCCCAGAACTCAGCATGGTTATCTGTGGGGAGCCCTCCTTCTGACATCGTGGTGTCCTGGGACTATGAGCTTGTGATCTGCCCTGGACTGACCTCTGCCAAGTCATGGAGGCCAAATGCTCACACAGACCACATCTGAAGTTCTCTCTGCCTTTCTCAGCTGCCAGGAAGTGGGGGGGGGAGGGGAGGAGACCACAAGGAATTCCTCAGCTGAGTCCTGAGAACAGACCTTGGTTGCTCAAGAGAATGAGGCATCCTCTGGGTAGCTTCCTGTCATTGGGAGGCAATAGCCAAGTTCAGCTGGTGTCAGCAAGAAGGGTCAGAGGTCAGAAGAGTAGGGGCAGTAGGTGAGGAACACTGATCATGGATTAGGACAGAGAAGTGGATGTAGGGGATCAGCAGGGCCTGGAAGTACATGCCTGTCATACCAAGCACTTACGCTAGCTAACCTCAGCCCACAGCTTCATCCCAAGCCGCACGGGGCCTGCTGTACACTTCCAGCTTCTCCTTGCCTCCCCCGCACTGCAGCGATCTGTAAAACGAACACGCTAACCTCGTGCCCAGCCTCCCCTTCCACGGCCGTACAGACTCTCCTCCCTCCCTCAGACCCGCTCTCTCCTGTCCCTCCCGACGGTGTCAGGAGAAGGCCTTCCAGATTCATCCTGCACACTCCTGGCTTGGGGCCACTCCCAGCAAATGGAAAAACCACGGATCAATGCCAGAAAAATGACCATCTCTAGTTCCCTCACCGGGAAAGCAGCTCTGGGTGCACCCACACAGGGTGTGAGAATCGAGACTCGCTGGGGCTGTTTGCTTAAATCCCTCAAGTTCTGTCCTCTCTTGGGGTGCGCTTCCTGTAGCTCAGGGCCAACTCATTCATTTATCTGTCACCAGAACTGAAGCAGCCACGAAATATTGATGTGGCCATTAGAGTGTGAGGGTGGGTCGAGAAGCACAGCACAGCAGCAGGACCTGCCGGCCCTGGCTTGGGGGTCACTCCCTGCTCCCCAGCACTAATGCGCCTGTGCGTTAGGCAGATCATTGCTCGCAGCTTGGAGCCTGAGTTAGGATTAATGGCTGGGTATTGTGTAGCTTTTCATCTTCAGCTTGTGAATATATATTAGGACTGCGTTCCCTTCGCAGCTGGAGTTAAAGAGCTGACGCCACCTCATTGAAGACTTGGAGGAGAGCATCCAGCTCAGAACCAGTTTGGCTCCTAGGCCTGTCCCTACGTAGTGAGGGTTTCTCTTTCTCCTTTGCTTATGGGTATAATTAAAGCGGCTGGGAAGGAATACAGGCAGAGCCAGGGACTATGGTACCGGGACACGTGTCATCTTTGAATGTGAGCTCCAGCCAGAGCTTTGGGATTTGGGTAAAATAATTCAGCCTCTCTGAGCCTCGGCGTTTCTCTGGTTCTAAGGTCACCTTTGCCACCCCGGCCCCGGGGGATTAGGGAGATAACCCAGGGAGGCCACTGAGTTTCTGGCCTATGGTTCATTACCCCGGTCAGAGTTCTAAATACATCCATGGAAACTGGTTCTAGCTAGTTTAAGTGGTACCCCAAATTGTATGTCTTCAAAGACTTGGCTTCATGACAAGAACAACAGTATGTCACACAGGGTCTCTCCAGAGAGGACTGATCTGCCACCACCTCCATGGAACAGCAGTGTGGGCCACACATCACAGGGTTCTACTGTGGCCACTGTAGACTGTATTTGGTTGCTATTCCCAGAGGTGGGACAGACCCTAGGCTAGGCCAACTCCCCCCACCCCCCGTCGTGTGTGCGTGCGTGCATGCGTGCGTGCGTGTATGTGTACATACATGTGTCAAAATGGATTCACCATCAGGAATCAGGCTCACATAATTATAAAGCCAAGACATCCCAAGCACCACAGGTGGCAGGCTGGAGACCAGAGACCCAAGAGAGGTGATGGTGTTAAATCATGAGCCAGAGGGGCTGAGGCCTGGGAGAGTCTGATGAACCTGAAGGTCTATGAGCCTGGAAGCCTGTAGCCTGAGACCCAGGAAGAGCCTACATTTCCACCAAGCTCCCGTTTCACCTTGTGGATCCAGCAGCCAGGCTGGTGGGGTAGGATGGGAATGTTCCCTCCCAATCTGCCCCCCCTTTTTTTATTCTGCTTCAGGTAGTTGGATGAGGTCCACTCCCATCAGAGAAGACTCTATTTAGTCTCCCGAGACCATGTTCATCTCACCCAGAGAGACACTCATAGACTCATCCAGGACACTGGTTAACCAAAAGTTACCCAATGACCCAGCAAGACAACACGAAAATCAACCATCTCGTTGAGCCAGTGAAAACCAAATTCTAAGCAGAGTACAGCGAGAGAGTGGGGGTGCTGCTTCCCAGGTCCCAAGGTCATGCTCCTAAGATGAGTTGTGATGTCAACTTCAAGGGCAGTAGACCTCAGTTGGAATCCAATCTGGACTCAGGCTGCAGGAGTTCAAATCCCGCCTCTGCAATGAAGAAGCTGTGTGGCGGTCACAAATCAGTTGAGATCTCTCTGTCTCTGCTCTGTCCTCTGGAAAGCAGGGACAGTCAACCCTTCCTCTGAGGATTGGCTTGAGCCTTGAGTTCATCATGTGAAATGATAATGTTGGGCGAACAGCCGATACTTAGTACATGTTACTCTTCTCTCAGAGAAGATAAGCTATTCCAATATACAGCTGTAATGTCTGAGGTCTGAGGTGACATGTGAAGTCTCTGCCTGAGCTTCCAGGCTCCATGGCCCTTGCTGGAGACTTCCTGGATGATAGAGTCAGTGGTCCAGGCACACAGCTCTAGCTGTCTGAAGAAACTAACACTCCTGCCCCAATCCCACCTCCATCCTCACAGAAGTGTCTACACAATGGCTTCTGGCTCATGTCAAGAGCAAAGTCTGACCTCAGACTTTGAATACCACTTTCTTGAATGGGGTTGGGCTTGTTGGCCTGAGAACAGGGTCTCAACTTGCCTTTGGCCATGGACTTGGTGACCATCTATCTGCAGTCCTTTCAATAGCATTAGAGACAGCATTCCTTGCTGGCACTGGGACAGATGTTCTGCCCTGCCCTCGGCCTCCAGTTTTCAGTCCATTGTCCTAACAGCCGTTCTGATCCCTGAGAACCCCAAATCCCACATCAACACTAAATTACAAGGTTGCCTGGTCTCACCTGCATATGTACCCTCACATGTGGACCCAGAAGCAGAAAGGAGGGTGACAGAGGAGCTCAGATCCTTGAGTCAATTTCCTTACACTGAGGAGAAGGGACACCACCTATCAAGAATGTTACACTCTACAGTTGATGGCACAAGAATCCAGGGAATCATCACAGAAGGCCACTTGCAATCAAGTCAGCATCCGCACCCACTCAGGCCAGGCTGCGGTACCTCAGACATGGAGTTTGCTAAAGGCAGATTGGGAGACAAGGTGCTGTGGATCCTGAATAGCCCCCAAAGACTCATGGGTTGAAGGTCTGGTCCCCACCCAGCTGGTGGCACTATTGGGGAGGTGGCGAGAACATTAGACTGTGGAACCCAGTTGGAGTAGGTCCTATAGAGAGGTGCCCTTGAAGAGGGCATGGGGGCCCTGACATGACCCCTCCCCCTCGTTCTCTCTCTGCTTCCCAGCCACCACGAGGTGGACAGCTCCTTCACCATGCGCTTCTGCCATGATGAACGGCCTTACCACAGGCTCTGAGATCACAGAGTCAGGTGATCAAGGACAGAAACTTCTGACAGTATGAACCTGAACTAACCTCTCCTTTTTATAAATTGATTTGGTCAGACATTTTGTTACTGCAACAGAAAGCAAACTCATACACAAGGACTTGGGTCCAGGGAGCTTATTTGAGTGTTGGTCCCAAGGATGGGCATGACGGTGTGGGGAGACTGAAGCGGGGAAGGGAGGAGAGATAACAAAGGATGTGTTAAGGCACAGGTGACTGTGGTATGGATATGTTAAGGCTCACCTGTGGGGAACCCACTGGAAGGTGGAAGGAACATCCTCCAGTTGTGTGCTCAACATGTACGCCACTTCTCTCTGGCTGAAGCCTGTTTCCTGAAGGGTGGGATTAGTCTAGGGATTGAAGTCTGTGCCTGGCCAAGGACCACAGGACCTCAGCACAGATGGGCTCTGAAGGAGGCTGTGGGTCGATGAATGGGCACTGGCCCATCTGTCCAAGGAGTCAGTGCCCCTTGGCCCCACAAACTCAAACTTGTGTTTGAGCTCCCCTGGATGGCTGGGTACTGTAAATCCAGGGCCAATCCCCTTTCTCAGTTTCCGTCACTCCTTCCCATGTGAAGTAGCTCTGTAGCTAGCTAAGGCACATCTTATTCCTTAGAAAGGGAACTGAGGTTGGTGGACATTGGGAATCTTGCCTGTGTGGGCCAAAGGGAAAGCATGAAGGATGGAGCAGGAAGCAGGAAGAGCCCTTAAAACATCTCTCAGCTGTTTCAGGGCTGGAGATCTGCACTAAATCTCTAGAAAAGGGAGTAATTACTCTGTCAGCAAAGGTGATATAATTTTTAAGACTCGATTCCACGGCCGTAATTTTTCCTCATCCTCCCCTAGTCTCATGGGGGATTTAGGGGCCAATTACCTGTCAGTTCCCTGAGAGGTGCTATTCCTAGACAGGGAGCTATCACCTGACACAGCTTTCCTGAGACCCACTGACAGCCAGGTGGCTGGGTGGAGGTGCGACAACAGGGGCTTAGGGGCATGCCATGGGTTGCCTGAACCAGGAGGGCAAGTCTTGGAGCTTGAGGAAGGGAGTTGGGACAGAGCTCTACTGAGCTCACAACAGCCCTGTTAGTGGTGCCCTTAAGGACTTTGTACCAGCCAGGTCAACCCAGTCAGAGACTTAGGAATGAGGTGAAGAGGAAGGAGCAGGGCCTGGGTTCTGAGACAGAAAAGGTCTTCCAGCACACTGCAGTGAGTCTTAGTCTGTTTTCTGTTGCTGTAACTAAATACCGTAGTGTAGCCGGACTTCCTTTGGATCACCAGCCCCAGAACAACGACACGGAGATTTCTTATTAATTATGAAAGCTTGGTATGAACCTAGACTTGTTCCCAACCAGCTGGTATAACAAATGAACATGTTTATATTAATCTACATTCTGCCACATCACTCTTTACCTCTCCTCCATTCTGTAATCGATCTCCCTCCATATCTGGCTAGTGAATTCTGTGAGCCTCTGATTCTTCCCCAGTTCCTCTCTCTCCCCCCAGAAGTCCTGCCTAGTTTCTCCTGGCTAGTTATTGGTCATTCAGCTCTTTATTAAACCAGTCAGAAAGCGCCTTAGGCAGAGACACATCTTCACACTGTACAAAAAGTTTATCCCACACCACAACACCATAGAATGAGTAACTTTGAAGAAAAAGAGGTTTCTTCAACTCACAGTTCTGAAGGTTAGGAAGTTCAGACTTGACGGGTACATCCACACAGCCCTCATGGAGCTCAGAGCAGCAGCATGTGGTAGACACTAAATATCCCAGCTTGGGTCTCAACTACTCTTCTTATTAAAGCCTCAGACCTGGGCTGGGCATGGAGCTTAGGGTGGAGCACTTGCCTAGGATATGAGAGACCCTGGGTTTTAGTCCTAGTCAAAACCAAACAGAAATAGACACAGCCTATTGGGTTGGGATCCCATGCTTATACTGTTTAATTTGAATCATGTAGGCAAGGACCTGCTTCTATACTAATACCTAAAATGGAGATCCATCCCTCCTTCCTCCCTCCCTCTCTTCCTTTCTCCCTTCCTTCCTTCCTTCCTTCTTTAACATGATCTCATGTAGCTCAAATTTGCTTCAAAATCACTATGTAGCCAAGGATGACCTTGAACTTCTTATGCTTCTATCTCTTCCTCCCACATTATGGCATTACAGGCCTGCACCTCCCCTGGCTTTATATAGTACTAGGGATGGAACCCAGGGCTTCATGCATGGGTTGGGGGCAGGGAGGTGGAACCTTGCAGCCCAGCCTGGGTTGCTGTACAGAGGAAGGATTGAGGGCAGCCATAAGCAGAGGGCTCAGCAGTTGGCTTCGCCCAAATGAGCCCTGGATCTGTGCAACCTTGGCCAGTTCTTTAACCTCCTCCCTGTGCCTCCAGGTCCTTCCCTAAGGGTGGGACCTGCCTCATCAGATTGTTGGCTGCTGTGTGCCCATCACTCTTCCTGAAGGGTGTCACTCTGCCTCTCTTGAATACCTTAGTGGATAGGCAGCGCACGGGATACAAAGGTCTCCATGCCTACTTTGGATCAGTTAACTGGCCTTAACAGAGTCAAAATCTCTTCTGTAGTGTCTATTTCTTGGGGTCATTTTAACCCCCAAGTGTCACTTGTGTGCCCCTTGCCAGGTTCTAGGGCTCAGTTACAAGTGCCCAAAGCTGCTCTGTGTGCTCTTGGGGTAATCACAGGGAGTCTGTCCTGTACTACCCTCCTTCTGAGAATTACGAAGTTTCCACCCAGTTTAGCTCAGGGCACCCATGTCCCAGGAACCCCTTGCTGTCTGTCCACTGGGGGCTCAGACTGTGTCTGACACCAGCAGAGTCAGCTGGTCCTTGTCTCTTGGCTGCCATTTCTTCATTCCGCGAGTCTCGGGATTCCCCAGAACTCGTCTCTAACAAAGCATCTACTCCAGAGGCCAAGGAGACTGGGCAGCTGACAACACTGTGTATCAGGTCATCACATACCCGGGGCTCAGATGAGAGTGAGGGGTTCTGGGATGGGTACCCCGTCATCTCTACACCCAGGACTCACTCTTCCTGGGACTGTTTATCTCCAGACATGTTTCATGAGAAGGGAGTAGCCGTGATGATGTGGATGGGTGGGTTACTCATGGCTAATGTCTGGCATGCTAGGGAACTACCACTGTGCCAATAGAGTCTCCTGCTCTGCCTGTCCCCAGGCTGGACTTGAGCTTGGCTCCTTCATTTACATGCAGTCCAGCCTAGTGGACAGGTGGGGTTGGTCCTGCAGCCAGATAGCTAGTTCAAAGCCCACCTTCACTGTGCCCCATGACGGGAACAGCACTGGCCACCCTTGTTTCATTGCCTCTGTTACAGGGATACTATCAGGGTGGTTGTGATAGCCAAGACACTATAGAACTTTCAAGAAGTATGTATCTCAGAAGTGTTTGCCTCTGTCAGCTTGACAGAATCTGGAATCAATGGGAGATGGCCCTCTGAGCATGCCTGTGGGGGATTATCTTGATTATGTTAATTCATGTGGGGAGACTTGCCACTGTGGGCGGCACCATTCCCGTGTCTGGGAACATGGACTGTATAAAGAGAAAGTGAGCTGAGCACAAGCCTTCTTGTTCTCTGCTTCTTGGATGCATACAATGTGCCAATTCCTCAAACTCCTACGGCTGTGACTTCCCTGCTACCACGGACTCGAACCTGAAAGTGTGAGCCAATTCAGCTCCTTCTTCTTTAAGCTGATTTTGTCACGGTGTTTTATCACAGCAATTGGAAAGAAACTAAGACATCCCCCAAACAGCCAGGATGGAGAACTGTTTCAGCAATTTGTGTCTGACTCCAGACTTTCGACCCCTCATGAATAAAGAGGTCCTTCAAGGGGGTAGCCATGCCACCCTTTTGTGAGGACAGCACCAAGATTCTTATGGCTTACCTACATCTACTCTTTCCAAGCTTCCCAGCACGGATTTCTCCTTCATTGGTTGCAGTGATTGTCCACTGGGCCTAGGAGTTGTCATTGGGGCACCTGCTCTGTTGACTTTCTTGGGTTATCTGGTCTGACATGAAGGTGTCATCTCCACTGGGAAACCTCACTTCATTTTTGGGAGGAGAAGAGCGGGCTTCATCCTTGTCTTCCACACTTGGGCTACAGATGGATAGAGTTTCATCTTGGCCTCCCAAAGGTTACTGTGTGGGAAACTTGGTCCTTTGGGAGGTGGTATAATAAAGGCAGGGTTATTGGGGCTGTGCCTTCGGAAGGTAGCTCTGTGCAACCCAAGAGTTCTCAATAGAAGCTTAATGTAGAAGGAACAAGAGTAGCCTCACCGTCTTCTGGGTCTGAGGACTCATGGCCCCTTCACCCTTTGCCCGACACTTCTGACTGGTCTATCTCAGGCCACTCAGCTCTGACTGGTCCATCTCAGGCCACTCACCCTGGCTACAGTCGTCCTTTAGGACTGGAATAAAGAAGAGACAGAGAATGAACAGGGCTTTCCCCACTGCTAGGGTTTGTTTGAATGTGAAATGTCCCCCACAGGTTGCTGCTCTGAATGCTTGTATTCCAGCTGCTGTTACCATTTGGGGAGGCTGAGAAGCCTTTAGGATGTGAGGCCCATCTGGATGACGAGGTCTTGGGGGTGTGCAATCCCTAACTACTTCTTTTCTTAGTCTCTCCTTTCTGGTCCACCGTAGTACGAATAGCCTCTCCCACATGCTCTCACCACCATGACCTGAGCTCCTCAGCCACCCTCCAGGATGGACTGAAAGCTCGTGAAACGGTGGGCCAAAATAAACCCTCCTTTTAAGCTGCTCTCTCCGCTGTTAGGTTATAGAGCAATGCTTTAAAAGGAATTGGTACGCTCAAGTGACCCCATCACTGTATTCCACCATTCAGCTGCTGTGCACAAGGGGAGAGTCAGGGAAGACTGGAGGAGTCTAGGCAGGATGGGAGGCTCGAACAGACAGCCATGAGCTGGCCGTGGGGTAGGCCAAACACCAGCACCAGGAATGGGGAGGATTCGGCCCTCTACCCCCAGCCCACCTACACACCACAGCTGCTGAGGCTCATGAGCTTTGCTTTTCCTCAGGCAAGTGGCAGCAAGTGTTTGCATGTGGAGGGCCCTGGTATCACCTGCTTTGCTCCTTAGTGTGTGTGGTGGGGGAGGGGCTGGAGTGTGTATAGGCCAGAGGGCAGCCTCACCTGTCATCTGAGAGACTCCACCCACTTCCTTTAAAACAAGGTCTCTCCTGGGTCTAGATCTCACCAATTAGGCCTGACTGTGCCTGGCAAGCCCCAGGAATCTCTTTTGGGATCACAAGCATGCAACACCATACCCACCATTTTTGTGCAGGTTGCAGGGATCGAACTACGATCTTCATGCTAGCGTAGCAAACACTTCACCGCCTGAGTCGGCCCTCTTTAGCGCCATGGAGACTCGTAATAGAAAGATGGAGGCTGAGAAAGGATTGTGTGGGCTTTGAGGGAACCCAGCCTAGATCCCCTCTCTGAGCTGGCTGCTCATGACCTCTACAGCACATGTCCTGACCTCAGGCTCCACGTTGGTAAATGGAGATCAAGCACACCAACTCCACGTGGTGACTGAGGATTCAGTGCCAGAAGGCATGCCAAGCAATTGGCATGCAGATAGTCTCTCTAAGTGTGTTGTTTCTATTTTTACTGGAAGGCAGAGGAGGGGGTTGTATACCATCTCTCTCTCTCCACTTCTCAAGTCTCAAAGTGTCTGAGCTCAGCCACTGTAGGAACATGTAGGTGTCTAGATATGAAGCAGTGTACACCATCTCCCTCCATTTGCCAAGTCTCAATGTAGCAACCCATCCCTGGGACCTAATGGCCAACCTTCTCCCTTAGAACCACAGGAACTGGGTGTGCAAATGCCGTGCATGAGCCAGGCAGTTGGCAAAATAATTGAGTGCTAACTTGTCATATTTTAATGAAGTTCTGGAGTTAGAAATTTATAATTGCTAATGAGCCAGGCTAATAATTAGTTGCTTTATAATAAGGGTGATGATCACTCAGACAGAGGTAGAGAGAGCCAGGCTCCTGCCTAATTTTTCTCCTGTAATTATGCGACATGCCTAACTGCCTGGAACGGCTCTCACCCTTTCGTCCTCTGGCTCCAGGACCATGCTGATTTCCGTGGCACCATCCACACTCTCCTGTCCAACCCCAGCATCTGCATCTCGACTTTGGGGGCCCAGTGCCTCCTATCCAGCAGCTATTGTCCAGCGTCTACTTCCCTTTGCTGTCCTCCTGGTCAGAGGCCCTCTCCCCTTGCCCGGAGGCAGATGGGTGAGGGGCCAGCTCTATGGCTAGAGAGCCAAGCTGGATCAGACACACAGAGGAGAGATGGAACATTTGGGGGATGCTGCCTATGGGCTGCACTCTACCTTGGATGGAGGATGCAAAGCCCTTCTCCCCCATGGTGGCTTCAGCCTGGGGGAGGACCACAGTCAGGTTGCCCCAGTAGCAGCGTGTCCTGAGAATCCCCTGAGCCAAACCACTCCTGGTGACGAAACAGAGCCGTGGGGAGCGAGAACCGGCAGCTCAGAGGAGCGGCTGCCCACACTCTGGCTCTTCTGAGCTTCTCAAGGGCAGGGTGTAGAGAATCCATGGTCCTTCTCTGCCATCACCTGGCTGACTCACTGGCCAAGCCTGGCTTTGCTTCTGAGGAGGGTGACAGAGATAGCTGAACAATCCACAGGTCTTCTCCAGCTCTGGGCCTCTAGGGGTCACTCTGAGTAGCGTGAGGCTTTAAGAAGGATGGTAAAAGGTGCAAACACACCCCAAATCTCTGTAGTGGCTTAACCTATGGGTCCTGGGGGTGCACTGGAAGGCAGGGCCCTGGGGAGTCCGGGAGAATACTGAGGGAGATGTGTACAGATGAACACTCTGTCGGAAGATTTTTTTGTTTGTTTAGTGGCTCTGGTTTTAGAACAAGTATCTAGAGTGATTGAACATGGATCGGATGTCTGAGCAGCCTATGACTTTATCCTCAGGCATTGGGTATCTGGTGTGTGTGCATGTGTGTGTACTTGTGCAGTTGTTCAGGTGCATAGTGTGGGCACATGCATGTGGAGGTCAGAGGTCATTATTAGGTGTTGCTTATCATCAGGATGGCATTCACCTTTGTTTTTTTTTTTCTTTAAAAGAAAAACATTTATTTTTATTAAATTATGTGTATGTGTGTGAGTTTGTGTGCATGAGTGTAGGTCCCTATGAAGGTCGTAGGGCTTGGATCCCCTGGAGCTGGAGTTACAGGGAGTTCTGATCCATTCAACATAGGTGCTATGAACTAAACTTGGGTCCTCAGCAAGAGCAGCCAGGGCTCTTAACTGCTGAGCCATTGCTCCTGTTCCTCACCTCATTTTCGAGATCGAGCTTGGAACTCGTAGGTTTGGCTAGGCTGTCTGGCCAGTGAACCCCGGAGACCTTCCTGCATCCCTCTCCCTGGTGCCAGCCTCACAGATGTGCACCATCACCAGCGGCATTTTGGCCTGAGTTCTGGGGATCAAACTCAGCTTCCATGCCGGCAAGACAAACATTTTATCCACCGAGCTGTCCCTCCAGTCTCTTGATACCTATTTTGAATCACATAAATCACCTAGAGAATTCCTTCATTTCTTTATGGTAAGAATGGTGTATGACCTCATTTGTGCCCCCACACGCTTCCTGCAGTCTCCTGAGGCTCCTGTGGGTGGGTGGGGCTTATGCCCTGAGGTCTGTGATAGACTTTAGGGGCTCTGTGCATTGGGGCAGGGGAAAAACTCATCCTAAATTTTCTTTTTCTTTCTTTCTTTATTCCTTTCTTTTCTTTTTCTTTTTTCTTTTTCTTTTTTTTTTTTTTTTTTTTTTGTGAGCGCATGGAATCCACATAACTGTGAGTGGTGCTTGGGGCTTCACCAATGGGAAAGAGGTATTTTCATATCACTTTGGAGCAGTGGCAGATACCTGAAAACATTGTTTATACTCAACTCCAGTTTGAAATTATGGCAGTTATTATATCCGTTGCAAGAGCTTGTTGCTCACTATGTTAATAAAAGATCACACGAGTTACCATATATTTGGTTTTTAAAATACAAATTACTACAGGTTTTTAAAAAACCGCCTGATAGCCGTGTTTCAATGTAATTGCTCCTCTGTAAGACTCCATGGATTTTCTTCCCCTTCCTCCTCTCTGTCCTGTTTCCCAGCCCCACACCTTCCTGCGGCTGCTTCTTCCCACCCTACTAGCTCGGCAGAGGTTGACAACACACATTGAAGATGTGATCCTCAGGACACTTGAAGCTCAGGAGAGACCGAGGGAGCTAACACATCCCCAGAGGCTTGGAGGGGAAAGACAGGATGGAGGCTGGACATGGTGACCCATGCCTGTAATCCCAGCATTCTGGGAGGTGAGGCAGGAGGATGGCTGTGAGTTCCAGGTCAGACTGGGCTATGGAGTGAATTTCCAGACCAACCTGGACTACACTATGAGGCCCTATCTGAAAAGGAAAAGACACAAAGAAGAATAAGGGACTGAGATTTTGTTCCCATTGACTGTTTGCTGACTAAAATAATATCCTCCCAGGTACCCTGAGGGCTAAGTGGTGCTGTTCATGGTCCATGCTTCTGTTTCTCCATATCTTAGGTTCTGCACTTATGGCTATGTTTCTGACACCAGGAAATGGATGGAACATTCTTTGGAGTTCTGAGTAAGGTTGGCCAAGACCTCGGTCTGTGCCCACTCTATCCACAATGATTGTTGAGTTCCTCCAGTGAGATTCAATGCTGACTCTCTTTCTCCCAAGTTAAAGAGCTTACTCCACAGACACAGTCACATTCATTAATTATTCATAATTCAAAATCAACAAACACATTGCACCTCTCTCTGTGGTGGTTTAAAAATGGTCCCCAGAGACTCACACGTTTGAATATTTGGTCCCTGGCTGGTGGAACTGTTTGGAAAGGATTAGGAGGTGTGGGTTTTTGGGAGGAGAGATGTCACTAGGGGTGAGTTTTGATGTTTCAAAAGATTAGTGCCACTCCCATTGTGCTCTCTGCCTCCTGCTTGAGGTTTGAGGTGTGAGCCCCCAGCTGTTCCCACCTCCATGACTTCACTCTGCCATCACGGACTCTAACCCTCTGGAACTATGAGACAAATTCAACACTTTCTTTTGTAAATTGTCTTGGTCGTGATGTTTTATCAGCCATAGGAAAGTAACTTAGACACTCCCCTTTGAACATGATACCATCCTGAGGGTTCAGGGATAGGCTCTGTGTGCACAGCCTTGGACAGAGCCTGGGAGACATTGGTTAGGCAAACAGCACTTTGATTGTTAGTAACTGCTGACTAATCAGTAATAATGAAAACAACTTAGTGCCAGGCAGTGAGAGACGACAAAGGGAGTGTCATGTCCCACACAGTCTCACTGTCAGCGGGTCCAGAAGCCACCACGCTGTGTGTATCACTTCTGATGTTTTGTTCCATGACAAACTTCAATTTCAAGATCAGGTTTCTCGGACCTGGAGCCAGTAAGATGTGTCAATGGGTGAAGACTCTTGCCACGAAGGACAGATGCCCAAGTTCAGTTCCTGCAACCCATGTGAGGATGGAAGGAGAGAATCCACTTTGCAAAATTGCCCTCTGACTTTCATACACAGGGCATGATGCGTGCCCTTCATCACACACACACACACACACACACACACACACACACACACACACACACACACACACGCCAGACATATATAATGATGAGGATGATGATGATGATGAGGATGATAATAATAATAATAATAATGATGATTTCTTGGACCTATAATGGTTTCCATATAACCCGGGAAGTTTTGTTTTATTTTCTTTTATTATTACAATTTTTGTTCTTATTTTGTGTGCCTGTGTGGACACACACAATGGTGCATGTGTGGAGATCAGAGGTCAACTGGGTCTCCTTCAACCATGTCAGTCCCAGGGATCAAACTCAAATTGTCCAGGTTGGTGACAAGCCCTCTACCCACTGATCCATGTCACTGGCCCCACCATGGAATTTTTAAACAAACGCATGATTTCAAGGATTCTGTTCCTTTGTCTCTATAAATCATTGAAATACTCATTTCCCACAATGCTCCCCCAAATTGCCTTATTCCAAACACACATGCAAGTCTTTGCTGACACACAGACCTGATCTGGGAATTAGAGAGACTTGTTGGGTACTGAGCACTTGGTCCCAGGCTCCTCACTTCCCCCGTCTCAGGTTCTGTGCTGCGGGCTGTCTCAGAATGTGTTTGCACAGGATATGAAAAGCCACTTCCATATGAAAGAGAGCAGAAGAGGAGGAGGTGGTAGGACTGCACAGCAAAGAGGTCACAAACCACACTCTGCAGTGGGACCAGAAAGGAGTGTTTCTTCTCGTCCATTTGTATCGATAATTGAGCATTTTCTGTTCGCTCACAGTACAGCCCGTCTTCAAAGACACTTTGTGTGCTCTGGAGGGAATTGAGTAAGCCTGGAGCAGGTGGAGAAATTGAGCAAATTAAGGCTGAATGTGTAAGTCTTCCTACATAGAAGGTGCAGGACTCACCCAGGAGACAGTGGGGACTTCTCTGAGGTGGGCATGGACAGGCTTCTGTTTCTAATAAGAACAAAGCATTCATTGGCTTTGTTTTTAATCAATGATACTTGTGGAATAGAATTCCCATGCTCTAGAAGACCAGCCTCATTCAAGGTCATAGTCCCTGAGGATGAAGGGTAATAGCTGTCATTTACTGAACACATAGCAAGCACCAGTTCCTGGGATGGGGTCTTATGTGGGTCACCCTCATTTAGTTGTAGAAGCCCCCAGGAAGTATGTACCAGCTTCTTAATGAGATCATGAGCATTGAAGGAGGGAGGCAGCTCATTGTGGCAGCATATTGTGTAGCCATGGAGCCGAGGTCAGAATCACAAAGTCTGGTCCTAGCTTTGTTCCTAGATCCACAGTGTGCAATGGGGAACACCCCAACATTCAATGTCACGGGAAGGCCTTTGGGATGGATGACAAAGGCTTCATCAGAATTTTAGAAATAAAGTCAGCCATAAAATATGCATATAGATATATATGCAGAGAGAGAGAGAGAGAGAGAGAGAGAGAGAGAGAGAGAGAGAGAGAGAGAGAGATGAGATTAACTGGAGTTATCCTACATAGATGATAATGGTCCTCCCCAAAGCCACAGATTGATAAGTGAAAAAGCTCATCGCCATGTAAGGAATAAGTCCCCTTAAATTGTTGGTTAGAGGTGTCCTGAAGACTCCCCAAACAATACAAGTTATTGCCACTGCTTCTGGCTGCCTCCCAGAACTCAATGATAAGATTTATTGCTGAAGACAGCACACACTTTGGTCATAAGACATGGAGAAACCAAGTATGTTCTGGCTGGGTAATTTCCTCCACGCTGGCTAGCTCTCACAGTACCAGAAGGTGCTATGTAGGCTGATGGAGTGGAGGTAGTCATCCGTGGTCTTACCCATCTGTAATTCTGTGAACAGCGATAATGACAGATGTGGTGAGATATGTCTGTGGGTGCAGGGGTGGCATGTGTGTCACAGGAGTAACCAACTACATTTTGATTGGGTTTAAGGTCTGTTCCACAGGAGGAGAGCATGCCTAGTGCTGTGTATCTGGTCAATAGTCCATGGTTGAGGCATTCACAGGCCCCAGGGGTGACCCTACTACTATTATTCCAAGTGAGCACAGCATCAAACTGCCCTCTAAATTCATATCTCTATACCCATAGATTAGTACAGCTCTCAGACCTCTTTAGAGAAGTTTCTTTGGGTTGTGGACAGAGGTTAACATAGAAACTCACACGTGCTCAACCTGCAGAGAATAAGTATCTGTGAAGTGCTCACCCATAAATGGGACATCTATAACACACACACACACACACACACACACACACACACACACACGAGAGGGAGAGAGAGAGAGAGAGAGAGAGAGAGAGAGAGAGAGAGAGAGAGAGAGAGAGAGAAAGAGAGAGAGAGAGAGAGAGAGAGAGCGCTTAAGGACCCTTGAGGAAGATGGAGTGGAAACATGGGAAGAGCCAGAGGTCAGGGAAGACCAGAGAGAGACTATGTCTTCCTGTAGTCATGTACTCAGGATGGTTGTGGCTGCCTGCCACGACCATCAGAATTTCAAGTCAGTCAACATTCCAGCATAGTGAGGGGAACTCACCACCGTTACCCCTAACCAAGTAGCTTCTTCCAGCTGATGGCTACTGACAGAGGGAGGGTTGGTTTTCCTTAAAGGTGTGGTCCCTGGTAATCAACCAACCACGAGTATATGGGCAGTATAAACAGGAATAGGTGAGTTATTTAAAAAAATAAATAAAGACAAGATTGGAAAGGAGTGGAGGGTAGATCTAGGAGGACTTAAGAGTAGGAGTGAATATGAATAGGAGTGAATATTTCCACTTAAGGGTGGAAATGAATATGATCAAAATAATTGTATGAAATTCTCAAAGAATTAATAAATTACTGTAGTAACAAAAATAAGGAAAAGGAAACCAAAGAAAACAGATGGCCTCAGTGCGTAGTTCAGGCAGCTTCATGCTGGGCCAGAACTTTCCCTGCATGTCCTCTGTAACAACTCATTTTACAGGAAAAAATGGAAACTACCCAGCAGCCTAGGGTTGCAGTCAGTGTGTAGAAGATCAGCCTGTCCTTCCAGTCCCAACACCGATATGGTCAAGCCATCTGCCAAGCCATTGGGGACGTGAGTGAGGAGGCTGGTAGAGAACGATGGGGGAAACATCCAAACATGGGCCTGAGGATTTGCTCCAAAATGCCTCCTCCAGGAAGCCTACAAAGATTAGCAAGTAGTTTGTTTTAATACTACCTTGAGGTCAGAGAGGGCATTTTATTTTATTTTGTTATTGTTTATTTAATGGAGACAGGATCTCCCACTGTAGCCCATGCCTGAATCCCACTATGTAGACCCACCTGGACTTGAACTTGTCACAATCTTCCTGCCTCAGCCTTCCAAACTCTGGCATTATAGGCTTGAGCCACCACATCACACTTATTTCTTTATTTCAAGTTTTAAAGAAAGGAATCTTGGGGCTAGGGAAATCAAAAGTATTTGCGGTTCTTACAGAGGACCTGGATTCAATACCCAGCATCCACATGGTGACTTATAACCATTCTTAACATGCCTAACAGAAATCTGATGACCTCTTCTGACCTCTGCATGTACCAGGCACGCACTTGATATACAAGACAGAGAGAACACTCCTACATATAGAATAAATCTTAGGAAAGGAAGGAAGTCTCACTGCTGCCTGGACTGATCTTGAATTCATAGACTCAACCGATGTCTCCTGCCTCAACCTCCTGAGTAGCTGGGACAATGGGGGCATGCCATCACACTCAGATTCTAGAACCGTTGGATGAAAATGTGAAGAAACAATAGAATGGAAACCCATGTCTTAATATAACCTTTTAAAAAGCAGACACGGGAGCTAGGCATGCTCAGTGGGTGGAGCACTTACCCCACATGCACAAAGGTTCGATCCCTGGCACCACCACATACGGAGAGGTGGTGGGTCATGCCTGCAATCTCAGAACTCAAACAGATAGAGGCAGGACCACCAGAAGCTCCAGGGCATCCTTGGCTATGTAGTTAGTTTGAGACCAGCCTTGGCTACAGGAGACCCCGAGTCAACAAAAAATTCGCCTCCATCCCTTTGGTCCTGGGATGGCTTGGTCTCTGCCACCTGCCTCTTGTCACACTCATCTCTTTCCCTGCCTCCTCCCGTTAGCGCTGGAAGCTGGAAGGGAACCCAGTTCCCCAGCTGCCTCCTGGCTGCTGTGCTCCAGCACACAGTATTTAAATCCTGTTAAATAACCTGTTTTCATGGGCAATCACAGCCAGGTTAGTAAATTCCCCGCACGCTCACTCTTTAGACAAAACCAACATCCCGGGTCCCCAGAAAATTGGCCATTGTCCTGTAATGGCGGAATTGAATTGAGCAAATGGTTGCACTTAAAAAAGAAAAAGTTGTTCCCATTCAGGCAAAAACAAAAGTTCAGCCCTCTGCTCTGGAAATTTCCAGTTCACGGCCCATTTCTCCGCAGGTATAAAGGAGAAAATAAACACCTTTGCAAGGCAAGCGATTAATTTCAGGCAACGTTTTGGGTGCTCCTGCTGACAGCTGGCTCTCTGGCTTTCTAATTGGTGGCCGTGGCCAGGTTGAGGGGAGCGGGTGCCGTCTCAGCTCTGGGATTTCGAAACTGCAACTCCTTGACTTTCTGTGTGCTGCGGACGAGAGCCCCTTTTCCTGACCATGGTGGAAGATCCTGGGGGTAGGAGCGGGACTTGCTTGTACTTTCTGTACTAGGTGGCTATGGTCCAGGTTTCTGCTATAGCCATCATTTGTAGCAGTGGTAATAACAATGTATCTTTATTAGGCACCACTGTGTGAACTGCCCCCATCTGAAGGGACTAGAGAAAGAGGCTGGAAAGCCATAGCTACACAGATATTGCTGAATTTCAGTGGCTTCATTGTTTCTGAGAGAGGTTCAGGTAGCTAGCCAGCCAGCACACTAGATGGATGATCTTTGTAAGCCAGTGGCTTTGTTACACCCAGCTAGGTGGCCTAAAAGGCATCTTCTTCCCCCCATGATTGAGACACTCATGCCAAGCGAATCAGTCACCTACCACTACATAACAAATATCTCCAAACTTGGTAGCTTAAAGCAGCCATTTGCCATTGGTTCTGTGGTCTGCTGATTTAGGGTGGGCTCAACTGATCTGGAACATTCTACCAAGCTGAGTAGAGCTGAGTTCATCCAGCTGGGTGGTTGAGACACTGGGTGCTGGAGGATGGCCTCAGCTTGGTCAGCAGAATGACTGGGTATCATGTGACTTGTCCCAGGAGACCTAAACAAGTGTTTGTTTACCTCAGGTAGGACACCAGCCATAGACTGAAGAAATGATTCTACCTACACCCAGCTTAGTGAGCCTGTGAGCTTGTTGGGGTTACTTAGCAGAGCATGGGTGACCCAAACATGGCTGCATCACCCAAACGCCCACACGGCATGAGTAACCGTTCATGAAAGCTGCATCCCTGGAACTCCCTGCTGGACTTGCAGGCTGCTCCGCTGACTGGAGAGTCACCTCAGCAATTGTTGGATGTTTCTATAACCAACTGTGAGGGGGGAGCTTGTAAATTTTGTGACTTCCTGGGCTTCCTGCAACTCAAGAACCTCTCTCCTCAATTGGGAGCGTGCTAATTTGGAGGGAATAGGTCCATAACACTGGAGCTTCCAGGGATACAGGGCTGGTCATCCATAGACTGATTCAAACTTGTTCCTGGTTCCTGTTGGGATTCAGTTATAAGAATGGAAGCTTCTTAATGAGTGGATGATGCAGATGTGGTGCATTTACACAGTGGAATATTCGGTTGTTAAGAAATATGAAATTTGCAGGTAAATGGATAGAGCTGGAAACAATCAGTCAGAGTGAGGTAACCTTGACCCAGAATGATAAACATTGCATGTTTCCTCTTATATGTGGATTTAGCTTTTAAGCTTTAGCTATGTGTGTTTCATTTAGAATATCCACAGAGTATTTCACAGGGGACCAGAAGTGAGGAAGAGATCTTCCAAAGAAAGGAAAATAGAATATGGTGTTGTAATGGGATAAAAAGAAAAGCAGAATAGGAGGATTAAATGGGAGGGAGAGGGAGAGAATACAGGTAGGGACAACTAATACTAAAAGCTTTTTGCAAAGCCACATGGAAACTTACTACCATAAAAGCTTCTGAAAACATGTACATATATGAAAGGAATTTAAATGGAGTTGACCTATAATAGGGATGACAATGTCCCAGCTAGACATCATATGCCATCAAGAAAAAGCCCAGGTACCAGGACTGGGTTTTTTCTTGTTGAGTTGTTGGCTAAAGGAGTCCCACAGACCACTCCCCCAACACTGCAGACTATTGTCAGTGCTACTGGTTACCCTTCTTGGCCTGACAGTAAGGCCCTATTGCTGAAGACATCATGTACTTATGCATCATAAGTAGGAATTACATTGGCACTCAACAAGAAGGTTCACCACTATTGACTAGCAGTCACAGTGCTGGAAGGTACTGTATAGACTATCAGAGGAGAAAAATAATCATCAGTCTCACCCAGCTATAAACCATGTAACCTACAGCAGTGACCTACCTGCAAGATACACTGATGCAATAGTGGTATGAATGGTATGGAAGTAACCAACCACTTTTTGATTGGGTTTAAGGTGCAGTGCATGAGATGAAACCTATACCTGACATTGTCAACGAAGACAAGAATCTGAGATCGGGTAGGTCACAGGCCCCAGGGGAAAACCTACTGCAATTATTCTTTAGAACACAGGACTAAAATGACTATCAATGACATTGCTATATTCATAGATCAGTGCATTGCTTAACCCTTACCAGAGAAACTTCTTCTTGCAGTAGGTGGTAATTAACACAGAGGCACACAACTGGACAATGTGTGGACAGTGAGACTTTGGAGCACTCAGCCCTAAATAAGATAGTTTCATCAAACCCCTCCCCTCCAGGCTCAGGGATCTATGAGGAAGAAGAGACAGAAGAGCCTGAGGTGGTGGATGACTCCACAGAAACAGTGTTCTCCAGACAAACAGGGATGATGCAATATGAATTCACAGAGACTGTGACAGCATGCACAGGACCTGCACAGGTTCAAACCAGACAAAAATCCCAGCATGGAAAGGAGAAGCAGACATAACATCCCACCCCTAACCAAGAAGCTATTTGTAATTGATACCTAATGGCAGAGGGAAAAATCAGTTTCCTCCAATGGAGTGTCACTGAGAATATCAACTACACTCCAGGTCAGGCCTCACGCTCAGGTGTTAAGATTGTAATTAATATTAAGCCTAATAATATAAACTGCTGCAGGCAGAATGGGACCCAGAAAACTTCCGGCTACACTCAGGAGTATTAGCCAACACATAATGGACTTCATCGTTTTTTGTTTGTGCTTTTTATTGTTATGGTTTGATGTTTTTCATTTTGTTTTTATTAATTTTTTGTCTTTGTGATTTTTGTTTTGTTTTGTTTTTGAGAGAGAGAGAGAGAGAGAGAGAGAGAGAGAGAGAGAGAGAGAGAGAAAGGACATGAAGTTGAGTGGATAGGGAGATGTGAAGGATCTGGGAAGACATTGGGGTGGGAAAAGTATATGATCGCCGGGTGGTGGTGGCGCACGCCTTTAATCCCAGCACTCGGGAGGCAGAGGCAGGCGGATCTCTGTGAGTTCGAGGCCAGCCTGGGCTACCAAGTGAGCTCCAGGAAAGGCGCAAAGCTACACAGAGAAACCCTGTCTCGAAAAACCAAAAAAAAAAAAAAAAAAAAAAAAAAAAAAAAAAAAAAAAAAAAAGAAAAGTATATGATCAAAATATAGTGTATGAAAACATTTTCAAAGAGAGTAGAAACCTCCAGATCTTCTTTGGAATGGTCACATGCCATTGGTTACAGCAAGATAAAGGCCAGTTCTGATTCGATAGTGTGTTATGTCCTTCCCCACTATTCATGGCCACCCAGAACTTGGAAATAGGGCCTTTGAGGATGTAATTAAGGATCTGCAGTTAGCGGTCCTAGATTTGGGATGAGGCTGAACTCTAAAAGGTTCCCTTACAGAAAGGGAAGACATTGAGATCAGGAGATGCAGGATGGTGTTTGGAGTGATGCAGCCACAGCCAAGGAGTACCAACAAAGCTGGAAGAGAGGCATGGGATGGAGTCCCCACTGGAGCCTCCTGACCCTCCTGACACCTTGACTGGACTTGAATCACCCGAGCTGCTGGGTCTGCAGCAGCTCTGAGACACTCAGACAGAGGGACACCGATTCCACTTCTTAGGAGTGAGGTGAGGAGATGGACCAGGAAGGTGGGCAGGAGGGGAGCAACTTTTGAAATCTTGCACCTTGGTTTTTCTCAGCTCCCAATCCACTATTGGCATTTACCTTGAAATCAAAGAGCAGCCATCGGATGGCAGACACCAGCCCGCCACAGCCCGCTGGTTCTATTCCAGCGCCGGCTCCTGAGAGAACGAGCATGAGGTGTCATCGCTCCACAGCTGCCTCCCTTGCAACAGCCTTTCCTCACCACAGATTCCTCACCATATCCGGCTGGACTTAGGCCATGTCAGCTCTGTCCAGGAAGGCAGGAGGGCCAAGTGGGGTGCAGCCTGAGCTCCCGGGGACATCTTCCTCATCTCCATTCCAAGTGGCCTGGGCAGACCTAGACTCTTGCCTCCTCCATAGATCCAAGCCTGTCCCCAGTGCACAGGAGGGGACTCTCTATTGATAGGAAGACAATTTGGAGAGAGTACATTTCATCTGCCGGCCCTGGGCTTGCTCTTTTAGGAGACTACAGCTCCAGGGAACCATCAACCCATGTGCTCAGAATCCCCGCTGCACACAAGGCTCCC
Source organism: Peromyscus leucopus (assembly GCF_004664715.2). Classification (NCBI taxonomy): domain Eukaryota; kingdom Metazoa; phylum Chordata; class Mammalia; order Rodentia; family Cricetidae; genus Peromyscus; species Peromyscus leucopus. The sequence continues at coordinate 77,973,184 of NC_051086.1, forward strand.
TGATGCAAAGGCACCTGATGCAAAGGCACCCGATGCCTGAATCCTGTTTTTAAGAGCTGACAGTGTCAAGGGCGCACCCTCAACCACACTGCCAAGTTCCTGGAACTCTAGGCTGTGGGTTACAAGGCAGAGCAAAGAATATAGTCCACAGCCTTCCCACCGGCATTAAGTCATGAAGTCACTAGCACCAGCACCAGGGAGCTCCTGGCTCATGGGATCCTGCTGCAGCAGCCTCCCCAGGAGCTGAGATGGCAGGTGGACACCATGCACCCCTGAGCACAGCTTTCCCTTGGTGCAGCCACCAAGGGCAATAGTAGTGGGAGATGGAAACTGGGAGGTGGGGGACGCGGGTGGAAGGAGATAAAGAATGGGTCGAATAGTGTCCCCCTCTGATTCATGTTGGTTTGGAACCCCAGAACTTGATCTTTTGTGGAAACGGAGCCACCAGCCTTGTCCTTGGTGAAAAACAAAGTCACACTGGTGTAGAGCAACTCCCTGAACACCATAGTACCACTGCCCTTGTAAGAAGAGAAGAAACGAGCAATGTAGGACCAGAGAGAGACCACATGTGGCAGAAGCAGAAACGGGCATCATGCAGCCAGAAGCCAAAGATCTCCCGCAGCATGGAGAGGCAGGAAGGACCCCTGTTCCAGAACCTGACTGCACTGTCACTCCAGCCTAGAGCCTCCAGGGCTGTGAGAGAATAATACTCTGTTACTGGGAGGTTCTAGGCTGTGGTATCTTGTTACAGTGACTACAGGAGACTCAGATGAAGTCATTCAGGGGGTGGGGTGGGTAGAATATTCTAGGCCCAGGAAGATAGGTACAGATGCAGTAGGGAGAAAGTTGTTAGGGCCACAGAAAGGATGTTGGGGGTGGCAGCCAGTCCAGAGATGGATCCAGATGGGGTTGGAACCCAGGAGCAGGGTCGTGTGAGCTACTGTGACCCTTTGTGTCTTATTCTACAAACAATGAGAGGTCACTGAAGGATTTTAAAAGAAAAAAGACCATAGTTTGAAGTTCCTTATGAAAGTATCACATCATGCTGAGTGTGGTGGCGCACGCCTTTAGTCCCAGCATTCAAGAGGCAGAAGCAGGTAGATCTCTGTGAGTTTGAGGCCAGCCTGGTCTACACAGTGAGTTCCAGGACAGCCAGGGGAAAAAATAAAGGAAGGCAGGAGGAGGCAGAACAGTCACATATGACAGGCAGAACAGCCCATCATATCTTTGGACGAGTAGATAGTAAGTCACTTTAGAAGACACAGTGGTTCCACTCGTAGAAAATGAAAGCAGTAGCTACACAACACATGGATGTTTACAGTATCTTGGAATAACTCAAAAACAGGCATAAAACAAATCTCTACGAGGTGATGAGAAGTGGATATGGAACACATCGTCTGTCCATAGAAGGGGATATTATTTAGCTAGGAAAAGGAATAAAGTTCTGACATTTCTTGAAACATGTCACACACAGAAAGAAGCAGGCTAAGTGAAGGGGCGACCACACAAAAGACCACTTAAGAGTCTGTCCTTCTGTCCAGAACCTGAGACTCCATTGTGACGGGTTGATGAGTAATGGCTTTGGGTTGGAAAGGGGCAAGGGCTTAAGGGGTATGGAGTCTCTTTCTCAGGCAATGAAAATGTCCTAAACTGATGATGCTGATAGTGCACACACATGGAACATGCTAGTGCACACACATGGAACATGCTAGTGCACACACATGGAACATGCTAGCGCACACACGTGGAACATGCCAGCAACCGCGGAGCTACTCATGTTGAATGGGTGTGTTCTCTGGTGCATAATTTAGATCACGAGTAAGCTGTTTTAAAGAGAGAGACTGCAAAGGAGGGAAGGCAGAGAAGGAGCTACAGAGGCTGCTGAAGAGGAAGTCGTGGGTGAGCCTTAGAATAGAGACAGCAGGGAGGGATGAGGGCAGTTATTGGCTGAAGGCAGTGTAAACAATGGATGGAGAGATGAACAAAATGTGAACTGTCTACCCAGAGGGATCTTACTCCCGTGTAAAAACATCACACCAGGCTGGGGAGATGGCTTATGGGCTTTGTTGCACAGATTTGAGGACTAGAGTTTTGATCTCCACCACCCGTGTTGATGCTGGTCTGGGTGGGTATGGTGGCCTGTGAATCCAGCAGTCAGAGGGGGGATATGAGGAGGGTACCCCCAGATCAAGCTGGCTAGCTAGACTAGCCAAATTGGCACACTCTGAGTTCAAGTGTGAGACTCTGCCTCAGTATATAAGGTGGGGAGTGGTCCAGGAAGACACATCAACTTCTGGCCTCCACATACTTGCGCACACATGTGTGCCCACACAGTCCAAAAACCACATACGCCTATGTGTGCACAACACACACACACCAACACACAAAACCATTATGCCAGGTGAAATAAGCCAGGCACAGTGATCGGTCATCATGATCCCACTATACAAAGCGTTTAGAACAAGCAAGTTCACAGAGTGGGAGAACAGAACTTCCCAGAAAATAAGTGGGAGGAAAGAGCGAAAAATTACTACCTCGCCATTACTGAATGGGTTGGGGTGATGGAAGTTCCAGAAACAGTTCTGAAGTCACACAGTCTGAATGTTTCTGAAGCTATCAGATGGCACACAGTGGCTTAAGCGTAAATTGTGTGAGATTTGTGTTTGTTTCCCCATGAAGAAGGCAAAGACATAGAGTGCAGGAGCGGTGGGCACAGACCCACCTTCTGAGATGTGAGGCTGGTGGTGGCAGGGGGCCTGGGGTGCACAAGGGGACTCGTCGGGGTGGTTTCATACAGCAAGGCACAAACAGACGACCAACTTTATGGCACGGGGGACCAGAGTGTTAGTTCTAACAGTGCCACTCACAGGATAGAAGAGAATGACATGTTGGACATCCTCATAGGCATCCAGCTGGGCCTTTCCAGGGTATCTTCCCTCGCACGGTGCCTGGACCATTCAAGGCTAGTAAACCCCCAAACCTGGGAAAGGTTGGACACTTGAGGGACAGAGGAGAGGTGAGGCTAGAGATTTGGCTCTGGGGAAGGTGAGCTGGGACACAGATGAGTGCCACCAGATGTCCTTCGTGTCTTGGGCGTGGGCTGTTTTCCCAGTGCAGAAGGCAGCTGAGACAGAAGAGGTCACCAGGTGTCCCACAGGTGTCCCGCAGGTGTCCCACAGGTGTCCCGCAAATGTCTGGCAGGTGTCCCGCAGGTGTCCCGCAGGTGTCCCACAGGTGTCCCGCAGGTGTCCCGCAGGTGTCCCGCAGGTGTCCCGCAGGTGTCCCACAGGTGTCCCGCAGGTGTCCCACAGGTGTCCCACAGGTGTCCCGCAAATGTCTGGCAGGTGTCCCGCAGGTGTCCCGCAGGTGTCCCACAGGTGTCCCGCAGGTGTCCCACAGGTGTCCCGCAGGTGTCCCGCAGGTGTCCCGCAGGTGTCCCGCAGGTGTCCCACAGGTGTCCTGCAGGTGTCCCACAGGTGTCCCACAGGTGTCCTGCAGGTATCCCTCGGGTGTCCCACAAATGTCTGGCAGGTGTCCTGCAGGTGAAATAGAGGCGGCATGCATAGCAGCTTCACCTCCTTTGTGTCTTAAAGACCAGCTGAGATGCCCTTTCTGGGCTAGACTTCACCCCCTCCAAGCGTCCGGTCCAGTTGCTATTAGTGGGTTTCAAGCGGATAACTATCACCCTCATGAATTTTAGAACATTTTCATTTTCTAAGACCTCTGCACTCCTCAGCCATCACCAATAGCTGAAGTGACTGCGTAGGATATCTCCTCAGCAGCTAGCACCCTTTGGTGACAGCTTCATGCCATGCCTTCTCCTGGCCTGGACGCTATGTGACTGTCAACTTTCTCAGACAGAGCCATGTCCACACCTCCTCCTTGCCTGGGGTGAGGGTCAGAGTAGCTGTCTTCAGATGAAGGATCACCAGACAAAGGGAGAGAAGCCAGGCCACAGTGCTCCAGAGGCCACCGGCTCTGCCGGACATGTCCAGAAAACTAAAGGCCTTTTCAGCTCCCTCCTCGTAATTGCTTTGTGCTCGGAAACCTCCAGGCACATTGACCCTAGGTCCCTCCCAGGAAAGATGGAAGCAGGGAGGACTCTGTGTCTCTGCTCTGTCTTCCCCTCATTTCCTGGCCCCTGAGTGACTGACTTCCTTCTCCAAGAGGGAAGGGAGCTGCCCGCCACCCTCCTTTCCCAGCACTGCCCTCTGTGTGTCCTGCCTGAATTCCTAGGAGGAGCTGGAGGGGCATCAGAGGCAAAGCCAGCCTGCCTTCAGAAGACTGAACTCTCTGGAGGCTCCAGGAACACGTCCTGGGGTCGTGGGGCCGGGGGTGGGGGGTGGGGGAGGGATATGACACGTGGGCATCACACAGTGCCCCCTGCCTCAGAGGGGTGCCCACTTGTTTCCATACACCACTCTTCTTGTTTTAAAAAGCAAACAAACAAACAAACATCCAATCACCTTTTTCAGGAGGCTGGGCTTTTCTGTTTGCACTGCCCCCCCCCCCATCCCCAAACAAGTTAGCCAGCTAGTTTGGGAAAGGTATTCCATAGGTCTCAGGCACTGAAATCGAGGACCCCTCCCCCGGAGGGGGGCAACACAGATAATTCTGTACAGCCCAGGTAGTCCTGGGCTTAATTAAACTCTAACAGGGAAAGAAGGCCTGGAGCTTCTAAACTACCCAAAGTCTGGGGACTGAGTACTCCAGAGGTCTGCGGAGGGGTAGCCCAGTGCCCAGACTCCTCGATGGAACCAACCGTAGCTTTCTCCTCTTCTGAGTATTCATTCCTCTCCACCTCTTCTCTGTAGTTCCTGCATCTCTAGGGAGGGGCACAGACGGGCCCTGCAGTCCGAGGACCCAAGCGTTGATTCCACCCTAAGCTGTGTGACCTCTCTGGTCAAACTTGTTTCATCATCTGTGAAATTAAACTTAGAGTATCTACCTTAGCTATCACCAGATGAAAGAAAGTGTTAAGCCCGGGGGGGGGGGGGGGGCATGTTCTTACGGGTTTCCTACCCAACCGGGAGCAAATGCCCGATACACTGTCCCCCCAGACCAGGGCACAGGAGAAAATGGCCACCTGCACTGTCTTCCCCACCGGATGAGAGCTCAGGAGAAGGAGGCTGCAGTGGAGAGCAGGCTAGGAGTCGGCCCAGGGCCCCGAGTGAGAAGAGAGCCCCTACAGGCCCTCTGATCATTAACACCAGTGTCTGAGTGTCTGGCCCCATGTGGAGGGACAACCCTCACCACATGGGCTTCAAAGGTGGCGGAAGTCCCAGATGTTTGTGCTGGCACTCTGCGTGTAGCATTGAAGTCCCCGCGAAAGAGCAAGAGTGGCCATGGGCAAGGCCAGACCCATTGTCTTCTGGGAAAAGACACACCGCTCTGCTCCTCCCCAAGAGACTCCACACCAGCTTATTTGTCTCATGTCCTCAGTCCTCATTCCTACGGGGTTTAAAGTGCTGGAAAAAGGGGCCACTTCTCTGCAGGGAGGGGGAGAGCTGAGCCTTGAGAATTGAGACCGGCTGTGGGTGGAGGGATAAGGGAATGCCGAAGGACCCTACCATTGAAAGCCTTAGCTCGGAGCAGCATCTTTCTCCTCTCTGCTTGTTGGAGGTCTAAAGTAGTCCCTCATCTAGTGTGCAGGGTAATGATTGCCAACCTCCAGTTCCCGGTAGAGGCAGTTACACAGAGGAAATCCCCCAGAGAGCTGATTTGGACCAAAAAAACTGTGATCGGCAAACCTCAGCACTAGTGGAATCCTCCTGTCCCACTGGCCCCCATATCCACTTACACCTTTACTTGCAAGGAAACCCCCCAGGCGCCACCTCCCCTGGGAAGGTTTCCGGGAATGGCCCCAGAGGGAAGAGTTCATTGGGGTGGCGCGTCTCCCTGGCCATCTGTGCCTGAGCCCTTTGGGGATAGAGGTTTTATCTCCTTTGTCCCTTCCTCGGCTTTTCCCTGGTTACTGGATTTTGCTAGGGATGGAGACCTAGATATGAGGACCGGGACCCACGGCTCCAGGGCATCCCGGCTCGCTTTTGGAAGTTCAGAATTGCCTTTTGCACCATGTGCGCCACGCAGCCATTTACTGAGAAAAGTGAAGGGATAATTTCCTGACCTTAATATGCAAGCTGAGATTTTCTCAGCGGCTAATGATCAAAGTGCTGCCCCTGCCTCCTTAGCCCCAGGACGGGGAGGCCGCCGGGCTTAGTAAATGGCTTTAGACATCATCTCAGCCTGGACCTCCGTAATTAAATTTTACATGTTAATCTGAAAGGAGTCTTTTTGAAGGGCTTCCCGTCAGCCCAGCAGGGCTAATTTAGTGAAGCCAGGGCCAGGAAACAGAATGGCCGCCACCTGCAGGTCAGGCACAGGAAGTCAATTTATGCTAATGAGGGTGTTTGGCCTGCCTGAGGAGCATTGTGGGAACAACATGTGTCCTGTTAATAGGTTGTGGTTTTTCTGCTGGGTCTGCCTTGGTGTCCCAGGACCATATGCAGCGCCACCTGCAGGTCTATCTGGGTTGGTGCAGGCTGGCTAATGACCTTCTTTCCCCATGGCACTATCAGACAGGTAGGAGTGAGTGAAATTCCTGTGCCTCTGGCAGTATTAACAATGTGGAGAATCCTGTTAGGATATGGTCATCCCTGTTTCTCTGCTGAAACTTACTACTGTAGGACTTTTTTTGGTTACATGCTCCTTCCTGAAGCTCTTGGCTTAGTGTTATCAAACTGGTGTGTGTGTGGGGGGGTGTGTGTCACAACCTGTGCCCCAAGCCAGGACCAGCCAGCCTATCCTCAATATGTCAACTAAAGGAGTCAAATTAATAGTGCAAAGTAGGGAAGGGAGATTTATTCAATGTGGCCACACTGGGAAGAGAAAACAGATCTAGAAAACCCTTCAATTCTGTCTTCAGGGTCTCAAAGTGAGATTAATGTTTAAACAGGGGAACAAGGATATTCTTACCACGGATCTGTCATTGTCTGGGCTTCAGTCTCATCCTGTCAGGGGGGTTGACAGGCTGTTAGAACTGTGTAAAACCTCTTTCCAGTTCTCCCTCTTTTCCTTCTCTCAGCTTGAGATTCCTGGGGAAGAACCCACTTTGGCAGGGGGAGAGGGGGGAGAGTTGGGGACAAGTACATTGTTCAGTAGTCTGAAAGCCAGACTGAGAGATGTAAGCATCTGCTTGCATTATATCCATTTCTGCCCAGCCCGTTCTATTAACGGCTCTCAGTTAGGGAGAACAGAGCGAACTCTTGTTGGTTGAATACTTTGGTGGGCTTCTACATGCAGCTTAGGACTCCGGTCAGAGATCTGGGGGTTCTGAGCTCTGTTCACATGCCTTCACCTCACCCACACCTTCACGGGGGACAGACTAGCTTTCCGGAAGTTCCTAACGGAAGACCAAGGAGGGGGATCCGCCTGGACATGCCTGCTTAGGGGCCTGTAGTGCAGAAACAGGGAGGAGTAGGTACACTCTCAGAACAAAATGTGCTGTTTTTGCTACTTAGCAAACAGGAGACCAAGGCGTAGGGAGCTTAAGGGGAGGGAGTCCAAAGGGAGGAGAGGGCTGAGGGAGGGTGTGTGATGTGAGGGGCTCAGAGACCACATTGTCTTCCGTGACGGGTGGAAGGCATGGTTTTGGTGCCATGGTCCCTCCCACTGTGTAGAAGTGGCATGTTACAGGCAACCTGCAGCTCTGAGGGAGATCGGGCACTGTGCGGGACATGCTGTCTTTTAGGTTGGTAATGGGGAAGTGTAGTCTTGCTCCCACAGAACATACTTATGTCCCCCAAATCTAATGCTTATAAGAATCATCTTGAGGTTGGTGGTATAGCCACGTTGATAGAGTGCTTGCCTAAAATGCATAAAGATGGGTTTGATTCCCAGCATCACAGAAGCTAGGCATAATGGTGCACATTTGTAATCCCAGCACTCAGGAGCTGAGAGTTCAAAGTCACCCCCATCTACATAGGGAGACCAGGGCATCTTGGGCTACATGAGACCCTGTCTCAGAGAGAGTTGTTGTGGAAACTAGTTCACATTCAGAGTCCCTGGGCATGGTAGTTTGAAAGAAAATGCCCCCCCAAAAGGGGGTAGCACTATTAGGAGGTATGGCATTGTTGGAGTAGGCATGGTCCTATTGGAGGAAACGTGTTACTGTGGAGGCAGGCTTTGAGGTCTCATATATGCTCAAGCCACACCCAGTGAGACAGACCACTTCCTGGTGCCTGCTTTTCAAGATGTAGGACTCTCAGCTACTTCTCCAGCATCATGTCTGCCTGCACACCACCACATCACACCATGATGATAATGGACTAAACCTCTGAAAATGTAAGCCACCCCAACTAAATGTTTTCCTTTATAAGAGTTGCTATGGTCATAGTATGTCTTCACAGCAATAGAAACCCTAACTAAGACACTGGGTTTTGGGTGTAGGAGTCTGAGGAATCTTGGGGATCTATCTGAGTTAGCCAGGCAGGTTGGTACTGATACTCAGATGGCCTAGATGTGAGTGCACAAGGAACTTCTTTGGAGGAAATATCCCCGTGAGCCAGAACATCCAGAGGCTTTATTGAGTTTTTCATTATAAAGGATGCCTAGTGGCTGCGACATTCTGTCTTCCAAAACACTGGGGTATCAACACACATTGCGGATCTCAACAGGACAAAATGATTGCCATAGAGAAGAGTCTTATAGAGAACGGGAAATTAGATTCTGCTCTGTGAGGTCTTCATACCAGTGTATTCCCATTCAACCCAAATAGATGACAGTACGGCCCAACTCAGCGACTTAGTGCAGGAAGGGGCCAACCACTGTGGGGCAGGGGTTAGCCTGGCAGGCTGCATGTGAACTCACCTGCACGTGAACTCACCTGCATATGAACTCACCTGCTGGACCAGCATAGGAAGAAAAGTTTCCCAAGTACATCATTAGGGGGCAGCTGGCTGGGTAGTCACTAGTACAGTCTGCAGTATGGAACGATGGTTTGTGGGACATCTGTGGTGATATTGTGTTCCCCAAAATATTGTGCACCCTAATAAATGTATCTGGGGTCAGAGAACAGAACAGCCACTAGATATGAGGCCAGAAAATGGTTGCACACATGCCTTTAATCCTATCACTTGGGAGGCAGAGATCCATCTGGATCTCTGTGAGTCCAAAGCCACACTGGAAACAGCCAGGCATGATGACTCACGCCTTTAATCCCAGGAAGTGATGGCAGGAAGCAGAAAGGTATATAAGGCGTGAGGACCAGGAACTAGAGCTGGTTAAGCTTTTAGGCTTTTAGTAGCCATTCAGCTGAGATTCATTCTGGATGAGGACTCAGAGACTTCCAGCCTGAGGAAACAGGATCAGCTGAGGAATTGGCGAGGTGAGGTGGCTGTGGCTCATTCTGCTTCTCTGATCATTCAGCATTCACCCTAATAAGTGGATCCAGATTTAGTCTTATTAAATAAGACCTTTTAAGATTCGTGCTGCAGATGTCCTCTTGGTCAGGGTGTTTGTTTGTGCAGTTTCCTGGCAGGTAATTCATAGCATGCAAAGGAGAACGGTTGAGACCAGCCAGTGCACCGTCCTGAGAGGACAATGTAAGCTGAGGGGCATGTCACTTCCGGTCTTGTCCTTAGCTTTTTCTCAAGAAAATGTCGTGTTGAATCTGGGTGTGGTGGCATGGGCCTATAATACCAGCACACAGGAGGCTGAGACTAGAGGATTGTAAGCTGTAGGCCAGCCTGGGCAATATAGTCTTGCTGAAACTTTGTCTCCTTGTGCCCTTGTCTAGTCTTGCTGGCTTCCCGTGGAACACAGAGGCGATGCTGGGGAGACTGCCAGAAAGTGGGTGCAGGTGCAGACTCTGTGCCGAGGCGTTTGCCACATCCTGTGGTAAGGGAGGGAAGGATTTTGCCTGTGAAACCTTGGAGAGCTTTTAACCATCTTGGCACCAGGCAAAGAAGATATTCTAAAGAGACACTATGCCCCGCCCTCCCTTGGGCTCTCAGAGCACTGAAACAATGGACCCCAGGAAATTAGAAGGTCCCTGGAGTCTCATGCTGGAAGGAGGAGGAGAAGGCTGAGGCTGGTGCCGGCCAGAGGGGAGGCTTGTCTCCCAGGAAGAGATCTCATGGTCTGACTACTAGTCCAACTGCCTCGCAGGACAGACAGGAGCTAGAGGATGGGCCAGTCATGGGTAGGACCACACCTTGACCAGGACTGCTTAGCCATCTGCATACCTCTTGTCCTCTGTTTGAACCTAAACCTCATGTCAGGACCCCCAAGATGAACTTGGGGGAGTGATCACTAGACCGCTTTATTCTTCTCCCCAAGTGGCTGCATGGAACAAACCTCCCTTTTCTGTTTCTCACTATGACTCTCCTGTTGAATTGGTCTATTGAGGACCGGTGCTGAGGCTAACTTGTTAGAGCCCAGGTTAGACCCTGGCAGCTTTGTTCATTGAACCAGTTGCTTATTTTCACGCGCCGGGAGCCTAGACCGCTGTCCTCTGCTCTGGGTTAACCCCTGGCTCCCAGGCACTCTTCATCATCTTGGGGTCCTCCATTCTGCTTGTCTGCCCTAGACTGACACACACATGGCTGCTGAAAACACTCATTGCTTTCCAAAACAAACTGCTGCCAGTGTGTGTTGAAGTTCAGTGTATCCTTGATCGTCTTGACCCACTAGAGAGGCAAACTGGACCAGAAAACACATGCATAGACCCGAGTATGAAAACTGATTGATGGGGGTTAGGGAGATGGCTCAGCAGGTAAGAGTACCTGCACCGCACACACAAGGACCAGAGTTTGAATCCCCAGCACCCATGTAAAAAGCCTGGCACGGCTATGCCTGCTTGGAACCCCAGCACTGGCAGGGCAGAGACAAGTGGATCCCAAGAGTTCCCTGGTCAGCTAGCCTAGTCCAAACTGAGCTTTCAGTTCAGGGAAAGACTTAGGCTGAGAGGAAGGCACAGACATCCTGCTCTGGCCTCTCTGTATGCACATGTGGGTTAGGCACCTGCTCATTCACATGCATGTATCATACATACATCTACCACACATGTACCACAACAATAACACACACACACACACACACACACACACACACACACACACACACACACACACACACAAAGTGATCCACACCATGGACAAAGAATATGGGCCTATGCCAGCTCTGGGTGTCTCTGCCCAGCACCCCTTCCCACAGTGCTGGCCATATCCCTGATCGCTAGTCCTGTATTTAAAGGGACCTGGTTCCTCCTTGCCCAGAGACCTGAGTGAGCTAGTAGGAGCCTTTCCTGGAGTTTTTCATACCGAGGCACATGCCAGCCTCTCTTCCAGTCCCCCACCCGCAGCAGATCCTTGGATTCCATCCCATTCCTCCCCATCCCAACCCCCATCAGCAAGGTGAGCTGTGCAAAAGCTTCCTGCCTGCAAAGAGGCTCCAGCTGTTGACGGGAGCTACCGCTGTCCCTGAATGGGGACCACCTGGCAGCAGAGGAAGGATTGGCTTTTCTTTATTGAGGTGGATCGGTTTACTGGGGAAGTGGCAGTCGCAGAATCCTCGAGGTAGCAGAGGCGACAATTTACTCTCAAAAAGAGCTAAGAGGTTTGCAGTAGTTACAGCGTATTCTAAACAATCATGGGCTTTATCTGTGTCCCCGAACCCCACTGCACATTGGAGTCACCTAGAAAGCTTTGGAAGACAGTCCCGGCTCTCACCAGGCACAGTTAATTGGTTTAGGGTGGGGACTCCACATCGGTTTTGAAGGCTCCCCGGCGATTCTCACATGTAGTCAAGGTTAAGATTAAACCAGTGCTCTTCAGACTTCAGTGAGATCAAATGCACCTGGAAGGCTGGGTTAAAACTGCGGGTTCCACGGGGAGGGGCGGGGGCTGAGGCAGAAGGTTTGGGGAAGGAATGCAAGGATTTGCATTTCTAGGGGCTTGGTTGGCGCCTGCCTTGCAAGCAAGAGGACCTGAATCCCATGCCTAGAATCTGTGTAAAATAAATCAATACATCCAAGCCCTGGGTGGAGCTGATGGCTCAGTGGGTAAAAGCAGCACTTACCTCAAAGCCTGGTGACCTCGGTTCAATCTCCGGTACCCTCGTAAGGTGAGAGGATAGAATAGATTCCGCAAAATTGTCCTCTGACCTCTACACATGCATCACGTGTACATGTGCGTACAAGGAATAATGTGCATTTCTGACATGGTCTGACCTGACCCCTGATCCCCTCTCTGCTTTAACTACAATGGATAAAGTAGACATTAGTTGATAAACTGTCCTTGTGTCTTTAAACATTGCTATGGGATTGACAGTGACTCTTAATTCCAGCAAACCTCTTTCCCATAGCATTTCTGTTTTCAAAGGAAGGCTAGTTGGGGTGTATCCAGGACTTCATTTCTCTGCTAGGCTCACAGGGGCTACCCTGCCTCCTTGGTCTGCTAAGCCTAAGGAGATCTGCTTGCCTGAATTTCATATAAATAACAAGGCGTGTGTGTGTGTGTGTGTGTGTGTGTGTGTGTGTGTGTGTCCGTCCGTCCGTCCGTCCATGTGTGTCTGTGTGTCTGTGTCTGGGTAACAAGAGACTCTCCGTACCCCTGACTGAGCAGAACGCTCTACTCTCCCAGCTGGCATCATTTCTGAAACATGGTGTCTCCTGGAGAGAAGGCTCATGGCGGGAGCAAGGGATGTGCTTGAATGGACTACCATTCCCGTCTGTACCCCAGAAGTAGGTAAGGACCCGCTGCTGGGGCAAGCAACTCCTCCCCTAACCCTGAGCACTGAAGGGATGATGTGTTAGAATACCAGACCAGGCTCTGCTCGAGTTATGACCATATCAGCAGCCCTCTCTAGCTCTGTCCTCATAGTTGATTGCGGGGTCCCTGCTGCTGCAGAAGAGACTGACATTCTAGGAGCCTGTTGTCTGAGTTTGTAAACAGACGCCCCAAGTGCTCAGATTCCAGGAGAATGACAGGTGCCATTCTCATTTCCCCAAGGAAGCATACAGACCTCAGGTTGCCAGGCTCGGATATCAGAGAACTACTGGTGGCCAGTTGTACCCCCACCTTCACCTGAATAATGGGTACAGCTCAACTAGATGTATGCCTTTTTCTCAATCCCTCTCCTCAGAGTCCCACATTCCTTCCCCTGCCCCCCAGGAATCAGGGACAGCTTGGATGCAGTCCTATGAGGCCACCCCTTTCTCTCTAAGACCTTTAATAGACCCCCACTCTGCCTCATGGCTCTGAACTCTTATTACAGGTTCTGCTGTCTGTCTGTCTATCTGTCCATGTCACTGATGTATTAACTTAACAAACTACAACTTCCACTACCAGAGAAGCTGAGCTGTTGCAGGGAGCCCACCAGAGATGACCACTCGGACACAGTTTATAGCCAAGTTCATCAAGGTCTTTATTCCAGCTGGCTGGATCTACACTCAAGTACTTGAGACCTAAGCGTAGCATTAAGTGTCCAGAGCACAGGGTTTTTAAAGACAAAAAACCATATCCTGGCATCTTGCTCTTGGCAGAAGCAAGCGGTTTAACAGAAGCTAAGATGAGTAGTTAGCTAGAGGGGAGGTTTGTACAAGTAGGCAGTTTAACAGAAACTAAAATAAATTAGTTAGGACATCCTGATGTTGGATTCCTAGAATAGAGTTGGGAAAATTTTCCATGGGATTCTCCATCAAGGCAATCAAACTCTAGTTAAACCTGAAATGGCCTCAGCAAGATGGAGGAACCTTTGCGCTGCCTTGCCCTGTCACAGAGTATCATCAGATAGCATCTCAGGCCCATAGCTGAGATCCCACTTCCTTTACTGGAACCCACCTCTCTGCTGTTGCCACCAATATATTTTCAAGGTGCCTTGTTTTATGACTTTCTTTGTTCTGTTACCATAAAACTTCATGATAGTCTTTCTACAATTGGAACATGGAATTTGGGGTGACCTAAATCTCCATGCTCAGGCTATGGCCACTTATATTTGGCTCCAGAATCAACTGTTTCTTATTTATTTCCTTAAGGTGAGAATTGTGCTTTTGTGTCTATATTCTCTATCTTTCCAACCAACTCTCTTTCTGCTACAATTAACCTAGGTCAGCCCCTAGACTCCATAGGAGACACCAGAAAGTTCCCTATGTCTGGATGCCTGTCCAGAATTCCAGATGGCCTAAGCAAGGGCAAGGAGGTGAGAAACCATGTCCAGGTTATTTATCTTGTCTTTGAGATAAAGGCTATAGTGGGAAGCTCAAAGAGTCAGGGTGAGGGGAGCCAGGCTGGAGGAAGAACAAGGGTGGTCAGGGAGGAGGTGGCATGATGTGTCATAGACAGCATGGTACCCAGGAAGCCAGTAGGTGGCTGGGCCTTTCCACCAGGGCATGTCAAGCACAGGGAACATTGTTAGTCGGGGAATGGTAGCAATGGTCCAGATTGCCTCTCTCTCCCTGGGCTATCAGGGGGACGAACTTTCCCCATTTCTAATGTAGCATAACCATCATATCGACAGGCGTTCCAGTGAGGTTAAGAGAGAGAGAGAGATGCCACCCCATCTTTCACGGAAGCTAAGACACTGCCGATTGCTAGCTGTGCCATTATTTTATGTAACCAGAAAGGGGAAAAAATCTACCAAATAAATTACAACATTGATTGCAAAAATGTGTCCAACTCTAGAAAATAGAAAAATATGAAGAAATGGTGTCTTTGAATCAATAACACACAGTAATGATAATAAAATACTAAACTCGCTCTTATTTATGACATCCTCTGGCAAACTCTTTACTTCCGTCTCCTCCCAGAGCCCCTCAGGAGCCGGTCATGGCAGGGCCTATTATGCCTCAGAAAAAGCGAGGCTTAAACATTTGAGTAAATTGGCCTCTCGGCTGGGGGCTGGGGGCGTTGAACTCAGGGTCTTCTGGCTTCTTTAGAGTGAGCTGGAAAGCAAGTTGGAGCAGAGTGAGGAAGGATCTCCTCTTATTGTAGTTTGTCAGAAATGAAGATGCTCAGTGGTAACTGAAGGGAGAGACTGGTCCACACCGGCAAAACACATTTGATGGAGGTTTGATAGGGGAGCCGTGATGGCATAAATCGCTGTTCGCTCTCTGGAAATCTAACTAGCGGGCAGTATGTAGCAGATAGTATGACCTTCCTCCATCTTCTCTGCAGGGCCCCCACCCTGGGAGAAACAACCCCATCATTTTGGTGTGCAGTCTGGATGATTTATGTGTATATACACACAATGGGGATGTGGGCACTTTCGTACATATGGAAACTATGCTTCTTTAAAAATTCACTTCTAGAGGCCAAAGAGGTGGCTCTGTGGTCAGTAACCCTTGCGGGTCTTACACAGGGCTCGGGTGTGGTTTTCGGCACTCACATGGCAGGTCCCAACATCTGTAACTCCAGTTCCATGGCATCTGAAACCCTCTTCTGATGACTCCAGGTGCCCGCACACACACATGGTACCCATACATACACTCAGGCACACACATCCGTACATATAAAACAAGTTTTGTTTTGTCTTGTTTTAAATCTCACCTCTTTAAAAATTTATTTTATTCAGTGGCCAGGGAGAGGCCTGTGCTAACCTAAGGTTTTATTTTGTTTTGTGTTTGTTTTGTTTTGTTGTTTTGCTTCATCTTGACATAGCCAGGGTCATCTGGGAAGAGGGAACCTTAGTGGATAAAAAGCATTTTCTTGATTAATGATTGATATGGAAGGGTCCCAGCCCACTGGCCTTGGTGCCACCTCTGGGCAGGTGGTCCAAGATTGTATAAGAAGTCAGGCTGAACAAGCCATGATGAACCAGTAAGCAGTGTTCCTCCATGGCCTCTGCTTCCAGGTTCTTGGCTTGAGTTCCCCAGCTCCGACTTCCCTTAGTGATGGACTGTTTATTACCTGAAAGTGTGAGTAAAATTCACCCTTTCTTCCTCAGTTTGCTTTTGGTCATGTTATTCCATCACAGTAATAGAATGCTAACTAAGATGTGATGCAAGACTTCCATTTCTCAACATTAACCCAGAGGACGTACAATACATACCCAAGTCTCCCATGCTGATGTTCCTTGGCATTTGATCACTAAAAGCCCTTGGTTTATCCAAACCCATACATTTCCATGTGATTCTCTGGAATTCTCCATGGCATCTCAATCCTGAACCACGTAAGGGAAAACCCTTGATTAGGTATCTTTGTGCTGAGAAGCTCTAGTTGGCCGTGTTAGCTCCACAGAATTCTGCAGAAAGGAGGTGACAGTCCCCTTCTTCCATACTCATGACAGCCTGGCTGATGTCATCCTCCTGAGTAGGGAGAGGGAAAGGACTTCCAGATCTTGGGTTCTCACCAGACTGGGGCGTCTTAGTCTGAGGGAGAGCATATTTGTGATGCTCTTCTGGCTGCACCATGATGAGGACAACTGGATGCTTTTGCATAAGCCTGAGGGAGTGTGTTCAGTTTGCATTGCTGTGACAGAGCAGAAAACAACTTTATGATTCATGTGGGCTCACAGTTTGAGGGTGTCTCAGTCCATTGTGGTGCAGAAGACATGGCTGTGGGATCATGGGGCAGGGACTCTTCACAGGGTAGTGGATAATGAATCAGAGAGAGCAGTGGGAACAAAGAGCCTAATATCCTTAATGTTTAACAGCTTGCAGAGGGCTTTCTGATGGTCATTTAGCTCTGGAGTACCTATGGGGGGAGGGGGAAAAGGGTCCCGGGGCGGGGGGAAGGTACAGGGGATGCTACATTGAGAGTAACACCTCTGTCTGCAAGGAGTTCAAGCCATCAGACTGATAATACCTCGTGGAAAGAGCTAGATGGAGGTGTGCACACACCTATTACCTCTTTAATTTAATCATATAAATTTAAGTGATAGCACATAAAAAGCTAATACTACAAGGTGTGACCCGCCTCGTGCTGATTGAGCAGCGCGGATGGCAGAGGACAGTAATTTCCTGGTATGAGAGCTCCTGTCACACACGGTGGTCAAGGCTCACTGGAAACAGGTCCGCCCCCAGTGACCCGCTTACCCCCAGCCAAGGCCTAACCCTAAAGTTCCACAGCCTTCCAAAAAAAGCAGCGGGAGATAGGGAACAAGTCTTCAAAATGTCTCCCAGGAGGCATTCTGCATTCGAACCACAATAGGAAGAATCATTATTTCAGATCTGGAACCTCCAGCTGGATGTGGGAGAGAAACCCCCCTCTTGTCTCTCCTCTCCTCTTCTTCCCAGCTCTTGATTCTCCGCTCTGCCTTTTGACATCCTACCCACCGAAGCTCTCTCTCCAGAGACCCCACCCTTGACCACCGTGTGTGACAGTAGCTCTAATACCAGGAAATTACTGTCCTTTGCCATCTGCTCAATCAGCACGAGCAGGTCACACCTTGTGATATTAGCCTTTTACTGAGATCGCTTAAATTTATATGATTAAATTAAAAGAGGTGATAGGTGTGCGCACGCCTCCATCTAGCTCTTTCTGTGTGGTATTCCCAGTCTGATAGCTTGGACTCCTTGTAGACGGAAGCTTCACTCCCCTCCCAGTGTCTCTTGCACCTGGCCCCCAGTAGCTGCTCCACAGCTAAATGACTCTCAGAAAGTCCTCTGCAAGATGGAAAGTGTTAAGAATGCTTAGAGCATGCTGGTGATGAATTCCGATGATGTTGTTTCAAGCACTTCCACAGCACAGTCCTTGCTTCTGTGAATACATGGGAAGGCTCATTTTGTGTCCCATGTACATACATGGTGAGTGCAATGCCCACCCACATCTGCCGATTCATTTTAACAAACTCTGGTTGACTCCCATATCCCTGACCCCTCTCTGAAACATGCATGCAGCCGGAGCTTTAAGTTGCAAACAGGTGAACAGTCCACATCCTGCTCTACTGGTGACCTGGCCAAATCCCCATCATCTCTGAGACTCTTAAAAAAAAACTCTGTGTCTGTATGAATACAAATTGTGTGGTTTTTTTTTTTTTGTGTGTGTGTGTGTGCATGCTCCTGTGTGAGTGGGAGTGTGTGCATACCATGTGTCAGAGGTCAACCTCAGGCGTGGCTCCTCATCTTCCACCTTGTTTGAGATGGAGACTGTTGCCCTTTGCTCTTTGCACACTAGGCTAGCTGGCTTGCAGGTTCCTGGGGGTTCCGTTTCTCCTTCTGCCATAAGAGCATTGGGATTACAGATGCGTGATGCACCCTACTGCATCCAGCTTTACAGGGGTGCTTTGGGCAGCAAGTATTTTTACACCTGCCCCCTCCCATCCTCCTCAACCCCTGGCTTCTTTCCCATGTGCAAAAAGAGAGTAAAGGAGCTCAATCCCGACATGCTCAGCACCACTTCTGATCTCAGCACGGGGAACTGCGTCACCGACAGGGTCCAGGGAGGTTCTTGGGTGTCAGATGTTGTTCACCAGCCAACGCTTCTTCCCCTACAAGGAAGCTGGGCAGAGGGTGAGCAGGGCTGGAATCAGTCATCAACCACAACACAGCTGTGACAGAGAGGCAGCTCCGTGCAAAAGCAATCTCCCTTTAGAATTCCAGGCCGGCAGTGTGTGCCTTGGATAAAGTTCAGGTAATCGTGCCTGCAGCCTGCCTCCTCCCTCCCTTGCTCTCCCCAGCTCTGAGCTGACAGAGTTATAATAATTGGGTGCCTCTGCTTAAGCTCATCAGCTCTGGCTTCCTGAAAGGAACGTGGCAATTAGCAGTCCTCACCCTGTAATAAAGCCTTTAATATCCACTTTCATGGTTCATATTACAGTCATTCAGGCCTGTCCCCTTGCACACGGCCTGTCAGGCAGCGGGGCTGTGGATGCCCACTAGGGAGCTGCCCCCACTGAATGACTCCGCACACAATGGTTGCAGAGGCCCCAGCAATCCAGGCCAGGCAGCTGGGGAATAGGGCTGGAAATGAGAAGGGATATTTCTGCCCACTGAGGTTCCAGGGGAGCTGATGGGGGAGATGAGTAGGAGGCAGGGGACATGGGGTAGTATCCCTGCCTCTTCTGTGAGTCTCCCACCATCCACCAGCCCTCCAGGCTTTCTTACCATTGACTCACCACTCTACAGTTCCACTACTGGACATTTTAGAAGCACAAGAAAATGGAGGTGGTGCTGGGGGTGGTTGGTGGGGGCGGGAAAAGTTCTGGATGGAGCCTCTGCGTGTGCGTGCACCTGCTGGTTGATTGCACACTTCCCAGGGGAGATGACTTTGCTAAACAGCAGGTACATGGAGCATGCATGTGGCCGGGAGGGAGGCAGCTCCAACTAGCGCCTCTGACCACCCTCTCCTGAGCAATGGTCATCCCGGGAAGTACCTAACCTGCTCTGTAAAGAGCACAGGCAACAGATAGGCTCTTCTTCCATCTCTCAGTCAGCCATAAATTGGCTAAAAATGAGCACTGCCCACTGTGTGCATTCATGGATCCAGAGGAAAGCATAAAGAATAGCAGCAGTGTATACAGTAGGGGGATAATAGGAGCAAGGAAGGAAACAGAAGGAATAGCCTGTCCGGGAGGGGTGCATCTGTATTAGTGTTCCTGTTGCTGTGACAAAATTCCTTAAATTGAAGAAAAGAGTTCTTTGGAGTCACAGTTTAAGAAGGAATATAGTCCATCGTGGCAAGGAATGTGTGGCTTCAGAAGCCACGAGGCAGCTGTTCACATTGCATCCACAGTGAGGAAATAGAGACTAGCCAGGGAGTGACAATGGGCTGTAAAACTTCAAGCCCACCCCCAGGAGTAACCCACTTTCCCTAGTAAGTTCCACCTCTTAAGGGTTCCATGACCTTCCAAACACCATTGCCCCCAGTGGAAGGCCAAGTGCTGCAATACACAGTCTTGGGGAGCACGGAAGACCAAGTGCTGCAATACATGGTCTTGGGGAGCACACGGTCCTGGGGAGCACATGGCCCTGGGGAGCACACGGTCATGGGAAGTACACGGTCCTGAGAAGTACACGGTCCTGGGGAGCACATAGCCCTGGGGAGCACACAGCCCTGGGGAGCACACGGTCATGGGAAGTACACAGCCCTGGGGAGCACACAGCCCTGGGGAGCACACAGCCCTGGGGAGCACACAGCCCTGGGGAGCACATCTCACCTTCAAACCACAATGGTGCATAGGTACACTATTCTGAGCCATGTGCTGTCTCCAAACCCCGCCACGCCTGCTCCATGGGATGAAGTCTGTGTCCTTTCCCTTGACCCTGGGCAGACCTGGGGCAACCTTGCTCAGTAAAATGTGAGATGAGGAAGACTGCAGGACTCCCGGGGGAGGGGAGGGAAAAGTTACAGGCTTTCTCTTGATGTCTGTCCTTCTGGATGGTTGTTCTAGGAACAAAGCCGCCTTGTTGGGAGGAAGCCTAAGCCACATGGAAAGGCTATGTGCAGATGTCCTAGTTCACAGCGTCAGCCTATGGACAAAATTGACCCAGTTGGATGTGTAGTTGAGAAAGCATTCAAGGAGACTCCAAACCCAGACTCTAATTGCAATGAGACCACTAAGAAGAACCACCCAGTGAGCCCAGCCAAGTCCAGAGCATGGGACATGGTAATAAAGACATTGCTACTATTTGAAGCCTCCACGTTAGGGAATTCCTTATATGTCATTGATTCTTAGTTTACAATAGAGGTTGACCAGGTGGTGGACAAATGGAGTTCTAGGCAAAAAAAAAAAAAAAAAAAAAAAAAGCAAAAATCCATGAAGTAGATACCTTTTACATAGATTTAAGGGAGTTACAAGGTTTACAGGGAGGCCATTCTACCCAACTGGGGAGTTATGAAGGATTTCAAGCAAGGGAAAGACCTCCAGAATTTAGACCAGCAGCAATGTGGACAATAGGATGAAGGAAGAACAACCCACTTATGACTAGACCAGTGCCAACTTCTTGAACACTCACTAGGGAAGAGGCATAGAGAGACGGCTTCTCTATGAACCTACTCTGGAGAAGACAATGTCCAGATAGTGGAGTTGTGAGTCCTGTGATATTTCAGATGTATGATCAGTTTTGTGACTAGATAAATATGAGAGGAAGGGAGGACTCTTGGATTTCTGAAATGCAAGATGTTCTGGTTTCATTTGTGTAGCTGTGATAAAACACGCCAACATGCAATTTTAAGGAAGTGTTTATTCAGCTTACAGTTTCAGGCTACAGACCATTATTGCAGGAATGTCAAAGCAGCTTGAAGTAGCTGGTCACATCCACAGCAGAGAGAGAATGAGTGTATGTGTACCTGTTGGTGCTCTCTTACCTTGATGCAGTCTCACATCCCTACCTAAGGAATGGTGCTCTCCACAGTGGGCTGGATCTTCCCTCATCGATGAACACAGTCAAGGCAATTACCCCACAGACATGTCCACCACCAACAGTCCCTCATTGAGATTCACTTCCCAGGTGACTCTGGATTGTGTCAAGTGGACAACGGAAGGGGTTGTCAGGTGCAGAAATAGAAAATAGGAGAATCACTTGTAGGGAAGAACATGAAGGTTCCCTCTTGAGATACACGTGTGTGTGTGTGTGTGTGTGTGTGTGTGTGTGTGTGTGTGTGTGTGTTTCTGTGTGTATATTCTGGTTTTTTGAGACAGGGTTTTTCTGTCCTGGAACTCATTTTGTAGACCAGGCTGGCCTTGAACTCAGAGATTTGTTTCCCAAGTGCTGGGATTAAGAGCATGTATCACTACCAGCTGGTTTTTATTTATTTTTAGTAAATATGTCTTGTGGATGGCTAGAGTCACAAATCTTAGAACTCAGAAGAAAAGCTGGACATACTTAAAGGACAGGTGTGAAATTTATCTAAACAACTGAGCTGTAAGGCTTAGAACATGGAAACCGAGGAGGCTCCAGAGCAAGTTTCTGCAGGTTGCGGGCATCTGAAGGTGGTGAGCTGAAGAGGGGATGGAGAGAGAGAAGAAATAGTATGTGTGTGGGGGTGGGGAGTGGGTGGGACAGCCAGAGGTAGGCAAGAAGCCAAGGACAGAGCATTCAGGTAAGCGCATCACTCATTGCTGATATCAGGTTTCCAATGTGTGCAATCATTAAAAGGAGCAAGGGAGGCAAGGTGAGAAGTCAGTACCTCTTTTCCTGGGAAAGAGTAAATCAGGTATCTCCCACTGGGGTAGGTAGTCCCCTGGGGAGGAAAAGCATGGGATACGGTGAACTAGGTGCGTCTCTTGTCTGAGGTGACCAGAATGTGCCCTGTGCTGGCAATACTTTTAATTTGCTTTCTGTTGCTATAACCAAATACTTAAGGCTGAGTATGGTGGAAAGAAGGGAAGCTAATTTAAACCACAGTTTTGGAGGCTGAAAAGTTAAGATTGGGGATCCCTATTGGTGCAGGCTCCTGTGAACCCCCTGTCCCTCTGCCCCCACTGCTGCTGCTGCCTACATTGTATCATGGCTGAGAAAATCAGGATAGGAATGAGTTAGAATCATGTTAGGAGTGCCCTTGAGAAGGACAGATCATGTGGTCAGATGCGGGGGGGAGGAGAGAATGCCTTTGTTCACTTCTGGGTCCATCTGTGCCCACAGCTGGTTGGCCAGTACCTGCTCTCGTTCAGAACAGGTCCTCCCTGCTCACTGTGCTGCTCTAGGCGCTGATCTGTGGAAACATCTTGTGATGGTTCATGTTGTCAACTTGATAGGATCTAGAATCGAGTGAGAGGCAAACCTCTGGCGTGTCTACAAAGGATTGGATCAATTGTGAGAATGTGCACCCTTACTGTGGGCGGCACCATCCCATAGGCTGGGGGCTAGGACTAAGGAGAGGAATTGAGCTCAGCAGCTGCGTTGATCTCTGTCTGCTCTCTAATGGTGGATACAATGTGACCAGGCACCTCCATGATGGACTATAGCCTCAAACTGTGAGCCCCCAAACCCTTCCTCATTACTTTTGTCATAGCAACTAGAGAAACAAGTCTTACCACACACCTGCTTACCAGTTCCGTAGGCAACCCTCAGTCCCATTACACGGACACCCCAAACTAACGTTGGGTGCCATTTTGTAGGTAAAGACACTAAAACTCACAGTAACAACGAGATTTTTGGTTTGGGGTGAGGATAAGGAGTACACGGGGCCCAGTCACTCAGACTAGAATTCTTCTCGCCTTTTCGTCTATGATAGTTTTAACTGTTAATTTGCTACAACCTAGAATCACCTGGGAAGAGAGTCTCAGTTGAGGAATTTTCTGGATCAGGCTGGCCTGTGGGCATGTCTATGGGGGTGGTTGTCTTGCTTGTTAATTGATCCCCTCCACTGTGGGCAGTGCCATTCCCTAGGCTGGATCTTGCCCTGTGTAGGTGTGAGGAAAGCTGTCTGAGCCTGCAGAGATGCCTATATTCTCTCTTTGCTCTTAACTGTGGATACAATGTGATCAGCATTGCAGACTCCCTCCAGGTGACTGACTACCCTGTTATGATGGACCTTACTGTGAAATTGTTGTAACCTGGACTTGTAAGCCAAATAACCCCTAAGCTGCCTCTTGCCAGGATATTTGTCACAACAACAGAAATGAAACTAGAACCCTCCCCAATTCCCAGAGCAGCAGAAAGGCAGATAGCTCCCCTCCTCGGCTGTCCTGCTTTGGGGGTGGCTACTGAAGCCACATCTCTCCCAACTTCCCATCCTTCTTCCTCCAGCTGGGGACAACTTCCACTTCTCTCACTTCTACAGTCATTTCCTCTCAGTCCAGCCTTCTACAGCACCCGCTCTTCAAGCTGTCACCTGCTCCCCGGGATGCCCGTAAGTGGGTGGCAGTGAGCTGTGGAAGGAGGGGGACTGAGAAGAGTGGGTTGGCTTCGGGGGGAAGCAGAGGGCAAGAGGGAAGGGCAAGGCTGTCTCCCCAGGCCCCCCGCCAGCCTCTGCCTACCTGCCGAGCCCAGCACCACGGAACCAAAGCACATTAAGGGTAGGCAGGCAGGTGCTCAGTGCCTCTAATGTCTCTAATGTGTTCCATTACAACCGTTCCACAATAAGGTAATTATGCGAGGAAATAATAAACGTGTCCGTCTTTCTGGAAATATTTTTACTTCCAGCAAGAGGGAAGCAGCGCCATTGTTTTTCGAGAGCATCTCTGCTCCTGTACATATTAATTAACTGTGCTCCCCGGCTCCAGCACCTCACGGCATTTGTATTATTCATAAATGTCTCGGGGACGCAGTAACTTATGTACTCCCCTCCTCGGCTTGAAATCGTTTTTTAATTTCAAGTTCTTTTTTGACTAATTGCACTTGTGGTTTGTGCCTTCTGTGCCATGGGCTCCACTCCCTAAGATGTACCCCCACACTTTCCTCCCTTCCCTCTCATTCTACTGATACGAGGGGCTCTGACCTACAAGGTCTTTTTCACGTCCAAACAGATGCGAGTTTGGGTTCTGTGTGGGAGGAACATCTTTAAGAGCCCTGCTCCTCTTAGAGTTGGTTTCTAACTTTTCTTCTCATTCCCACTCTCCCTGCTTAGCCTTCCCACGGTGAGTCCATCCTTCCATTCTTTCTCCACCTTGCATTTTTCTTTCAATGAACAGACTATGATTTTAAGCAGTTTGCAGGGGGGGAAATGACTTGAAAGTACAGAGAGTTCTCGTGCACCTCCTCACTCCCACCTCACTTGCTCCTGCTGGGAGTGTCTTGATTAGTGTGGTATGGGGCAAGAGGACTAGGGCGATGTGTTACATTAGACAAAGCCACAGTCTGCATTGGGGTTGCTGTTGATGGTATACATGTGGTGTGTCTGGACAAATGTCTAATGTCCTGTCTGCCATTTCACTGCCCCCAATCCCCCCTTAACTGCACCCATTCGTCCTTCTCTCCCTGGTTCGGTGCCCTGAACTTCTGGTAAAAAATGATCCGTTTTCTGTCTGCATGGTCTTGCCTTCTCTAGAATGTTCTATAGCTGGAATCGGGGTGTATGTACCCTGCTCAGATCTCCTTGCATATTTCTGGATTCAAGTCTTAGTTCTTGAGTGCATGGAGTCCACCCCATGGCCAGGCTGTGAACTCCTCAGAGATAAAGACCATGCCATTACATGGACTTTTCTTGGCTGTCTAGAAATGGGTCACTGTGGACTGAGATACCAAAGGTAAAGACAAGGGCAGGTCGAGGCCCCAATCCTCTCTAGTTGGTTTAACCAGATGGTCACAAGATCTGAGACTCTGAGGACAAACCTACTGACCCCTAGGCTCTCTGTGCAGAAATTGCCAGCCCCAAAAGGATGGTGGCAGGGCTGGCTTGCCTTCCCAGTGTCCCTTCTCATCCCAATGAGCCTGAGGTCTGTGGGGGATGAGCAATGACATGGAGTCCTCTCAGAGAGGCAGGGTGTGGCACCACCGACCCTCAGGGAAGCCAGTGAGCTGGCCATTGAAGCCTAGCCTTCTCACATGAGGCCCCATGGAGCAAGTGAGTCTCTGTTCTGCACGGGTGAACCATGCAGCTCTCCCTCACCCTCACTCTGACCACTGCCTAGTGCAGTAAGTCTGGAAAATGTGAGCTCTCTCACCGAGTCAGACCTTTGCTCCTGGATCCTGGACAGCAAAGAAAAAGCCAGAAGCAGCCCATCCTCCATGCTTAGCTGAGATTTCAGCCAAAGATGTGCCTACTGGAGAGTCTGAGAGACAAGACCCATGGCCGCAGACTGGGCGTCCTGATTTCCCCTCCTGGAAGTCCCTTCTGCTACATAACCTCTAGCCACCACGTGGAACGTGCCCTGTCTAGACATTCTGCCAAGTGCGGATCTTTTCACTCTCTCCAGTCTTACTGCTCTGTCCGCTGTGGGACAGAAACAGCGGCTGCACTGCAGTTGACAAAGGGCTGGAGGAAGAAGAGCAGTAACCAGTGAAACAGGCAAGAGCCAAGACACACATTCTGCTGATGCAGGGAAAGCCGCTCCCCCAAGCGTATCTGTGGCAGACCCAAAAGCCAGACCCCCAGGTGGGAGCCCTCTAGGGCAGCTCTCTCTAGCTACCCTGATCCTTTGTTACTCCTCCTGTGCCAACACAGTTGGCTACAGTGCTGATTTAAAGCCGGGGAGAGGATTCTACCCCATCCACTCAGGGCAGGGATCCCAGGGGGCCGGTGCTCTGTAGGATGCGAAGCCCTCCGAGGGTGACCGCTTCTCCAAGGCTCTGATTTCCAGTTGCCATCTTTAGTTATGCATAAGGAGTTTAAGTTCTGAATAATGGACAGATGGGAGTGGAAACAAAGGCTTTGAATGGGAGCTCCCTTGGCCAGTGTCGCCAGAAGGGTCCATATCAAGAGACACAAGCCAGGGCAAACACAGCTCTTCTGTACCAGGCTCACACAATGGCACCCTCCTTCTCCTTGGGCTGGGATGTCTGGGTGTAGCTCCTGGAGACTTGGATTACAAATGGGAAGGATCCTCCAGGGACAGCAAGCCTCTGGCCTAGCAACAGCACAGCTGGGAAGAAAGACAGCCCCCCCCCCCCCAACCTTGCTGCGCACAACCCTGGCTGTGCTGTCGAAGCGGGCTCCAGCTGGTGCCCTCCTCTCTGGGCCCCCAGCCAGTCTGGCTGGTGTCTCTACAAGTCTGGGAAGGCATGGAGGAAGGCTTGAGAATAGGAGGGAAACGGAATAGCCCTCCCTCTGAGCCCTGACTGCTACCCCAGCTCACTGGCAAGGTGAGGCCAGAGGTGTTCCCCGACTTGGATCCTGATGGCCTCTAGTTCCAATCTGGGTGCTCCGTTTTCCTGGCTGTGAGCAGAAGCCCATTCGTGATCTCGGGGCAGGTAGGCTGGTCCCTCTGGGAGTGAGCGGCAGAGGGCGGATCAGTCTGTCCTTGCCTGTTCTGCGACCTTTCAGCTTGGATGCTCCGTGCTCTTGGGTGCAAAGTTCATACAGCTGCATATGGGCTTTATGGATGTCAGCCATTTGGACACGGCAAGCAAGCTTCAGTCCTCACATCTGTAAAGTGGGGACAGCCAGCCCGCCTTGGGAGCCTGCCTGTCAGGTCAGGTTGCTGGGTGAATGGGAGTGCCCAGAATCCAGCAGTATCCTGCTGCCCTGCTCGCTCCTGTTCCAAGGATGAGAGAACTCAGCCCCTTTGTCTCTTCAACCAGCTGGTGCTTGCTTCCCACCCCTTTGGCCTGTTCATCTTTCCTTCTGCATTTCTCCTTACTCCTTATTACCAGCCTTTGTGTATTTCACAGGGTGGTGGAGGTCTGCAGCTATGTTCACCCCATAAATATTTGACAGGTGGCTATTCCATGGCAGGCCGTGCGCTGGGCATAGGGCTTATACCCAGGAGAGAGACAGGTGTGCATCTTGCTCATGTCAAAATGATAGTCTGGTGGGGAAAGTTGGTGTTGAACAAGTGATTTCAATAGCAAACAAAGGTTACTACCACCTAGCATGGGGCAGTACGGCTGGTCAAAATAACCAGGAGTGTGAGCCACCAAACAGAAGGCATGAGCCAGAGGAAGAGGGGAGAGGGGTGCTGTCACAAACCAAAAATTATATGGGAGGGACATACAAGGAAGATCTTCCCGGGGCTGGTGGAGGATACACCCCCAAACAAGTTGCTCTGTTTTATAAAAGCAATTCCTAAGGTTGCCTTTTGGAGTTACTGAGGATCAGATCCAATGCCCCTTTGCTTTTCTGTGACATTTAAGTGGTGGCTCCACAAAAAGGAGGCTACTGATATTTCTTCCCGCCCCCCATCAAAACAGAGCTATGTAGATAATCCAAAAGGCATTTCAAGTCATTAAAATATATATTCAAAAGGAAGAGGTCAAAACACAACCTGGTTTGACCTTGGCTCAGAATTATCAACAGATCCTCGGGGTGGCCGTTCACACTGTGCACAATGTTTAAAGCATCTCCCAGCCGCCTAGGATATGTTCATAATTCTTGGGCAATAAACAACTCCTTCCGTGAAGCCAGAAGTCATCGGGTCAGGAACAGCTGCAGCCCATCTGAGGCTCTCTCTGTCAGATTGTTCCTGGAAATGAAAAAAGGATGTCAAAGTCAAGAATTGTAGAATAAACTACTGACTTCCCATCTGCCCCTCAGGGACAATTACTGGTTTGAGAAACCCATGTTTAGAGTGTGTGAAGCAAGCTATTCGATATGCAGTTTCCAAGAAAATAGTAAATAGACATTGTAAGATGGAAGAGCAAAAATTCCCGTCTTTACTCATGGACTAGTAATAATGAGGGCCAACAGGCTGGCACAGTGCCGTATAAAATCCCATCAGGGATGATGGGGCAGGATCTGTTGAATTGTTACATCCTGTATTCATTTGATTTCCTGGTGCCATGATAAAATGCTGATCAAAAGCAACTTGGGCTAGGAAACTGCTTATTTGGCTTACAGGCTACAGTCCCTCTTCAAGGGAAGACAGGGCGGGAACTCAAGGCAGGATCCTAGGGGCAGAAACTGAAGCAAAGACCCTGGAGATCACTTAAGGGTTTGCTCCCCATGGCTTGTTCAGCATCCTTTCTTATATAGCCCAGGACCACCTGACCAGTGGTGGCACCACCCGCAGTGGCCTGGACCCTCCCACATCAATTGTTAATCAAGAAAATGTCCCCACAGACATGCCCTTTCCTCGGTAACTCTAGTTAAGACACCCACATGTCCTCTGATCCCTAGAGACCAGGAGAGGGAATGCAATACTACCCATAGGGTACATTGTAGGAAGTGGCTGGTGCTGTTGGATGGAACACCCTAAAGTGATCTACAGGGTGTGGCTGCCTGGTCTCACTTCTTCCTTTTCAACCATGGGAAACCACGGAGACTAGGAGGCTGTGGATAGGGTCTATTCAGGCCACTTAAGGAGTAGAGGGAACAGTAGGAAGAGGTGTGGAGACAAGTAGAACTCAATGCCACCTTCATTCATGCCTGTCTTCATTGCTTGCTTCTTGAAAGCCCTTCTATTCTCTGTTTTTGGGGATGCTAGGCAGGCCCCCTACCAACAGAGCTACACCCCAGCACAACTTTTTATTCTTTTGATAAACTTATATACAATGGCTTGATAAACTCACACACCATGGCTGGGAGCCCCAGTGTTAGAGTTGGACATCCTTTGGCAGACTGCCCTACTCTGTGGGTCCCTGGACAAGTTACTCATTCTTTCTGCATCTCAGTTCTCTCTAGAAGAGTGGTTCCCAACCTATGGGTCACAACTCTCATGGCCCTTTCATAGGGGTCACCTAAGACCATCAGGAAACACAGATATTGACATTACTATTCATAACAGTAGCAAAATTACAGTTATGAAGTAGCAACAAAAACAATTTTACAATTGGAGGCCACCACAACATGAGGAATTGTATTAAAGGGTTGAAGCATTAGGAAGGTTGAGAACCGTTGGTCTAGAGTAAAATAGACATAATACTATCTTCACTGAAGTAATAAGAGAGGGTGATCTGTGGAGAGATGGCCCAGCAGGTAAAGGAGCTGGCTGCCAAGCTGCTGAGTTTGATCCCTAGGACCCACATGGTGGAAGGGAAGAGCTGACTCTAGCCAGTTGTCCTCTGACCTGCACATGCGCACACCACCACCATGGCAAGCACACACCCCTCCCACATATAAATAAACAAGAGGTTTCTGGTTTTTTTTTTTTTTTTAAGAAGAGGTAAGAAAAATCAATGCGATTATAGTGCCCACAGGACATTGCAAATGAAAAACCTCACCCTGATCTCATGTGGCAACTTATAGCTAAAATGAAGGCGTGTGAAACACATCACAAAGTTATCATTTGGTAGTGTGTATGTCTAAGAAGCAGAGAACAAAAAATTTCCTGTTTTTTGAGTTGGATCCCATCCCTAAGATGTTTCATTATGGAAATCCAAATAATCCAAAAGTTTAAAAAGGGAATCTCAAATCTTCCAGCCTTGGTGCTTCAGACAAAGGCCTCCCAGCCTGGGCTCGTCCCTGCCTCTGTGCCTTTCAACACCCATTTTTCAAGGCTCTTCCTGCCATTGTCAAGTTCTGACTCAAGCAGGTCTGGTCCAGCTCTGTTTGCACTTCCTTTGTACTGTGTAGGAGCATTTTCTGCACCTTCCACATGCTGGTCTAGGGCAGCTGGGCACAAGAGTGGCAATGAATCCACAGAGTAAGACCCCACCCCCACCCCACCCAGAGCCTTGGAAGCTGGGATGGGGTCCTTCCTGAACTTGACAGGGAAAGTGCTCTGGCGGAAGAGGAGAGATGGTCCAGCCTGCAAAGGAGAGGGGTTTCAGCACAGGTAACGGTTACAGGGCGCCACCGCGGGTCCCCCCCCCCCCCCCGTGTGTATGTGTGTGTGTTCATGTGGGTATGCAGGTGCATGTGGAGGTGTGTGGAGGTCAGAAGTCAATGTCAGATGTCTTCCTCTGTTGCTCTTTATCACTTATTTTAAGTCAGGATCTGACGCTGAACCTGAGGCTTATTGATTCAACTAAGCTTTGCTGGCCAATGAGCTCCAGTGGTCTGCTTGTCTTCCTGACCCCTGACCCTCACGGTGCTGGGGTTACAAGCCCACGCTGTTGCTTGCGCTGGGGATGTGGAATTGGGCCCTCATGCTTTGGCGGCAGGCGCTTTACTGACTGAGCCCTCTCCCCAGCCCCTTCAAGGTCTTTCTCTTTGGGAAGCTGGGCATGCAGGGGCTCAGCTATACAGCGGGCTCTATGGAGATCGTCCACAGACTGTGGGGGGGGGGCCCTCTGCCCCTCAGGCGGCTTCTGCGATATCATAACTCCAGGAGATAAGACCCCTAATCTACCAACAACCCAGGTGAGTGATGTTTTCTCAGAGCTACTCTCCAAGTCCTGGGCAAACACCAATTAGTTCTCCTTCTGTGCAGCTTGGTGGCAGCCCGGGGAACCCCTCGTGGAGGGCAGACTTTCTCCACAGGAGCAATCAGAGCTCACAGACAGAGCTGGAGTCTCTGTGTCCCTCCCTGGCTGGAAGTGTCAGGGTAATGGCGCCATGTGTCCCTTCCTGTGACCAACTTAGAAATGCAAAATATGGCCCCCTTTCAGTTTCTTTAGCCGTGTGTGTGTGTGTGTGTGTGTGTGTGTGTGTGTGTGTGTGTGTGTGTGTCTTCGTGTGTGGACACACACACATATCTAGAGACAAAGAGGAAGTGAGGTGGAGAGGGGGCATATAACAGAGAACTCACAAACACATAAGGTATGAGGAAAGGAGAGGGAGATTTCACAGATTTTAAATATAGGAGTATAAATATTTGAAAATCTGAGGAGCTGTGCATGTGGGAAGATGCAGATTGGGCTTATGGAGTCAGGTCTCAGGAAGCAACAGCCTCATTCTCCTGAAATGCTGTGAAAAGAGGCTTGTGCTTGTTAAGGACCTTCTCGGTCTGTCTCTGTCTGTCTCTGTCTCTCTCTCTGTTTGTCTCTCTGTCTGTCTGCTCTCTCACATACACACACAGGGTAGAGAGGAGATACACATAGAATAGACACAGACATGGGTGCACAAATACCCTTACAAGCATGTACAGGTCGGCCATCAAGATGACTCAGAGGTAGGGGCTTTGCTGTACAAGCCTGATGATCCAAGCTTGATCCCCAGAGCCAGAGTAAAAAGTGGAATGTGATGGGATGCATCTGTAATGACAGTGCTTCTGCTGGGAGCTAGGAGGCTGAAACAGGAAGGTCATGGGCCAGCTAGGTTGAAGTATACAGTGCAGCAGAAACAGCAAGATGGTCTTGCCTCAATAAGATGGAAGGAGAGAACCAATTCCTGAAAGCTGTCCTCTGATCTCCATAAGCATGCCAGGGAGCATGTGCCCTACATACTACATACACACTAATTAATAATAATAATAATAATAATAATAATAATAATATGCAAGTTTCCACCTTGGAATATCCATGCATCACCCGTAGATGTCTGAGCGTGTGTATGAAGACACATCCAGGAGCAAGTCCCCATCCCCTCTCCAAAAGGTTCTGCAGCTAGCTGATGGTTGTAACTGAGACATAGCCCCCTACACATGAAGCCATAGTGTTGGGGGTACTGTTGGGGGTGCATGCTCAGGGGCTAGGCCTCATCAAAAGAAGACAAGAGGGGTTAGCAGCTCCATCACTTGTCTCGTCACAGACCCACAGAAGATAAACACGTGAATGTGTAGGTTTGTGAATGAATGGCTATCCTGTTAAGTAGCAATAAGGAGAAGATGGCCTTAGGAAAGGTCCTTGCATGCAGGGGGAGTGAAGACCTCAAGGGCCAGCCAGGCCTCCTGTGGGCTCTGAACTTCCAGGGCTGGCTTGGGAGCTGTGGTGGGAGTTGATGCCAGCCTGCAGCTTGGAAAATAGAAGTTCTGATAGGCTTTAGAAATCTGAGGTCACTCCCCGTGTTCCCCTAGGGATGGAACTTACTCTCCCTCTATCCTGGAGTAAGGTGCGCCCCCCCCCACAAGCGATCCTGTAGACTAACACCTGCTGGGATGTTCTCTGGTTTTGGCAGTAAGGGGCAGGACTATACCAACGATTTTCTTTAAACCTCATATAATCACCTCCCTGCTGCCCCTCTGCACTGTGAGCATTCTCAGACAGGAAAAGCAGAGCCCCAAGGCTTCTAACCAGGTTCCTCCTGCCCCACCGGATGGCCAAGGGTTGAATGGTACTAGGCTGGAGCAGGTGCTGTGGATGCCTGTCCATACCCCTCAGACCCTATACCCTCAGCTACACAGGGAGTTGCAGTCCAGCCTGGGCTATGTGAGACCCTGTTGTTGTTGTTTTTAAATCAAAACTGAAATGAAAACTGAAAAAAGGCAGTTGGGCATAGAAAATCTAAGTTTTGGGCCATACAGATGTGTTGGTGAATATCACTTTAGCTATGTAAAGATGTGTTACATTTGTTTATGTTATGGAATATTACTTTAACTATAACTACATTTGTTTATGCCACATTTGTTTAATTATGTAAAGATGTGTTGCTGTTTTACCTTGCCTAAGACATCTGATTGGTCTAATAAAAAGCTGAACGGCCAATAGCTAGGCGGTGGAGGGATAGGCGGGGCTGGTGGACAGAGGATAAATAGGAGGAGGAATCTAGGCTCAAGAGAACTAGGGAAAAAGAGAGGGAGACAACTGGGGACAGTCAGCCAGGCAGCCGCCAGCCAGCCAGACACAGAGAAAAGCAGGAAAAGCAGGACATACAGAATGAAAGAAAGGTAAAAAGCCCGAGACAAAATGTAGATGAAGAGAAACAGGTTAATTAAGTTATAAGAGCTAGTGGGACAAGCATAAGACAAAGCTGAGCATTCATAACTAATAATAAGTCTCCATGTCTTTATTTGGGATCTGATTGGTGGCACAAAAGAAAGCCTGCTATACAGATGTGACCGTTGAGTCCCACCTCCGCCACCTCCAGGACAAGACCTGACCCGCCTCTAGCCACCAGGATCTGCCATTACTCAGCCAGTTGGAGGGTTTTTCTCAAACTGTCAGGCTGCTCCATCTACAGGAAGAGCTGGGGAGTTAGCCTGTTCCCAGGCAGCCCTGCACCAGTGCGTCCCATGGGCCGGGGCAGCTCTAACCTTTCCCTGTACCCTTTCCTCAGGCCACCCCTCCCTACCACAGTCCCTCTTTCTTCTAACTAAAGTACAAATGTAACTGTCCTGTAGCCAAAGGGAAGGCTATAAATGTGTTTCTTTAGAATAGCTTTGGTATTGCCAAGATGCTACATAAGCACCTGGGTCTTTTGCGGCCAGTTTTTGGGACCCAGGAGGACACACACACACACACACACACACACACACACACACACACACACACACACCAAGCTCATGGTCAAATCTGCTGCCCCTAAGGCCAAGCTCAGGTAAAGCCACCTCCCTCAAGGAGCTAGCTCTCATTAGGAGACTAATGAGGGGCCCAGCTGAGTCTGGAGAAGATGGGGGGATTGTCTTCTGTGCCCTTGAGATGCAAGGCTTGAGTTCAGGCTACAGGAAAATTTCTGAGGGCCCCACTTCTCTCACCCCACCAGGGGCATTCTCTTCCTGATTCCTTCTAGGGTTCTTCCCAGAGGTAGGGGAGAAAACCCACTCCGGGGCAATGCCAGAGAAAAGGCATGGGGCTTTTTGGACAACTCATAACCTGAAGAGGCAATGGTTTGGTACATGATATAAATATATTACAACATTTGAAGCACTTCTAGCTACTTTAGAGATTGATATAATATGGCTGTAGGGTAGAGGGTTCTCACTAAAATGCAGAGTTTCTTTGGGGGCATAATCAAAATAGTCTAAAATTGACCTTGGTGATGATAGCTGTCCATATCTGAGAATATACCCCAAACATCATGACATGGTGTCCTTTAATGGGATAATTAGTGCACACGTACGTGTGTGTGTGTGTGTGCGTGCGTGCGTGCGCGCGCGTGCACATGTGTATGTGGCAATAGGCTTCTGGGCATGCCTGTGGGAGAAATATCTCCATTACATTAATTACCGTAACTGTGGGTAGGGCTATCCCCTGGGCAGGAGACTGTATCCTGGACTGTATAAAGTGGGGAAAGGGAGCTGAACACTAATGTGTATACATTTGTCCTCTGATCCTCATCGTGGATGCCATGTGACCAGCTCCCTTAACCTTGGGTGCCATTTCTCAGGAAGCAGGCACCTTGTTTTCTGATGCAAGTTCTCTTGTTGGCCTGCAACTCTCTTACAAGACTAGGGTAGTTGGTTACCCTAATGACCTCCTCAGTGCTGCGATTACAAGTGTACACCACATCTTAAGTCTTCACATGGGCTCTGGGGAGTGAATTTAGACCACATGTGTGCACAGCATGCATCTTACCTACTGAGCTCTCCCCTGCTCTAATGGGCCAGTTGCATAGTGCATATGTTATATCATAATATAGCTCCTTTTAAAGAAGTATTTAGGAACCAGAGAGATGGTTCAGTGGTTAATAGCCTTTGCTGCTCTTCCAGAAGGTCTGAATTTGGTTTCTAGCATCAACATCAGTTGGCTCACAAACACCTGTAACTCCCTCTGACACCCTCTTCTGGCCTCACCTGAACACACATTGCATGCACACACACATCAATAAAAATAACAATTTCTTTAAAACAAAGAAACAAACAAACAAACAAAAAAGAGGTAGATGTGTATGACTGTTATCCCAGGACTTGGGAGTTGAGGCAAGAGAATCAGGAAGTCAGGGTTATCCTCAGCTACATAGGAAATCTGAGGCCAGCTCAGATTTCCCTGTCTCAAATTATCTCAAAGTAAGACCCTGTCTCAAAAATATCTCAAAGTAAAAAGAGGCAGCTGAATACAGAAGATCTCAGTTTGGGGGCTAAGGAGATGGCTCAGGAGTTAAGAGTGCCTACTGCGGTTTGAAGCATCCATGTCAGGTGCTTAACAATCGCCTACAACTCTAGCTCCAGGAGATTCAGTGAAACTCTACCTTTAGGGGACCTGATGCCCTCTTCTGGTCTCCACAGGCACCTGCACTCATATGTACATACCCCCCAATACACACACACACAAATACACACACATGCACATAATTGAAAATAATATAAGTCATAAAGAATGAAACTCTCGGCCAGGCAGTAGTGGTGCACACTTTTAATCCCAGCACTCGGGAGGCAGAGGCAGGCGGATCTCTGTGAGTTTGAGGCCAGCCTGGTCTACAGAGTGAGTTCCAGGACAGGCACCAAAACTACACAGAGAAACCCAAACAAAAATCAAAAAAACAAATAAACAAAAAAGAACAAAACTCTCAGCTCTGAGTCACACAGCTGTGATGTGGATTCCCACCTCTGCTACTTCCTGGTACCAATGACAAGACATTCACCCCCTTGAAGCATCTGCTTCTTGAGGTAATAGTCCTTTCACTCTAAGATTATTGAAAAGGCTCCAAACGACTCTAGAAAGCAATTGAAACGTTCTTGGAACATTCCGGGTCCTTACTTTTAATAATTCCTAATAATGATAATTAACAGCTGAAAATTACACAGAACCCGCTACTAGAAATCACCATTGCATATGAGATGCTCATTTATTCGCTGGGAGGGTAATTAGAGGCGAAGCAAGCCTCCCTCTCCCGACGAGGCTTACCTGGGACCTCGGTTAGTTTAGGAGTAGTGGTAAGGGCTGGACAGGTGGCTCCATGGTTAAGTGCAGGTTCGGCTCTTGCAGAGGACCTGAGTTCGGTTATCAGCACCCACTCCAGGCAGCCTGTAAATCCAGCTCCAAGGGATCTGATACCCTCTTCTGGCCTCCTTGGGCACCTGCACTCATGTGCACAAATCCACATACATACACATAATTAAATAAAATAAAAAAGTAAAAAAGGTTGCTAAAACTAACTTTTGAAGATCCTGAGAGGCCTGGCCCATGGTCATCCATTTGTGCGTACACATTTGTGTGCCCGTGAGTGGGTATGCTCATCTTGCTCGTGTGTGTGGAAAGCAGAGGTAGACATCAGGCGTCTTGCCCTATCATTGTTCATCTTAGTTTTCCTGATGGTCTCTCCCTCAACCTGGAGCTCTACTCCTGGGTAAACCACCCACCAGAAAGCCCTGGCAATCCACCTGTCTTCACTTCTCAGAGGTGGGATTGTAGGTGTATACATATCCACATGCCTCACCCTTCTAGTGGGTGCTGGGGATCTGAACTCAGGTCCTCGAGCTTCCATAGTGGGCTCTTTACCCACTGAGCTGGTCTCCCGCCCTGACCATCTAGCTTCTAAAAATGTCCGAACTTTAAAGAGAAATGATCCCAGTCCAAGGGTCACACAGGCCACCTGCATTCACACCAGAAGTGAAATCTCTATTTGAAAAGTAAGTGGGCAAAGCAGGGTATGCTCCTGTCCTGACACCCCCAGCATGGGTGCACTCAGGCTGACAAGGCAAGGCTGTGTCAGCTTTGCCTGTCCTCACCCAGAGGCCCTTCTGTGGGATCCAGGGAAAGTAAAGAGGGGCCATTGCCAAGCTTTGAAGCTAATGGGGCATCCCCTTAGACCCACAGCTTCTCTCTCTCTCTCTCTCTCTCTCTCTCTCTCTCTCTCTCTCTCTCTCTCTCTCTCAAACTCTTGTACAGTCAGTCTGTTTATTTGTCTCATAGAAAGGAGACGGGAACTCGTCCGTGCCGTCATCTATGTAGTGGCAAACAGAGTTGACAGAGGGTCCGGACTCTGCCATATGTGCTGTCTCCCCGCCTGCTTCTCCAGCTCCCGAACACACGGGCTTAGAAGAAAAGGATCAAGACGCCAGACTCAAACTCATCACCAGGAACCTGGCAGAGTATGAGTTCCTATTCCTAAGCCCACAAGGCAGCTGAGATCCAGCTGTGTCAGACACTGGCAGGAAACAAGACACTTGAGGCTCAGGACAAAGGAGAGTTTACCGCCCCCATCGTGGTATCCAGATGGTGTTGCCTGTGCACCTGTCCCTCCAGCCACAGTTCCCACAGACTGTACAAAGAAAGCCTGGCAGTACCTGTGCACACAATGGGACAAAAGCAGAACCTTGAGCCTAGGGGCTCTGTCTTTCATCACAGACAAGTGAGTCTGCCCACTCTCTGTTCAGAGGGCAACAGTATCTCTCCCAAAGCTGTTTACCATGCAAAGTCCTACAGAGTTCAGAATAAAGGGACACTGCTTGCAGGAAACAAAGAAATATCAGTCTCAGGCCAGCTGGATGGCTCAGTGGGTAAAGGTGCTTGCCACCAAACCTGATGGCCCGAGTTCTGTCCCTAGAACCTACATGGCAGAAAGAGAAAACTAGCTCCATAAAGTTGTCCTCTGACCTCCACATGCTGCGACACACATGTATACAAATACATACACACAAACATGCACACAATAAATAAATAAAAGTTTCCCCAAAGATTTTTTTTAAAGAAATATGAAACTGGTGGGACACAGTCCCTCACCACTCAAGAGCTTTGTCAATTGAAATGAGGTACTTGTCCTGTTCAAGACTTAGTTACCCCATCTAAAAATTGAGTAGACAATACCCTGCTGGCATATGGCCAGAGAGAATAAATAAAATTTCAGCATACTTTCCTGTTGATGGGATAAAACACCACAATCAAAGCAACTTGTAGAAGGGTTTATTTTGACTTAAGGTTCCGGAGGTCATCATGGCAGGGAGGCTGGGTAGCAAGGACATGAAGCTGAGAACTCAGGTCCTCAACCACAAGCATGAAGCAGAGACCAAGTGTAAACAGAGCAGGGCTATATAACCTCAAAGCCTGTTTCCCAGTGCCTCACTTCCTCCTAGAAAGGCTGCTGTACCTCCTAAACCTCCCCCACCCCCCCCCCCCCGCCCACAGCGCCAACAACTGGGAACCAGGTTCAAATACTTGATGCTGTGGATATCTGTATGCTGTGAATGTGTTGCTATGATTGATTGATAAATAAAACGCTGACTGGCCAGTAGCCAGGCAGGAAGTATAGGTGGGACAAAGAGGAGAATTCTGGGAAGTGGAAGACTGAGTTAGGAGATGCCAGCCCACTGTCTAGGGAGCAGCATGTAACAGGCACACAGGTAAAGCCACATGTGGCAACATAACAGAAATGGGCTGAGTTTAAGTGTAAGAGCTAGTCAGTGGTAGGCCTGAGCTAAAGGCCACAGTTTTAAATGCTATTAGCCTGTGTGTGTTTATTTGGGTCTGAGTGGCCGCAGGCCCATGTGGGACTGGAGATAACTCCAGCTACAACTTGACCCTGTGTGTGTGTGTGGGGGGGGTTGGCATTTCTCATTCAAACCACACAGTTTTCCAAGCATATAGACATTTAAGAAATAGCCATTACTCCCCACCACAACCTCCTTCAACTACACAGCAGTCTAGCAAAGACTTTGGGGGCTAGAGGTGGCTCTGTGGATAAGGGTGATTGCTGTGCAAGCATGAGGAACTGAGTTCAAATCTCCAGTACCCATGTAAAAACTGGGCCTGGTGGCATGTGCACCAGTGCTCTCAACACTGGGAGGGAGGCAGGGACAGGAGGATAGACGGGGTTTGTTGGCTGCCTGCCAGCTTAGCCCTGACTCGGTGAGAGGTTCTGGCTCAAGGGAATAAGGTGGAGTGTGCTCGGGCAGGACAGCTCACGCCCTGTGGCCTCTCTGTGCGAGCCTGTGCGCGTGTGCGCATTGCACATACCCTCCATGAACACGAAAGACTGGATGTGGTACAAGCTACCCTTGCACAGACCAACTCTCGTTAGGACCAGTTGCCATCATACCCATGTGAAAATTTCGCACGGCTGTTTTGTTTCAAGGTGGTGGCCTACTTGGCAGACAGAATGTGTGTCTTGATCCCATTAGCAGCATATCAAACCTGATCAGTTTTGGTGAAAAGACTTACCTGATAAGTGCTTCGAAAATTTTAAATTGAGATTTTTGTGGATGGTTAAATCATCTGTGGAAGCTGTGCCCCTCTCCGTGTGTGTGTGTGTGTGTGTGTGTGTGTGTGTGTGTGTGTGTGTGTGTGTATCTGTGTGTCAGGGGGGTGTGCATGGGTGGGTGTGCATGTGTGGGGAGGCCACACTGGGTGTCTTCCTTAATTTCTCTGTTCTCCACTTTAGTTTTTGAGACAGGGTCTCTTACTAAACCTAGAGCTTGCAAATTGGCTAAGCTAGTTGGCCAGCACGCCCCAGGGATCTTCCCCCTCCCCACCATGCCCTAGGAATCTTGCCACACTTGCTTTTTTTTAACACGGGTTCTGGGGGTCCCAGCTCAGGTCCTCATGCTGTGCAGCAAGCATTTACCACCACCACCCCCTAGGCCATCACACCAGTCCTCCCCTGGAGAGAACATCAAAAATATAAATTCCATCGCCTCCAATCCCAACTAAATCACACTCTCTGGGGAGCGTGGCTCAGGCACCAACAGTTTGAAGCCTTCTCTAGGTGAAAACAGTGAGAGGCCGGGTGCTGGCACTTACCCAAGGCTGGCGATTACTCACTCGACCACAACAATTTAAACATGCGTCTCTCCGGTGCTTAAGCCATTTTATTTGAGTGTAATTGGTCCAGCTCTGAAAAGGTCATCATGAATTTGCAGGTGCTGCATGAAGCCCAGTAGGAACTGTGATCAGGGAGAGGGAGGGAGAAAGGGACACAGAGAAGTACATGGTGTGTGTGGTGGGGGGTGAGGGGGATGCTTTAACTGAAAATAAGGGGGAGCCCCTGTGACCTTTGGAGTGCCATCTTGGCAAGAGGCAGATCTATGCACCCGGGGAGTTCTGGCCATGAACACTCGCAAATGTTCTCAGGCTTTCCAGTGCAAGCATTGCCAGCATCAAGCATTCTGTATGCACACTCCGGGTTGAAAATAGCTTCAGCCCTCGCCTTGCTCCCAGCAGACTAGATTAGAGGATTAACTCTTTGCCTCCTGGCAGGTCTGCAGGAACCCTCTTTGCCTCCTTTCCTTCCCTTTGGGCAATCAATATGATCAATTTGAGCTTTTTTTTTTCCTCCCTTCTCTCCATGGAGCCATCTTTACCTTTGCTTTGCCGGCATGACTAGAAGGAGAAACCGAGGTCGGCCAAGCCCCGGTGACGCCTCCTGCTCTGGTTAGGAGATGGGTTCCTGGCCTGCTCACTGCAGGGTTGCTCTTTGTGACTCTCCTCTTGCAGGTGGGGTAGAAAGGGGCAGGGGCCAGGACCTCAAGGGCTTCCATTCCGAAGTCTGAATTTGGAATCTGCTTTGAGCTAGTGCTCAAACCCCCTCACTCGTAAACATGCAAATCACCCAGGTAATTGGGACACCTGAAGTCCACGTGAGCTCAATCCATCTAAATAATTCAGGCCGCAGGTAAATTACCAGAAACTCAGTGCGGTGGG
Source organism: Peromyscus leucopus (assembly GCF_004664715.2). NCBI lineage: Eukaryota > Metazoa > Chordata > Mammalia > Rodentia > Cricetidae > Peromyscus > Peromyscus leucopus. Next base: position 78,013,934 of record NC_051086.1, read on the forward strand.
GCTTGCACACTGGGGAAAGCCTGTCAGCGCCTCTGTTTCTAAATGGAGACTGTGTTTTCCTCTTGGAGTCAGATATTAAAAAAAAAAAAAATACACCAGGCATCACCTAGCGGAACCAGAGTGTGGAGAGGTGTTCCGTCCTCTGATGAAAGCCCAGCCTTGAGTCCCCGCTGAGCCCCACTCTGGAAGTCTCTTGGCATTACAGAACCCAGGTGGCATTTTGTCAACCCCAAAGGAGCCTTTTGTCCCCTAGATCTGGGGGCATGGCTGGGCCCACCTAGAGGTGCATAAAGGGTGATGTAGTCAGACCTTGAGGGCTGGGGGGCTTCGGGACACTCCTGTTAGAAGGTGGATTGACAGGTTGAGTCCCACTGGGAAAACTGGGTCCTAGAACCCTTTGGCATCCTTCCCACCAGGATTGAGTGGCTTTCCAAATTACAGCTCTTCAGACAGTAGTGTGGAGGCTGCATAGGCGTTTGGGAAAGCCGGGCTCAGCAATGTTAACTCAACTTGCTTGTGGAATGACCTTGGACCCACTCAGACTCCATATCTATCCCTCCACGGCACCCCCCACCCACACCCCCATTTTCCACTACTCTATGGCCGATGGCATGAAAACAAGGTCTTTGTTTCCCCTGTCTTCCTGGGTACCTGATGCTGTGGTCCCTCCCACCTGAAGACTCACCGGCCTAGGCCTATGACATCACAAGCCTGGTCGCTGCGGAAACGGGCAATGAGGTCGGACAGCAGGGCTCTGATGGCTTTGGGGAAGGGATGGAGGGGCTAGTGTTTGCAGAATGGAGCCTGAAAGCTATTAAGAGGTGACACATGGAAGGCAAATGTAGCCAGCCAGCTTCCCCAAACAGGGAGAAGGCTGGGACTGCGATTCAGACAAAGTGGATTAGCGGCCCCTGCCTGAGCCGCGCCCCGCCCAGAGCCAGCGCTGCACCCCGGAGCCTGATTGCCTATTCTGAGCTGGTTCAACTCGTAATTTGTTGGCTCAAAGGTCGGAATGGACTCCTAAGGAAGACAGATTTCCTAGTGGCCAATCCTTGGGGACTGAGCTCTCGAAACCAATTGGCCCAAATTTCAGCTGTGTTCGGGTTTTAAATTCCCACTGGGGTGAGAATAGTTCACACGAGGGAGAGTAAAAGGAGCATCAGAGGCAAGTGGCAGTTGGGGGCTTTGAAGTCGGGGGGCTGTACATCCCCAAGGGGCAGAGGCCTCCCTGCAGGGGAGACAGGGAGGGACAGGGAGAGTTGATGGAGCCCCAGGAGGCCCAGGGAGCGGACACTTTATAAATCACAAGCTCCTTCGTAAAAATGGAGTTTAGCCTCCCCCAGCTTTGCTTTTGAATTTATTAGAGGTTTCATTTCCTTGGGTAATAATTCATTATCTCGTTCCCAGTCCAGGGAGCGGTGCTGGCCCAGAAGTGGCATTTACCTTCCCACCTCAAAGTGAAGCTTTTTTTAGCTATGTCATCTTGTGATCACTCTCCGCCCCAGCCCCATGACAGCTGCATCCTTAACATGCCCTGGACCCCACAGGACCCCTAGGCAGGGCTGACCAGTGAAGGATGGCCCCAGCGGGGTTCCCTAGTCTCGCGACCCCGCCTGCACCCTGCACACTTCAGCCTGTCTTCCCGAAGCTGTGTGCTGTCCTCGGGGCCCTGAGCCTCTCTATTGTGGCAGAGACAGCTGAAGACGGCTGAGATAGAGCTGTTCTTCCGGAGCCCAGATAACGGCTGCTGGGGGGACTCCTTGGAGAGCTGGAGGGGGGGCACAGGTGACAGCTTAACTGGAAGATCTGAAAAAGCTATTTCAATCCCGTCTCCATGTGGGAGACAGGCGGATGCCCTTCTGTGGAATGAAACTTGCTCCTCCATCATCTTTGCTGAGGAAGGAGGAGGGGCCATTCACTGGGGCCAGACAATCCTTGATTTTTCACGAGGAAAACATCCTTTTCCAGATCCCATCTTGTCTGGAATCACAAAATCCCTGGTGTTAGTCAACCCCCACTGTTGAGCATGCCCTACCCCAGACTCATTTCTGCTCTGTGTTTTTGACCTTCGGACTGAGGTCTCAGTGAGCAAAGCCATTGTGGTCTCTACTCACCTAATTGTCAAGTGGTCTGAGATTTATATCACATTTTTATTAATTCTTTGAGGATTCTGTATATGTATGCAATGTATTTTCATATTCACCCCGACTCCTTAACTACTCCCAGATCCATCCCCTCCCGTCTTCATGGCCTCTCTCTGTTTTATTGTATAACTTACTGAGCTCAATTTGTGCTGCCCATGTATTCACTGGAGCATGGTTGACCTACTAGGGACCACATCCTAAAGAATATTGGCTCTCCCTCCTCTAGAAGCCATTATCCATCAATAGCTCCCAGCTTATGAGCCCCATCCTCCCACCCCTTCCCTGCTGGAGTGGTGGCTGGCTTAATTGCGTACACTGTTTTGTGTTGGTCCTCCCCAAAGTCTGGCTCTTAGTCTTTCTGGTCCCTCTTTCTTGATGGCTTCTGAGCCGTGTGTGTGTGTGTGTGTGTGTGTGTGTGTGTGTGTGTGTGTGTGTAATATAGATGCTTTATTTATGACTGAGCAGTCCACAGACACTTATTCTCAACACTCTGACCAGATGTTAGGTTTCAAGTTAACCAACATCAAGTGGTCAGGTTTTGCCATTTGGCAAATGTGGTCTGAATATGAAATGTCCCCCACAGACTCAAGTGTTTGAATGCTTGGTCCCCAGCTGGCAGCGCTGTGTTTAGAACATCTTGGAATCTTAAGGAGGTGAGCCTCGCTGGGGTAAGTGGGTCAGTGGGGAAAGGCCTTGATGTTTGCTAGCCCAGCTCCACATCCCTGCTTCCTGCTTCCTCTCTATGAGACCAGCGGCACCATAGTCCTTCCTGCCATAATAGACTGTATATCCTCACATTGAGCAAGGCAAACTCGCCCTTATTTGCATTCACATGATACCTAAGGCAGAGACCAGACAGCCAGGCTCTCTGAGGGATCTAGTAGAACATGAATCTCACATATAGACATATTTGAACATCAGTGGCCTGCATGTATCTCCTCATGGTTATATAGCAACCCTGCATGTGTGAGGAAGTGCAGGATTGAGGCCCCAGCACACTAGGGTCTGCATTTTAACCAGCCCTAGTTAGTTAAAGTGGCAGTCAAGCATCTCCTCTCCTGGGTATTGAAATCTCAGAGAGGACCTGCCCCCTGGAGCCCTGGGCTCAGGGCTGCTTTAGTCCTCTTACTCCACCAGCTTTGCTGCATTGTACATGGGACTCACAAGTCCCCGGGGAAGGAGAGAAGGTCTTACCCTTCTCCAGGACTGGCTATCAACACATTTCATCTCCAGTCTGCAGAAAGAGCTGGAGAGAAGAGAGTGAGGAAGAGAAGAGGCTCAGATCCCATAGGGGAATGCCTATCAAGCAGCAATGGAGGCTCCTGGCTTTAGAACTGGCAAGTGAGGTAAGAACTTGTAAAGAAGTTGAGACCTACTCATGCCCCAGTTCCCTCCTTGTGAGCATGGTCACCCAGCTCACCATGGTCCAGGACAGCGCACCAGAGCCCTACAAATAGAAGAAAGGCAAGGAAGAGTAGATCCCAGTTACACCTAAGCAACCCCCCATCCCTGCCTATCCATCCACTCACCACCAGGAACTGTAACTAGACTTGGGGAGGGGTGCTCTTGACTCCTCTTACATTTGAGTCTTGTTTATCAAAATGGTAGCAGGCGTCAAGCATGCATGGCTGAGTGGTCCCTTTAGGTGGGCAATGGCTTCTACAAATTGGTACCAGCTGGCCTCCTGGCAGCACAGTTGGGTGTCTCCACCACTGGGAGCTGCCCCTTCTGATATCTGGGCATCTCATGGGAGCCCTAGAGAGACACTGCAGGAGGCTGTGGCCGGGCACTGTCCTGAGTGCTGTCCCCTGAGTCCCCCTGGGGCCTCCTGGTGTGTGTCTGTCATGTCTAGTTAACATCACACACAGGCAGATCTCTTTCTTGTCATTCCTGATGGCCTCTTCCTCCTGGGACTGTTTCCATGCCCCAAGTCAAAGTAGAGCCTGGAATTGCAATCTCAGAGGTCAGAGTTCAAGACCAGACTCTGCCACAAGCCACATGGCTTCAGGGGAGCCACACAATTTCTTCCAGCATGGGGGATTCCGTCTGTTAAAAGGGAAGAGGAGTGGTTAGCAAGATGGGCTGAGTATGTACAGAGCTTGCCTTGCAAACATGAGGTGCCTACTTGAGTGCCCCAAATCCATGTGAAAACCAGGCATTGGGCCAGAAGACGGGTCACTGAAGTACTCTTTTCCCAGCCTGACACGTTTGATTTCTGGAACCCACTTGACAGAGATAACCCACTCCAGCCAGTTGTTCTGTGACCTCCATATGTGTACATACTCATACATACCATATGTACTCATGTGTACACACAAATGTGTACACACACACACACACACACACACACACACCAATGAGGCCACTTGGCTGTACTGTGATCAAGTTTCCTAACACAGTGGCCAGTACATGGTAGGGCTCAAGTAGGTGCTGGTTTCCACATCTCTGCCAATCAAATCCAAGTAGTTGATGTAGCAGCATCTTCAGGGAACTTTCTAAAAGGCTGGTTCCCAAGCTCAGCTCTAGACCAATACCCTTCTAGAAGGGTCCAGGTATCTATGGTCAATAGGCCCTTTGAATGACTTTGTCCCATTTGGAAGTGTGGGTAGCAAGGGTGTGGTACTAAATGCCACATAAAACAGGGTACAGCCACCTTCATGTTGTGTGTCTTTGGAGGGGTAATACATGTGCGGGGACAGTTTGTGCTCACTGCTGATGCATCACAACACGCTGGGTGCTGGGTGCTGATGTCACACCACACAGAGGTAAAGACATGTTCATGAGATGGAGCTGGTGGGATCTAACATCTAGTGTTCTGCTTCTAGAGGCAGTGTGGGCCTGCTTCCTGGGAGAGTAAGGCTATGGGAGGAAATGGGTGGGGATGGCCACCAGAGCAGCATGCAACAGGGTATGTCTGGAGAATCAGGACCATATGACCCCTTCATGACAGAGCCATATTTAAAGTGGGGTGTCTGCACTTCCAGCCTTAGATTTGTTGAGTCAGTAGCTTGTACTGCAGAGGTGGACAGCCAGAATATTGGCAGCCCAGGAGGTCAAAGGTCAGAAGCTGGAGGAGGAACAGTTACACACATCGGACCGCAAGATGAAAAGCAGGGGAGGAATTCTAGTAGAGGGCTTCTTTAAGCTCATGCTCTCTGACGTCACACTCATCCAGCCCCTGCAGCTCCTCACATGCCTCTGTCAACAGTGCAAATCAGAGATGTACTGTGCTCATGTTTGTTCACTCTCCATATTGCTCAACAGACTGTACGCTCCATCATGGCAAGGGTGATGGCCAGTGAAACAGCCAGGGTTCATGATGGAACCATGGTACCTGGCATGAAACATGCAATTGATGTTTGCTGAATGGACAGACGGATGGGTGGGTGGATAGATGGACAGATGAATGAATAAATTGGTGGTGAGTAGGTGGGTGGGTTGGCTGATGAATGGATGGATGGGTGGGTGGGTGAATGGATGGATGGATGGGGGATGGACAGATAAATAGATGGGTGGATGGACAGATGGATGCATGGGTGAACATGTGAAAGAACATTGGCAACATGCCCTTCTCCCACTGTGATTAACGATTGTCACATCTGTTTTCCTTCTAGACTGAGACCCCTATGGCCACAGAATCTTAATCAGACCCATGTTATCATTGACAGGACAATGACTGGTTTCATGTGCTTTTGTTCAGTGACGCCCAATCAAATTTTGTTTCTTATTTTTTTTGAGAAATAGGGTCTCATGTAGCCCAGGCTGGCCTGGAACTCACTCTACAGTAGAAGATAGCCTTGGACTTCTGATCTTACCATCTCCACCTCCTGGTGCCTGAATGACAGGGCTGCATCACCATGCTTGGTTATGGTGGTGCTGGGAACCAAACCCAGAGCTTCACGTACGGGAGGCGAGCTCTCACTCACACAAGCCACATTATTCTCTTGTCACATGTGTCCTTTCTCATAGGAAAGTTCTCAAGAGTCCATCTGTGATCTCAGCACTCAAGAGGGAGGGCCAGGAAGACTGATACAGCCAGCCTGGGCCTGTAGAGAGAAATAAAAGGGATGGGCAACAGACACACAGAGATTCTAACACCCTGAAGCTGAGACCAAGCATCCTGCTTCTCGAGCATGAGGATGGAGCCAGGGCAGAGTTCTACCTTCCCCAGCAGCTCAGTCCACAGAGTGGAGAACTTGAAGATTCAAGGTAAACAGCTCCTGCCAAAGGCCTCCACTTGACCCTCTTTGTAAACCTAAGATTGTAAGTAAACCCTCAATTAACCTCTTCTCCCAGATTCTGCTCAATACAAAAGGTTTCGTTCCAAAGGGGAATGCTATTTTAAAACTACCTCTGTTGTTATATGGATAGCCAGCCAGAATAGGTCAATGCTCTGCCTGTGTGGCCAGAAATACCTGTTCTCAGCTGCCAAGGAGGTAGAAAATGCCATGCCACTAGGGGGATGCCTGTGTCTCCCACCCACTGTTGGCCTCCCAAGCTCCTCTTCTAGTACAGCTGCAGGGGGACATTTTCGTTTGTATTAGAAGTCCCATTAAAAGGATCAGGCCATGGGGCTGGAGAGATGGCTCAGGAGTAAAGTGCATGCTTTATAAGCATGAAGGACTGAGTTCAGATGTACAGAACTCATGAAAATCTCAAGCACATGGGGCTGGAGAAATGGCTCAGTGGTTAAGAGCACTGGCTGCTCTTCCAAAGAGCCCAAATTTGATTCCCAACATCCATACAGGGATTCGCAACCATTTGTAACTCCAGCCCCGGGGGTCTAACTCCTCCTCCTGGCCTGCTTGGGACTGCACACATGTGCTACACATACATACATGCAGCCAAAACACTCACACATATAAAAATAAATATTTTTTTAAAAAGTCCTTGGAGCCAGAGGTTGGAGAAGTAAATCCTGTGTCCCAGGTACATAAAAAAATAAAAAATAAAAATTCAGGTGCAGTGGCATGCACCTATAACCAAGCACTGAGGTGGAGACAGGAGGATCACTGAAGCTCACTGGCCAGCCAGCCTAGCTAAATCATGGAGCTTCAAGATCAGTGGGAGACCCTGTCTCCAAAATAAAGTGGAGAGTGACTTAGGAAGACATGAGAGATCAACCTCTAGTATCTGTGTGCACGAGTGCACAGGCATACACACACACACACACACACACACACACACACACACACACACACCACTACCACCACCACCAGGCCCTGATTTTCTCTTTTCTTCCACTGGCTCCCACATATTTCTTGACCTACCCACAGCCATCTTTAGTAGACAAAAGGGTGTGTCCTCGTACAAATGGATGGACAGACAGACAGGTGAAGGAACTCTATTTGTGGGACATACCTAAGCTAGTATCTCAACCTTATTTTCCTCCTTAACTTACTTAGTATGAACCAAAGGCCAGGCTACTGTGTTCAGGGCACCTTCCAGGAAAGGAGCCAAGAGACAGGAAGACCAAAACAAGATGATGTGGCAAGAGGTAATGCAGCAAAGGTTACTTTATCCCAAAAGGCCTCATCTCCACGCAGAAGGGCACATCATGGAGGTATTGATTTGCCTTAGCTGCACCCTCTGTATATTCATGAGGCTGTGACTTTGATATTCTTAGGAATGCTTCAGATCTACATTTATTGACCGGGGTAGAAGCCACTATTTCTTATCCAAGTAGCAAATGTATTAATGGAGGCCAGGGAAGAGAAGGGGATGGAGAGATGGACAACTATGTAATGCTGTATTCATGAAGGAATAGTATACAGCCATTTAAAATATATTAGTAGGACCTGAGAGATGGGTCTGTGGGTAAAGATACTTTTCTGCCAAGCCTGACACCCAGAGTTTGATCCTTTGGACCCACAGGGTAGAAGGAGAAAACCAACCTCTAAAGGTTGCAGGCTGTCCTCTGACCTCCACAAGTCTATAGAAAATGCCCCTCACAGCACAGATTTTGTGTGTGTGTGTGTACATGGGCATGTGCGTGCACACAAGGAGTCTTTAATGACCTGAAAACTGCTCACAATGTAAAATAAGCTTGAAAAAAATTATTATGTATTTAAGGCCAGCCACATACTATTTGTTGAAGGACTGGGAAGAAATAGACCCAAGGCTTTTCAATATGCTTTTATTTGGCCTAGTTTTATTTTTTCTTCTTTTAAACACTCTTTAAAAGAAAAACGTAAGATGTTCTCCAATAAATTCTAATTATACAGACATACCAATTCAAACCTTATGTATGTATGTATGGCTGTCCCTGACTGTCACTAGAGTTAATCATTGGGCCTGTGGTCTCCAGAGCTCTCACTGTAGTGTGGATGGATAACTGTGCACTCACAGGCTTGGCATCCCTTACCTATAATCCTGGAGACCTGATATATTTCATACCTTTTTCTAAGTTTGGAATATTTGCCTATTCATCATAAGATATCTCGCGAACAGGACCCCATGTTTAAGCAGAACATTTGTCTCTATTGTTTAGTATTTAACTTATACACCTAGCCTGGAGGGGAGTCTGGGCTCTAGGGACCCTGCACTTTTACATCAGCCTAGACTTACCAGATTGTCCACGTATCAGATTATGAGCTTAGAAACTTCAGGTCGGGGCAGGGGGCCGTGCCCAGCCCAGACACGGTGTCCTGTGTCATTTCTGTGGCTGAGACAAAATGGCTGACAAAGCAGCTTGAGGAAGGGAAGGTTTATGTAGCTCCAGGTCACAGTCCATCACAGCAGGGAAGGTCAAGGCAGGGGCAGAGAGAAATGAATACACGTATGTATAGTGCTGGGATAGCTTTCTCTGTTCTTATATAGCCCAGAACCCAACTTAGGGAATAGTTCCTCCCACAGTGGGATGGGCCTCTGCACCAAAATTAGCCTAATTAAAGAAGAAAAAAAAAACCCTCAAAGACATACCCACTGGCCAACCTGATGTAGACACTCCCCTACTGAGACTTTCTTTACAGGTGATTCTAGCGTGTGTCCAATCAACAAAGCTGACCACGCTGCATAGGCATGTATATGCACAGGGATTTTCAGAATACAATAAAGGAAGCAGAGTGTTGTGGGGTACAGCAGTGACCCCTGCACTTGGGAGGTGGAGGCAGAAGGATCAGATGGAGGCTCAGCTCGTATGGTGGTCGTAGAAATGAGGAGAATGATGGTGGGCTATGGAATTCTTGATGGAAGGAATGTAAAGTGTGGGAGGAAAAGGAGAGTCAGCGATAACATAGAGCCATGTGGCCTGAAGGAGAAACCAAAAGGGCCATTCTGTTTACCCTGGGGTGTTCTCCAGTAATCCAACAGTGTGGTGATTCCCTCTGAGCATGACATCTCAGTGGAATGGTCAGTAACCAATATGCTATTCAGTCATTGTGTATGTGTGTGTCTGTATGTCTTTGTGTCTGTGTGTGTGTGTGTGTATCTGTGTGTGTGTGTATCTCTCTCTCTCTCTCTGTGTGTGTGTGTGTGTGTGTGTGTGTATCTCTCTCTCTCTCTCTCTGTGTGTGTGTGTGTGTGTGTGTGTGTGTGTGTGTGCTTTCAGAGAGTGATGGCTTTGATGTGTCTCATAGCAGCTGACCCAAACAGCCCCTGAACTAACCGAGAGAAGCATTACTAAGGAAATCCTGGCATGGTGGCACACTACTGCAATCTCAGCGCTTGGAAGGAGGAGGCAGGAGGATCAGGAGTTCAAGGTCATGTTCTGACTACATAATGACTCCAAGGCCAGCCTGGTTTACATGAGACCTTGTCTCAAAACAAAACAACAAAACAAATGAAAAACTGACCAAGATGACAAGAGAATAGCCAGCCTCCAGAAGTGCCCGAGAGTCTCCTGGGTGCCCCCTGGTGGGGAGGTATGGCACTATAAAGAGGCCAGCAACACTCCAACCTCCTCCATTGCTGAGCCACATCTTGCTCCTGGCTCCCTAAACATCCCGATGATTGAATGTGAATTGCTCGCTCAGTTAAGCCTCTGAGCCGCTGGCATCAGGAGACAGGATGAGGAGTGTTGATGTGAATTAGCACACAGCAAGTCCAGAGCACCCATATTTCTTTGCAAGAGTTGGGACAGAAATGAGGAGCCAGTTTTAAACAGAAGAAACATCACATAAATACACTTAAAAAAAAAAAAAGTCCCAACTGGGTGTGGTGCACCATACCTAAAACCCCACGATTTTTGTAATGAGGTATGAGGATCACAAATTCAAGGCCAGATTGGGCTACCCAGCAGGGGCCCAGTGTCAATGCTAACAGTGACATCAGACCCTGAAGGTGATATTGGATAGCACAAAAATGGGAGTCCCAGAGAAGATGGGTATCGGGGAGGAAGCTTCAGGGTCCCCCAATAAACTGTGAGCACCAGGAGGCCGGGCCTGCCAAGGAAATAACTGGCTGTTGCCAGCCATGTCATGAAGCTCTGGGCTAGAGAGCTGCGGTGGACGTGGTTGCTTGATGCTTCGGGTGTTTAGGACACAAATATTGATTTCTGGACCCAAAGATCAGCACACAGAGTCCTCAGCTTCGCAGAAGTCCTCAGCAGGGCAGCTGCACAAGCGGCGTTTCCTCTAATGGTAAGTTTCGGTTTGTAGACTGAGGGTTTGCTTTAAAAATAAAGCATGTCTTTTGATGTGTAAGACGCGTGGGTGGGAATGTGGGCTCATGAATGCCATGGCAGGCTTGTGGAGGTCAAAGGACAACTTACAGAGTGCTCTCCTTCTGGCATGTAGGACCCAGGAACTACACTCGGGTTGCTGAGCTTCATGGAAGACATATTATCCTTTGGGCCACCTCTCAGGCCCTCACTTTGATTTTGAGGCAGTATCTCTCTGGTTCCTATTTGATGATATTCCAGGCTAGCTGGAATAATAGTTTCCAGGCAATTATCTTCTCTCTCTCTCTCTCTCTCTCTCTCTCTCTCTCTCTCTCTCTCTCTCTCTCTCTCTCTCCTTCCTGTCTCATTGTAGGAACATTGAGATCACAGACTCATGCCACTACATTTGGCTTTTTAAGTGATATGTGTGGCTTTCATACACTGAGTCATTTCATTGGCCCAAGAAGGGACCACTTTTGACACAGTCCAAGAATAGAAACCTGATGAACAGCCAAGTCCATGTGACTCTGAGGGGTAAAAAGCATGTAGCTCTGGACCCTGGGGGCTGGATGAGGATGGAGAAGCAAGGTCCCACACTTCAGCAGGTTCCCTACATCCCGGTGGGGTCCCCCTAGTCATATTACGCTCACTCTCCAGCCCCTGCTTCTGTTGATGAGGACAGTGAATGCCCATGGGTAGGAAGTTACATCTTGGAGGCTTCCTGTATATCAGTCAGTCTGTGAGCAAACATCTCTATATGGTTTGCTTTGTGCTAGGCTCCTGCTAGGCACATCACAGAAGAGGCTTTCAATAAATATTTGTGAGCTTTTGGGAATATAAGCCTATGAGCTTTCCCTGGGCTGAAAGCCAGCTCCCACCTCCAAGTACTTCCAGCAATTTCCCTGGAAGCAGTGTCCAGGGAGAGGGGGTGAATGGAGCAAGAATTGCAGGTGCTCAGAAATGGGAAGGTACCATGCCCCTTCCACACCAGCATCCGCCAGGCTTGCTGAGGTAGCTCCCTGTTATTCTACCACCTTCCAGAAAATACACGGCGCCCCTGGCCTTGATAAACACCATCTCTCAATCCGCCCTTTGCCTCACTGTGTGCCTTTCTCTCAGGTACTTAGTCCCACTGACTCGATCTGCATTTGTGACTCTCGGCTGCCGTCACGTGAGTCCCCAAGTCCAGTGGCTTTAGGGGCTAATGGATCACAGGGTCCACGCCGAGGCAGCCGCGTCCATGCAGTCACACTTGGTTATAAATATCTATAGAGTGCAATACCAAATAATTGTGGGGCATATTTCACCCTGCCTGTTGAACACATCGCAAGAAAGGAATTGATCCCTGCTGTTTCATTTATTAGATGGTGTAATACCACAAAAATCGTTTCCACAATATCCCAAACTAAATCATTTATTCTTGACAAAAATCCAATAAAGAGCTCGATCCTTCTCCATAGGCAGATAAAGTACAGATTAATGGGGCTGCCTAGATCAAAAAATACTGGGAAAATGAAAGTGAGATAGAGAGAGAAAGCTCCTTCCTCCTCCTCACTTCCCCAAGGCTGCCTCGGCTCAGGGTTTTATTACAAAAAGCCGCCTAAGTATTACAGGCTAATCCGTAAATCCCAGCCTAGTAAAATATGTGACGGATTTGTAAATCGTGCCCTTTACAAATCAGATTGAACTTTTTTTTTTCCCGAAGAGTTTGCCTTCCTCGTTCCCCCTTTCTTCTCACTTCCTCCCACCTCGTTGAATTTCCTCACTGCTGTCCCAGACTCTGATGTCCCAGGCTCCATAACCAGGGCCTAGGTCTCCCCATCACCTTCCTGGCTTGGTTCAGCCCTGCTCTGTGACCCTTTTCCAACCTGACATATGGAGGGTTGGAATCAGATGTGGGTCAAGAGGCTGATGTACATCACCATACACCAGGAAGTCAGATGCTGGGGGTAGTGTCTAGGCTAAGGTTGGCATCAGGCATACCAGGAAGCAGAGTCACAGGCTTACCTACAGCTAAGTGCAAACAGGTCAAGGATTTGAAGGCACTCTACATTGTTTCAGTGGAGAACAAAGAGACCAAGTGGGCGAACCTCAGAACCTAGGCAAACCCACTGGAAGAGGCTTGCCAGATTTGCCGGTTGGTTTTTGTCAAGTTGACACAAACAAGGGTCAACTGGAAGAAGGACCCTCCCTTAAGGGACTGCCTCCATCAAGTTGACCTGTGGGTATGTCTGTGGGGTGTTTTCTTGATTAATGATTGACATAGGAGGGTCTATGGGTGACCCAGCCCACTATGGGTGGTGTCATCCCCTAGCAGGTGGCCCTAGGTTGTATAATAAAGCAGGCTGATCAAGCCATGGAGAGTAAGCCGGTAAGCAGCATTCTCCCATGATGCTTCAGCTCCTGCCTCCAGATCCCTGCCTTGGCTTTCCTTGATGATGGACCATCAATCACTTGGAAGTGTAAGCTGAAACAAATTCTTCATTCCCCTTAGTCGATTTTGGCCAGTGTTTTATCGCAGACACAGCGAAGAAAACTAAAGTACCAGTGGATCTATTTCTGTGTCCTATTTCACCCTAAACCACCTTGAACCACCCATGGTGTGCAGTTCCTCAGGGTCCACCCAAGGTATCTACCCAGTACTCTCCACTGTACATACCAGTTCCTGAGGACCCGAGGACTTCAGTGTGCCCTGGATCAAGACTAGGTGTGTTCCTTGGATACAGGACACTCATCATAAATCCACCAAAGTCCCAAGCGAATAGCTAAGTTATCTACCTTGCACCCTCCGCTTAAAGCTCTGGTTGCTCAGGCTGGCTTTCAGTGGCCCCTGTTTACCACTTCCCTCAATGAAGCCAACAGACATGTCAGCAATTGGCTGGACAGTCATTTGGTTCTGCGCTTGAGTCCCAGATATGTCACTTTCTAACCTGTGGGTATTGGCCAAGCCACAGTCTTTCTTTGCCTCAGTTTCCCCGAAAGAAAATGGGAATGTTAGCTATTCCATAGTATATATTGAGCCAACATGAAACATGCTTCAATAAAAAAGTCATAGGATGCAGAAAATCCCAGAAAGCTGTAGGGTGATGCCTTTCCTCCACCCACAGCAGGAGCAGGCTCTCAGCCCTACTATGGGAGCCTAGCTAGAGTCTGGCCGGAAGTCTTTAAAGCAGCTCATACTGCAAACTGCTAAGGAGCAGAGGATGCTGGGACCACTCTTTCTGCTTGGTGCTATGTCTTGTATCATTTTGATCCTGGGAGAGTGTACCCAAGTACTCCAACAAAAATGTCTGCTGCTTTTGTCACAGATTTTCAAAGGCAAGGGAAAGAGTGAGCTGGGATGGTTGCCCTGGCAACTTCCTTCCGGATCCCCATCACCACCACCACCACCACACACACACACACACACACACACACACACATACAGAGAGGTGGGGAGCGGGGTTGGGGGAAGAGTTTGGCCCGTTCACTATGAAAGCAGGTCTGCAGAGGAGGGAGGGAAGGGTACTGGGGCCAGCAGTTCCTGGAATGGCATTTTGCAGCTTTATAGAAATGCAATAAAATGGTAATTGCCTTAGAACTCTACTGCAGCTCCCCCAATCCTTGCCCATTCCATTCTTCCATTTGCCATTGCAGGATGGAGCTGTCCCTCAAATTCCTGAGTGGTGGCTGCTGGGAAATTCACTGTACTGTTCCACCTACATCTTGTTGAAGGAATGTGGTGGGGGCTGGGGAGAGGATGCAGCTCCTAAAGTGCTTCATGAGTACCTGAGTTTGGATCTGCAGCACCTGTCTATAAAAACAGGTGCAGTGTCTGTCTGTCCCTCCAGTACTGAAAGGGGATTCAGGGAGCTCACTGATCAGCCAGCCTAGCTGATTCAGTGAGAGACCCTGCCTCAAAAAGTAAGATGAGAACAACCAAAGAAGACAAGCTTGTGACCTTTAGCCATCGCGTGAGCCACACACCCACACAGGCACTCATATATACATTATGTGCAGCTCAGAGAACTCGTGTGCATAAGTGGTTGATTTCGAGGGAGATGTGGAAGTAGGAGGGAGACAGAGGAAGGGATGGGGCCAGTTAGATCCAAAAGACCTCATTCTCTTGGCTGGGGCAGTTAGATCCAAAGGACCTCATTCTCTTGGCTGGGGCAGTTAGGTCCAAACTACCTCATTCTCTTGGCTGGGGCAGTTAGACCCAAAGGACCTCATTCTCTTGGCTGGGGCAATTAGATCCAAAGGACCTCATTCTCTTGACTAGGGCAATTAGATCCAAAGGACCTCATTCTCTTGTCTGGGGTAGTTAGATTCAAAGGACCTCATTCTCTTGGCTGGGGCAGTTAGATCCAAAGGACCTCATTCTCTTGACTCATCCCACTTCAAAAAAACCCAGAGAATTCAAGCTGCCCAGTGTGAGCAGGAATGGAAAGGAACACAGGGCCTGCTGGAGATGAGACCTGTAGGGGTGGTTGTCTGAGCTTCACCCCTGAAGCACCGCCCAGAGTAGGCAGCAGGTAACTGCTAGGTACCTCCCCCCACCCAGGGAGTGACCGAGACCTGAGATGCATACATGCGTGCTCTCTCTTGGCTACCTTGT
Organism: Peromyscus leucopus; assembly: GCF_004664715.2. NCBI lineage: Eukaryota > Metazoa > Chordata > Mammalia > Rodentia > Cricetidae > Peromyscus > Peromyscus leucopus. The sequence continues at coordinate 78,029,274 of NC_051086.1, forward strand.
GATCCTGGATGCTGGATGCTGGACTGCAGACCAAATCGGAGTTCTCTAGAGAGCCACTTTGGACTGTGCCTCACCTCTCCTGGATCCTTTAACTGACCCATTTGCTTGCTGTAAGTTGACCCAAAATAAACCTCTTTTGACAAACTGTCAGATAAACTACGTGGAATTGCCTCTTTAATTTCCACAATAGAGACCCTTTGATAGCAATACATGGACGGGGCATCTGCTTCCCAGGAACATCCTAGGAGAGGCAGGGCTGTGTTTCAGAAAGCAGAGGGATTCAAGACATGACCTCAGCTGCTCCCACAGAGCCAGGGTGCCCGTCTATCCCTGTAGCAGACGTCGGGCATCCTCTGCTTCCCTTGTTAACCTTCATCGTCATCGGGTTTTCCACTGAATGCTCACCCCGGTGACCTAGAGAGCTGCAGCCCTATACCTTTCTGCTGACCCTGATCACAATGGGGGCAGCTCAGAGAACAGTGTCCCAGCGCCATTGTCCTGTGGGGGCCTCCCAGGCATTCGCTGCTACCCTTTGGGATCTTAGCACTGGGATGCAGCCTGCAACCATTCAGTTGTTAGTGGGGCTGCGGTGGCAGTGGTGGTGGGAAAGCAGGCAAGGGGTGGCAGGAGGGGTCCCTGAGCACCTGAGCAATGGGTATGTAGATGAGGAGAAAGCAAGTCCTATAATTCAGTGGATATGGAGGAGAAAGAAGTCAATGAGACACTCTATTTTGTGGGCCCAATATAAGAACATTTACAATATGGCTGGCTTCTCTCTCTGGGCTTCAGGACAGATGGTTTGAAAAGGAGGAAGCTGAAAGAGGGACCTTCATTCAGTTGCTTGTCTATCCCTCCACCTACCACCCAAAAGGGCCAAGTTAACAGGACATGGAAGCGGGAGTGGAGGGTCTTATTGTAGCCTGGGTTCAAGCCTCTTGGTTGCTACCTGGTCCCATTCTCACTCCTAGGCTGCCTTGAACAACCAGGCCTCTCTAGGTCACATGGGTCCGGTTCCCTTTTGGAGGATTAAAAAAGTTGTATTACATGTATTTGTTTGTGTGTGTGCCAGCACTTACGTCATAGTCTGCATGTGGAGGTCAAAGGACAACATGCAGAAGTCGCTTCTCCTATGTGGGTCTAGGGGATTGAACTTAGGTAGTTAGTCTTGTCTGAAAGCATCTTGACCCATGGAGCCATCTCTCCAGCCCATCCTGAGGGGTTTTAGAGGGAAGAAAGGAAGGCAGCGAGCAAGCCCAAGAGAGTATTGCTTATGTGGCTACCTCGCCGAAGCTTGTCTGTGTAGGTTAGGCTATTCTTGTATCCCCAACTCATCAAAAGCAGCAGAGATCTGGCCAATGGGGCGGGCCCCTGCCATCCATGCACCTGCCATCACCCATAAGATCACAGGATGATCTGGGTGGAGGGACCGGCAGAGCAAACCCATCAGGGGCAGGGCGGGCTTCTCAGTAACTTCTTATTTATTGGCCTCCTCCAGTCCCGCGGTCGCCGGTTCTGCTCAATATTTTATTCTTGTTGTACCTGCTCAGAAGCAGAGCTGCAGGCAGTTTTGATAAATGGATTGAAAGGAAGGTTTGTCTGGTTTCGCTGAAGCTTCTATAAGTGCCTCTGGATCTCGGGCTGAAATGATATTTTCCCAACTTCCTGCTGCGATCTTGCTCCCCAGTGGCTCTTCTCTTCCTCCCCGCTCGCTCTCTCTGTGCACTCTGCTTCCCAGCCCCCATGCATGCACACAGGTGCAAGGATGCACAAATCTGTGTACTCACTCAGGACCACTCAGGGCACCAATGTGTGAGGGAGCCGAGTGTATCTTCCTGTGGACTGGAAAGCCCATGTAACAGTCATGTGCACAGACATGCCCTCGGTGCACACGAACGTACACGCATACTCTGTCCTTTCTGAGTTCAGCTAATCTGACCTTGAGGGAGCACCACAGGGAAGTTCTGGATGAGCACGGGTGGAGATGAGCAGATTCCAAGAGGGAGGAGCCTGGAACTCTGGACATCTCTGCTGGAGCCCCCATGAGCTCCAAGGAGCCCTGCCCCCATCTGCTGGATTCCTCCAGTCTTCCTCCTTCCTCCTCTGCCTGCCTGCCGGGCTCTGAGGCCCCACAGGGCCAGCTGGAAGCTCTATCCAACCACATCTGAAACAGCTCAGGATCTGGATGTATGCCTGGCCGCCAGCCGTTTCCATAAATAACTTGCTGGGCCTGGCTCCTTGCCCTCCTGGTGATGTCATTGGCGTGGGCTTGGTGATGAAGTCATAGGCTTCCCTTTCCTGGGCCCTCCCTTTGGGTGGAGTGAGAGCGCCCCCCCCCCCCATCCCATGAGTCCCCTGCCACTTGCTGAGAACTTGCCTGTCTGTCTGCACCTCTTCCTGTTCCCACCCGGCCAGGTATTGGATACAGGCTCTCTACCATCTGGACCGACTAAACATAATGGTGCCAGACAGCTCATCTCCCCTCCCCATTGTGAGTTCCTGAACGGCCTCCCAACACTCCCATCTTCCCTGGATATTGTTTCCAGGTGACAGCAGACTTCAGTTTCAAGGGTGGCAGAGAAGGGTTGGCATCTTGACGCAGCTCTAGGCAAGTCATCCCAGCTGTGTGACATCTGACAAAACTCCTTGCACCTCTGTGCTAGGTTTCCTCATCTTTAAAGTGAAGGTAGAAGCGAACCCAGGGCTGGCTAAGTCTGCCTTGGGTTCACGCTGTAAAACACTGAGCATCGATGCACTGAGTGGGCCCGTCATGTGACTACATTTCCACGGAGCTCAAGTTTTGTATGTTTTCTACTCTGTGACTTCTCTGTGGTGCTCACATCCGGAGCGGGGGAACTGTTTGTTTCCTTCGCACATTTCTTGCTATGTAGCCAAGGATGACCTTGATCTCCTAACCCTTCTGCCTCCACCTAACAAGCATCGGGATTGCAGGTGTGCACTGATGCGCCTAGCTTCTTCGTTCCCGTATAGTTGACGGTTTTTACTCACTTCTGGTACTACATGCTTTGGCACCAGGCACTGGAAGAACCAGGTCGTGGTGGGCACTGGTGAAGCAGCTCTGAGGGGCTCAAGCCCTACCTACCCTGCACCCTCCGGACAGAAGGAAACCTCTTCCTCCTCAGACAATCTCAAGGTAGCTTCTAAGATTACCCTTATTTTCTATATGAAGAAACTGAGGCAGGCCTGGGGAGATATCTCCGCCAGTAAAGGCTTGCCGTGCGAGCGTGAGGACCTGAGTTCAGTGCCCAGAACCCACACATAAACCAGGCCAGTGGCACGTGCTCATGATGCCAATCCTAGGGAGATGAAGTTAGGCAGGTCCCTCACTGGGGCTCATGGGCAGCCAGCCTAGCTAACCAGTGAGCCCTGGGCCAGAGAGAGGCTGCCTCAAAACAAGGGAGGGATGAGCTAGCCCAGCCATTAAAGGCCAAGGCACTCTCTGTCTGTCTCCCTCTTTTGCTCCCTCCCTCCCTCTCTCCCTCCTTCTCCCTCCCTCTCTCCCTCCCTCCCTCCCTCTACCTCTCCCTCTTCCTTCCTCTCCTTCTCTCTCTCTCTCTCTCTCTCTCTCTCTCTCTCTCTCTCTCTCTCTCTCTCTCTCTCTCACACACACACACACACACACAGAGGGAAACTGAGGCAGAGAGATTAAACATCTTACTACAAGGACAAACATCCATGGCATCCTCAGACACCATGGACCCGCCCAGAACCCTTGCCTGATTCCCAGATGTATGGGCTGAGAGTGTTCACTGTATCAGAGATACGGGAGACTGTATCTCTGAACTTAGTAGTAGAGGTGAGACATGGTTTCTATGTCCCATATGGTGGCCATGGAGTCTCGGGAACTGTGTCGGTGAGATGCATACCGGATTTTGATGATTTTGTATGGAAAAGAGAACACAAGAGAGCTCAGGAATAATTCCTTGGGATTTATTATGTGTCGAGCTGATAATGTTTTTCATGTGCTGAGCGAACTAAAAGTATGTCATTACCATCACCTGCTTCTTTTTGCTTTTATGAGGTGGTTATCAGAGGTTTAAAACCACATGCATGGATCCTGTTAGGTTTCTCTCGGGTGGCTCTGTTCTGGTGCCTGGCTGAGTACTGAAGAATGTTCACTGTCCTTCCCTTGCCGGGGGTTCTGACCCAGTTAGCATAATGCCTTCAAAGATGAGGGCTGCTGCCTTCTGCCAAAGTAGCCACTGTCCCTGCTCTGGGGTCTTGAAGGGACAGGTCAGTTGAACAGGTATGACTGCTCAGCTTCGTCTTCATATGTGGTCCAGAACCCTGAATTTGGTCTCACACACTTGGGAGAGAATCTCAAAGTGGTCCAGGCACCCCAAAGATGCCAAGTCCTTGGTTGAGGCCACACCTGGCAGCCTTGCTTGCTGGGTTCCATGTTATTCATTTGTCCCGAAGCCTTGGTTCTAGTCTCCAGTCACATGAGCCTTACTCATTCTTCAAAACCAAAATCAGAAGTCACCTTACCTAGGAAGCCTTCCCAGACTCTTTTTGAATTTGTGTATTGTGTTGTGTCTACGCATACATGTATTTGAGTGTGTGACCATCTATGTGTGTAAAGGCCAGGACAAGATTTGGGTGTCTTCTTCTATTGCTCTCCATCTTATTGCTGGGAACAGTCTCTTGCTGAGCTGGAAGCTTGCCTTTTTGGCTAGGCTGGCTGGCCACAGAGCTCTCAGGATCTACCTGTCTGGACCCCAAACAACACTGGTGTTACAGGCATGTGCAGCCATGTTCAGCTTTTGAAAAATAAATATTTTATTATCTAATGTGTATGAGGGTTTGCACACAAGTAAGTCTGTGTACCACATGATTGTCTGGTGTCCACAGAGGTCCAAAGAGGGCATTGGATCCTTGGGTATTGGAGTTTACAGTTGTGAGCTGCCATGTGGGTGCTGGGACTGAAACCTGGGTCTTCTGGAAGAGCAGCCAATGCTTTTAACCACTGAGCCATCTCTCCAGCTCCCCTGTCCAGCTTTGCATGTGGGTGTTTGGGGTTCCAACTCAGGTCCTCAGATCCCCATGCCTGCAAAGCAGGTGCTTTTATCAATTATGCTGTCTCTCTAGCTCCTACGACACCTTCAATGTACAGTCAATCACGCCGGACCATCAGAATTTGTCAAAATGTTACTATACCATGGATGAAGACCCTCCCTGAGAAAAATTAGTATGTGCATACATCTCCAGCATGCTCTGACAAGGTAGCTACTGGGATGATTCTTAATTCTGTGTGGGGAAACTGAGGCATAGAGAAATGAAGTATCTCACCAAGTTGGAAGAGTTTAAAAGTAGAAGAAAGCAGGATTTGGTCTAGTCTCAGGCCAACTCTCTTCTGAAGACCCAAGGTCTCAGTTACAGCCTCGGTGTCCCTGGTAACCCCTCAGAGACAAGAGTGTGAACCAGAGCCCCAGTTCATCCACTACTAAAATCCCCACAGCACCCAGCCAGGTCCTGCATACAGTGGGCAGCCAATAAATGAGGCCTGAATTAGATCAGGCCCGCGATGGCGGCTCTTCAAAGCCCCCATCTCCACGGTGCTTTGCTGCTGCCTAGGTCTCACCATGGCTCCACCCAGCTCCATCGGCTCTGTCAGCCCAGTGGCCTCTCCCTCTCTCCATCACCTCTCCCCACGGTCCCCTCTGCACCTGCTTAACACTCAGTGACTGTCATCCGACCTCTGCCAGCCGGGAATTAATTCCCCAGATTACCACTGCATAAAAACCAAACTCTCTTTTTATGGTCTCTGCATGTGATGCCCTTTCTGTTTATGCAGGCCCCACCGCACTGTCTGCCGAGGAATGAATAAATACAGTGCAACTTTTAGCAGCTTTTATCTACTGCCGGCTGCAGACTCCCTGGGCCTGGAGTTACATAGAAGCCCAGCAGTTGTGGCCAGGCGCAAGGGAGGTGAGGACACCAGGAGGATTCTGGGTATCTGAGTCCTAAGCTTTGGGGCCCCCTAGATCCTCTGTATGTCCTCACCAGAGACTCTCAGATGGCTTTCTGGGGTGTGTCTCTGTGTTTGTGCATGCGTGTGTAGATGTTTATTCATGGAGTCAGAGATCACCCTCCACGGTCGTTCCTCAGGACACCATCCTGTCTCTTTATTTTTTTATTTATTTTTTGAGATCGGGACTTCAGTCGATTGGCTGGCTGCCTGGCGAGCCCCAGGACTCTGCCTGTCTCAGCCTCCCTAGCACCAGGATTACGTCACTTGCCACCACATTCAGCTTCGTTTTACATGGCATCTAGGGACTGAACTCAATCCTCACGACTGCATGACAAGTCCTTTACCTCCTCGCCCCCTTTCTGCCTCAGCCCCTGGTCTCTTGGCAGTTCCTGGCATGACCCACTGAGCAGAAACGGAAAGGAGGAGCCACTTGGTAAAACAGCAGGCTGAACCCTGGCCTGGTAGAGGTGGCAATGGTGGGCACAGGGTCCTGATACATCCATCAATCACTCTCCTCCCACCCCAGGAAAGGGCACAAAAGGACATTTCTGGGTCTTCCAGACAGTGACCGATAATCCCTGGGGTCACTGACATGGATGCTGATGTCTCTGGCCGCCTTGGGAAGTGAGACTCCTACTTGAGTTCAGCAATCCTTGTGCAAACTCCCAGATGCTCTGTGATGGGGATGGAGGCACCGGGCTGGGGAACGAGCCGCTGCTTGGTGGTCCTGGTGATTTCACTACCATCAACCTTTCGCAAAGTCCATCTCTGTCAACCAGTCTTTTGTAAAAAGCAACCCCTGGACTGGAGAGATGGCTCAGTTGCTAACATGTTTCCCGCAAGACCATGAAAACCCGAGTTCAAGCCCCCAGCAATCATTAAAAAAAAAAAAAAAAAAAAAAAAAAAAGCCAGGCATGGTGGCCTGTGTGTGTGGTTCCATTACAGGGGAGGGCGATGGAAAAATCCCTGGGACACACCGGCCAGCCAACCTAGCCTAACTTGTCAGCTCCAGGTCTCAGTGAGAGAACCTTTCTTAAAAACCAAAGTGGCCAGCACTCTAAGCAGATCTCTCTGAGTTCAAAGCCAGCCTGGTCTACACAGAAAGTTCCAGGTCATGCTTTGTCTCTCTAGTTTCACTGGGCATCCTGTTGTCAACTTGCCAATGCCCGTCCTGGCCATGGCGTGGCCTTCCGGAAGGGACTGTGGGCTCTGAGGACACTCTGTCCACAGAAAGGCATTATGTCATCCACCCTCCCACGGTGACCTTGGACTGCGGGGGGGGGGGGGGGGCAGTTGTCCCTTCTGGGTAGTAGAACGGAACTGCCTTCCCCTTCTGTCCTAGAAACCCCACCTAGGCTCCCTCGGCCTCTCCCTAAATCCAGCTCTCAGGGCCCCTGTGGGCTCAGTTCCCCTGTGCAGCTGCCAGCTAGTTCATTCACTCCCCACTCCTGTGTGTGTGTGTGTATGTGTGTGTGTATGTGTGTGTGTGTGTGTATGTGTGTGTGTATGTGTGTGTATGTGTGTGTGTATGTGTGTGTATGTGTGTGTATGTATGTGTATGTGTATGTATGTGTGTGTATGTATGTGTGTGTATGTGTGTGTATGTGTGTGTGTATGTGTGTGTATGTGTGTGTATGTATATGTGTGTATGTGTGTGTATGTGTGTGTGTGTATATGTGTGTGTGTATATGTGTGTGTGTGTGTATGTGTGTGTGTGTATGTGTGTGTGTATGTGTGTGTGTGTATGTGTGTGTGTGTGTGTGTGTGTGTGTGTGTGTGTGTGTGTGTACAGGAATAGCAGAGTAGCCTTCAGGGTCAGTTTCCACACCCACCTTTGCAGCTGTCCCACACGATTCCACTGTGACCCTACCTCCAGAGGGGAACTAACACACAGCCAGAGTGAGTCTATATCTGGGGCTTCCCAAATGCTACACCCCCAGCTTGTTGCTCCCCAACCTCCACAAGAAGTTCCCGGAGCTGAGAGAGCAGCTATTTTAGAGATAATTGCTTAATTAGGGGAAAATTACTTAAATTTCAGCGGCAGCTTCGGCAGAAGCAGCAACAGTTATGGCCGTAAAATCCTCTAGTCTGAGTTCCTTCAGAGAACAGAGCTTTGTCCACACCACACCCATGGCTGCTTCTCCTAGGGGACAGAGGAGAGAGCTGGAGCTGTGTGTCAGGGACCTTTCACCCATACACACACACACACACACACACACACACACACACACACACACACGTACATCATCCTAACCACGAGCCTAGCCGGGCTCTGCCAGGAGCTGGTAAAGTCTGTTTTTATTAAAGGCAGGAGATAACATAAGTTACGACTGAGTAGTCTCCTCTAAACACATACTTGCCCAAACCCTAATGCTCTGTGTGGTAGTTAGAGAATGAGCCATTAGAAGGTGATTAGGATTTAATGGTGTCACAAGGGTGGGGCTCTCAGGGTAGGATTAGAGTCCTTATAAGAAAAGGCCCCAGGCTGGCTATAGGCCTCAGCAGGTAAAGGCACTTGCCACCAAACCTGATAACTCGAGTTCCATCCCCAGGTTCCATATGGTAGAAAGAGAGAACTGACTCCCTCAAGTTGTCCTCTGACCTCTGACCTCCACGTGCGTCCTGTGGCATGCATGCACGTAAGCACAAGACAGACAGACAATTGTAATAACCACTTTAGAGAGAAGAGCTGCACTTTGCCCGCTCCCCCTCGCTTCCCCACCCCATAGCTGCACTTCAGTATCAGACTTCAGCTTCCAGAATACTGAGCTTTGAATGTCAGTCACTAAAACCCGAGACCCAAGCCTCTGGTATTTTATTAAACAGCCCAGGCTGAGACAGCACTGTGAGAACGGATGGTAAGATCCCGGCACCCACAGGCTGCCTGGTACCTGCTGCATGCACTCTGCTGAGCACCAAGCTGAGAGCAGCCAGGAGCAGTACTTCCACAAGAGGACACAGCTGTGTTCCAAGAAACTGTGATAAAAACAAGTTGGGGGGGGGGAGGCACGCTGGCCCCTGAACCACAGTTTGCTGGTATAGAGGCTGGCTTGGGAGACAGAGCTGCTGTGTCAGCTCAGGGGTCCTCGGAGCCATGGGTAAGGGCCTGTGGGGGCAGTCAAGCCCCCCACAAGGCCAGGGGGCTCCCTGCAGGGACTGTGCTTCAAGGCTGTTGTAGATATGAATATGAGCTTTGGGAACACACAGTTCTTGCGATGTGATCTGGTGCCAGATATTGAACTCTGAGTGTTTCCATTCTCCTGTCTCCAAATTGATAATAATCGTCGCTCCTTCCTGCCAGGGTCACGGAGGTAATGAATTCAGATGGCTCGAGAACTCGGAGTTGGGAGGCACCGCGTGCTTGTTGGCACAGGCTTGCAGGAGCAGGACTCGGGGGAAGGACTCAGTTTGGACTTCCAAAAGTGCTTTTCGTAAGAAAGCTTAGGGGGTGTCCAACCCCTCTTCTGGGGCCGTGTGTACCCCAGAATAGCTGTGAACTTAGTTAACACAGTGTCAGGTTGTTTATTTAGCAATTCTTTTTAGTATCTTATTGTGTGATTTATAAATATATTATTATTAATTATTATTGTGTGTATGTATGATGTGAGTATACAAGTAGAGGTATGTGTGTGTCACTGCATACTTATGGAAATCAGAGGACAAGTCCTCCTCTGGTTCTCTCCTTCCATCTTGCTGTCTGTTATTCTGCTTCTCCAGCCAGCCTAGACTCCTGTGGGATTCTCCTGTGTCCACCCCGCTCTCACCACAGGAGTGCTGGGGTCACAGATGCATACCACCGCATCCAGCTTTTTAAGTGGGTCATGGGGACTGAACTCAGGTCATCCGGCCTGCACAGTAAGCAATTTTACTCACGGAACCATCTGGCTAGCCTGACTGCATAGACTCTGAGTATGAACTTTTTTGATGATGGTATGGCCCAGAAAAATCAAAAGGTTGAAGCTGGGTGGTGGTGGTGGTGGTGGTGGTGGTGGTGGTGGTGGTGGTGGTGGTGGTGGCGGCGGCACCGGCCGCCTTTAATCCCAGCACTCAGGAGGCAGAGCCAGGCAGATCTCTGTGAGTTTGAGGCCAGCCAGGGCTACAGAGTGAGTTCCAGGAAAGGCTCCAAAGCTACACAGAGAAACCCTGTCTCAAAAAAACCAAAAAAAAAAAAAAAAAAAAAAGGTTGGACCCCCTGTAAGAGATCTACCTCATCTCCCCCCAAGCCTGCTACCATCCCTCCTCCTTCTGACTGTGCTCTTGAGTACCCACTGGGCTCCTGCCAGTGTTCACAGAAAACATACTGGGAAGGCCCAGGTGATCTCTGAGCAGTACCCACGACTGCCCAGCTGGAGCTTGCTGGACCATCAGTGGAGTCTAATCGGTGAGCGCCAGATCCCAGAGTTAGACATTGTCTCAAAAAAATAAAGTAGAGCGTGAATAAGGCAGAAACCTGACATGTATGTATCTCTGGCCTCCACGCCCATGCACACACATGTGTGCACTCACACACACGAGAGAGAGAGAGAGAGAGAGAGAGAGAGAGAGAGAGAGAGAGAGAGAGAGAGAGAGAGAGACATCATTCGGAAGCAAGAACTATTCAAGACCCAGGGGAGCTACTGCCAGGGCTCAGAACACTCAGGAAATAGGTGTCTCGGCATGGACTCAAGAGAAGCAGCTGCACTGCACTCCTGGGGAAGTGGTGTAAGCCGGGAGCCGTTCCACTTATGCTCAGGTGAGAACGTAGGGTGGGCATGGGTGGGGACCAGAGTGGCAATCCCTGCTTATGTCCATGTGTTAGTGAGTGGCGAAGACCCAGACCCAGGGTCTAGCCAGGAAACCAATCCAACATGAATCAAGTGGTGTGTGCCTAAGACATGACTAAGCCACACGAGGTTTAGATATGGTTGCCCCTAAGCCCCAGTCAAATATTTTGAGTGGTTTAAATACTGTCTAGCTCAGTGGTTCTCAACCTTCCTAATGCTGTGACTCTTAAATACAGTTTTTCATGTCAGTGACCCCAAATATAAAATTACTTCATAACTATAAATTTGCTACTGTTATGAATCATAATGTAAATGTCTGATATGCAGGATAGCTGACATGCAACCCCCACAGGGGTCATAACCCACGGGTCGAGAACCACTAGTCTAGGGGTCGCGACCCACAGGCTGAGAAGCACTAGTCTAGCTGATGTGGCCAGCAGAAAAATCAGGACTTTGCCTTGGGGACGGAAGCCACATGGGAGGTTATCCACGCACTGGGGAACTTGTGGGAGAGTCTTGGCTGCATGCTCCCGGACTGTCTCTCATGCCCATCTTATCTGTTCCTGGGTACTTGCCTAAAGCAGTTGGACTGCCTGCTGCCATGTCCCTTGAGATTTTCACCCTTCCCAGAGCCATCCTCCTGCAGACATCAGGTGGGCCAGAACCCAGGCCTTTGGGGTCAGTCTATACAGGGTCTGGGCCCCTGGGGCTCTGGTTCTGAGTAAGGCTGAACAGAAAGAAAATCAGAGGCCAGCAACGTGTTTGAACCTTCTGATCATGAGGTTCAAGCTGTCCAACCCCCCCCACACACACACACACCCACACACTATTCCTAGGCCTGGCCTGGCTGCGTATACAGCTTTTCATCCTGTGTGTGTGTGTGTGTGTGTGAGAGAGAGAGAGAGAGAGAGAGAGAGAGAGAGAGAGAGAGAGAGAGAGAGAAGGGGGAGGGAGAGGGAGAGGGATGGACAGACAGGACAGATAAAGACAGACACACACATACATACCCGTGAGTGTGTGTGTGTGTGTGTGTGTGTGTGTGTGTGTGCACGTGACAGGTGTGTCTGTGGGTCTTGAGGCCAGAGGACAACCCCGAGTTTCATTTCACAGAATCATCTGTCTCTTTTTTGACACAGCATCTTTCACTGGCCTGGAACTCTCCAAGGAGGCTAGGCTATCTGGACAGCGAGCTCCAGGGGTTCCTCTGTGTCTCCCCACTTCTGGGGTTACAAGTACAGGACAGCGGGGCCAGATTTTCATTCTTGTTTTACGTGGGTTCTGGAGTGACATCTCCCTGTGTAAGACAAGCACTTTGAACCACTGTGTACTTCTGACCTTTGTCCCCAGGCCCAGATAAAGCTGCAACAGTCTCCAGTCCTGGGACCCCCTTGTCTACAGCAATGTGGCCTTAAAGATCCCTGGCGCGGCTGCTTACCTGTGCAGCTGTTGGGCCCCCACGCTCTGTCCTCAGTGCCCTCAGCTCAGAGACCTGCCTCCTGCTGCTTCCCCGGGGACTCAAGCTCTGCTTAGGACCGGTTTCCATTTCCCTGCCTTGTCCTTCCTGGCTGCTTCCATCACCAGCTGCTTTGGCTCTTCTGAAATCATGTCACATTTCTGCCACCCACCTGCCACATCTGGGCCCTACCGCCACCCTCCTCGCGGCCACTGTGTCACTAGCCTGCCGGTAGCAGGCATTCTCTCAAGCCTGGCCTCTCATATCACCCCTGACACCATTTCTCTCCTGCTGGTCTCCGCATTCTGCCACCCCCTCCCCCTGCCCCCCACTTGAACACAGTAGATCCTGGGCTCACAGCGACACCTGGAAACTGGTTGGTTAGAAATACAAGCTCTCCACCATAGCCTAGACTCGAGTCAGACACTCTCAGAGTGGAGGCCAGCGATCTGTTTGTACAAGCCCTCCAGATGATGTTGATGCTGTCGAAGCTGAGAAGCACTGCCTAGCATGTCCTCTCAGCCCCTTCAAGAAGATTCTTTCCAAAGTCCAGGCCAACTCCTTGAATTCTCCTACCCAGCATCCAAGGGTCCTCTTCTCTTCTCTTCTCTTCTCTTCTCTTCTCTTCTCTTCTCTTCTCTTCTCTTCTCTTCTCTTTTCTCTTCTCTTCTCTTCTCCCATCCCCTCCCCTCCCCTCCCTTCCCTTCCCTTCCCCTTCCCTCCCCTCCTCTCCCTTCCCTTCCCTCTCCTCTCCTCTCCTCCCCTTCCCTCTCCTCTCCTCCCCTCTCCTCTCCTCCCCTCCTCTTCCCTCCCCTCTCCTCCTCTCTTCCTCTCCTCCTCTCCTCCATTCTTCTCCCCCTCCCCTCTCCTTCCCCTTCCCTCACCCCCTTCTCTCCTCTTCTTTTCTATCTTCCTTCTTCCCTCCCTCTCTCTCTCCTGCTCCCCCTACCTTTCCCCCTATCACCGCCTCTCCCATCTTTCTTCAGAATGAACTTAAATACAGGATTCACAGTCCTTTGTAACTGGTCAAGACATCCTTTTCAGCCCCCTGCCCTCTTCTAGTGGACCAGCCCTTTGCATCAAGCCATTTCTCCCTTCTCTCCTAGGAAAGTCCTGCCCAAACACTCGGTCCTGTTTCTCAGTGCTCCGAGGCCTTGGGCCTCCCTTCCTCCCAGCCACACTTAGCACAGCATAACTACTCGAGGACACATTTTTCTTACCATTCACAATGAAGTTCAGAATCCGGGGTAGTGTTTGTGGTTTAATTTAACAGTATTGCCCCAGGGCTGGCCACTGGGCTGAGATCAGTTTTCGATACATGCTTACTGATGACAGGGATGACTATGACCCCCCTGTCTGTCTCCAAGCATCTTACTCCACTTACTACAGTCCTTCCAAGCCTACCTACTCTACCATCTTCACACAGTACCTCCACTCCTAGGGCCTCCGGGGATGTCTATTAATTTTCCTATATCCTGTCGTCTTTCTGGGCCAAGTCATTTCCATTCTGCTGGCAGGTCACATGTCGGAAGAGAGAGGGAGAAGCCTTTCCTGAGGCACCACTGAGCTGCAGAGGGTCCATTCCCCATTCTAGGATTGTTGGCGGGAAGCATCCTCAGACTCCCCTTCAGGTCCCTTCAAATGGCCCCTGGTAATGGAGGAAGACATTTTGCAGGGTACTTCCAACCTCTGGCCACCCTCCTGCAACTTCATTTACAGGTGCAGGAAACATCTGGGTGGTGTTCCTTTATCCACATTTTTAGCCTATTCCCTCCCAGACTAGATCCACCTTCCTTCTTAGGTCTGGATTTTAGAATGGGCTTGCATGTCCTGTACACACAGCAATGGCTGGACAACCTGGAAGTGGGACAGGCAACTGAGAAACAGAAACAAGGCTCTTGCCTCGCCCTACAGGTACACACGCTGTGAGTCTGGGGATTGACATCAAGGGGCATCTTAGGCCTGCCGATTTTGAGGATGGATTGAGCCAAGAAGCACATTGGAAGTGCCTTACAGGATGCTCATGCCCAGGTGAAGAGACCATCTCTCGTGTAGGGTGGGATGTTACCAGGGTCCCTCATCCCTTCGTGCTGCCCTTGAGAACCTGACCCACACCCACAGAGTGTCTACAGCCCCAGCCAATAGAGTCCTTCAAAGTCCAGCTTCAAAAATGGAGGGTGGTAAAGGGAACACGTAGATGTCCCTTGCACCCTTCCACCTCTGGCCAGAAAGATGAGCTCAGTTTGGCCCATCTTCCCCTTCATTCACATTCCTAAACAGCTCAAGGAGAGCACACCCCCTCCCCCTCCCCATAGCCATCTGCCCAAGCTTCTCCACAATGTCCTGGGGTCCTGTCCCATTTGCCTTCTTGGAAACACCCTATTACCCTTCAGCAATGATGTGATGGAAATGGACTCCATCTAACCCCAGGTCGCCTAGCAACCCTGACAGGCAGCCAGCGTGGCCAGTCACCTGTGGCTGCTGATATCCACCTGCCTCCAGAAGCTAGAGGGAGCCGCAAATCAAGGCCTCCCCTCCCCCTCCACTCTTCCTGCCACCAACACCTGACCTTCTTCAAGCCCCCAAAGAGGCAGCCCGATGACCACCACTTTTCACCTCACCCTTTGCCCCCCACCTGAGGCCCATTCTGCAGCTTAATCTGTGACATTTAACATAAATAGTTTTCTATTCCCAGCTGACCTTTAATGGCTTTTTATCATCAACTGCGGTTCCTGGCAGCCGTACAAAAGCTGCTATCTGTTGCCTCCGTCCCTCCCGACAGAATACCCAAGGAGCCCCTAGCTTTCTCCATGTGAAGCCAGGGGGCCCCTGGAGATGTCTGCTGAGCCTGGAGCTTGCCACTCTCTACCGGGAAATATCGTTCCATGTTTCAATTAGAATTAGTGGGGAAGCCAGTTATTAAGTGGTTAGTTATTAGGGTAATAGAGACACTCCACATTAACAGGGGCAGCTGCTCGCCTTCCTCTAATGGCCACTTCCAGCCCTGAATCCTCCCTGATGCTCTATTGCAAATGTGCAGGATGGAAATGGGAGGAAGCAGGTCAGAAAGAGGTGGGTTTTAAAGCCCTCTACTCCCTGCTGCACATCTCCCAAATAGATACCATCCCCAAGAAGGGACGTGCCTTGGTCACTTTGGCCAGCCCAAATGCATCTTCACACTCCCGGAAGCAGAAGTCACTGTCCAGACAGGTGGTCATGTCCCCTAAACCCCTCTGAGCTTCTCTTCTCACAAGTGGACTCTGTGACTACTGGGGACTACGGAGGTCTGGGCTATTCGTTTCTTTTTGCCATTCTGGAGTGGAGCTGTGAATCTTGTGTATGTTCAGCACAGACTGTATTACTAAGCTACAGCCAGCCCTGAGGTCTGGGTTTTGGCAAAGGCTGTATGGACTCTGCAGGTGCAGAAAGTGACCAAAGACTCCCAAACTTGAAGAGAGGGGAGCTGGGCTCTGGTCCCCTTCAGCCAGATGACTCCAGGTAAGTCACATGACCTCTGGGGTGTATTCCAGCCTCTCCTTGGATACATAGGTTTGGTCTCATTCCCAACCACTGTTCTACCCCAGGGCACCCAAAGTGCATGCCTTTCATTGTAGAAGCAAGTCAGAGAGATGCTCTATAGCCATGGTGGCCAAGTCAGACAGGGCCTGTCGGTGTCTGCAGTGGGGTCCTGGCACTCTGGTCCTGCTTCGTGATGCCCCAATCTTCTGTTCATTGGAGATGCTCTCAGCATCCCCTCCAGCCATGTTTTCCTTCCCCTCCCCTGACTGACTAGGAGCAACTCTGCAGACAGCTGTCTGGGCTTACCCTGTGGGTCCCAACCCTGTGCACCACGTGACCCCAGACATCACTGAACCCTTGGGCCTTGGCTTTCCTACACGAGTCTAACAACATGGGGTTAGTAGCCAATGCACGGGAAGCACCTGCCCAGGGCTGCAAGAGGAGAGCTTGGTTCCAGCTGTGGTCATTGACGAATGCTGCTGTTGGTCATTTCAAAGCCATCGGGGGAAAATGAAAGAGAAACGGCAGGCCAAGGTGGCTTCCTTCTCTGAGCACTGTGCTAGGTATTTGAGAAGGGAAAGGAAAAGAGACAGGGATACTGAGGATGCAGGAATGAATAGGGACAGAGTGGAACAGCTTGGGGGGGGATGGGTGGAGGGAGGGAGGAAGAGGAGGAGCTCAATAAAAGAGGAAAAGGAACAGGGAGTGAAGAAGAGGAGGAGGAGGAAGAGGGAGAGGAGGAGGGAGGAGAAGAGGAGGAGGAAAAGAGGAAGGAAGAAGAGGGAGTAGCCTGGATCTAGAGGCGCACCGGGTGGGAGGTGGGGAGGCCAGCACCAGGAGAAGGACTTAATTTGTTTTCTTCTGCTCAGCTGTGCCAACAAAAAAGCCAATGAACCCGAGAAGCCCAGACAAAGTAGCTGAGACACGATGCTGACATGCAGCTTGGACCAGGGAAAATTATCTTCCTAACTTCTACCTTAGTACCATAATCGCACTCCGGTTCTTGTGGGGAGGGACTGAAGGAGAGCCCCTGGGTTTGATTCCTTTAATCTTTAACACCGCCTGTCACAGAGGAGGGTGTAATTAGGACACACTGTACCTTCCCAGCAGCCCAAGCTGCCTGGCAAGAGGCGAGCCGTCTCTCCTAGAGCCGCAGCAGTGGACTGGCCGCACTCTTAATTGGCGGATAAGTCTTTCTAGGAATCTGTCCAGTTTCTCCAGGGATGGAGCTATGGCTGGACAATACCGCTGGGATTGCCTTTCTCAGAAAGCACCAAGACATAGCCTCAGGGTACCTGTAAAGGACCAGAGTGGTATTGTGATACTGTTTTAGGGGTACAAGGGTGGTGAGTGAACCCTAGCCTCCTAGTCAGTGGTCTAAAAATGCCCACACATGTTCCTCAGAGCCACTCCATGTAACTAGATCAACCCTAGTTGCTCACACATCTGAATCTCCGTTCTAGGTCCACTGTCTTGCTGTACTCAACTCTGGGAGAGCACGCTGCCACCCCAAGAGCACCAGAGGAGACACACTTGCCAGGGTAGAAGAAGACTCTTATTTTCCACACCAGATAGCCAGAAAGGGTTGAGGGAGGTTCTAAGGAAATGTAAAAGCAGAAAGGTGTAGCTGGAGGGCTTCTCTCCAGGTTCCCCAAGCCCCGCAGTCCCACAATCCACTTATAAAATAATCACTCAGACGCTTATATCACTTATAAACTGTATGGCCGTGGCAGGCTTCTTGCTAACTGCTCTTTTATCTTAAATTAACCCATTTCTATAAATCTATACCTTGCCACGTGGCTGGTGGCTTACCAGAGTCTCTACATGCTGCTTGTCCTGGCGGTGGCTGCAGTCTCTCTCCTCCTTCTTCCTGTTTCCCCAATTCTCCTCTCTCTGTCCCGCCTATACTTCCTGCCTGGTCATTGGCCATCAGTGTTTTATTTACATAGAGTGATATCCACAGCACTTCCCCTTTCTTCTTTTTTTAAAAAGGAAGGTTTTAACTTTAACATGGTAAAATTACATATAACAAAACAATTACCGAGCAAGAATTATAGTTACAATATTAAAGAAGATGTCCTATCTATCTTATATTTGTGAGTTTAAGGTTTTATAGCTAACTTATCTTTTATCATAACTGAGGAAATTACGACTATCTAGTCTTCAACCACATCAAAGACCTGAGAAGGAACATAATGGTACCTGAGAAATGGTAGATGGATGCAAGCAACTTTCGGGAATCTTGCAAGAGTAGACCAAGACAGCTGGCAGCCTGGACAGTCACCTAATGTTTCTCAGTATTGTTGGTGCATTCAAATTGGCTACAGGCCTAGAGTATCTGACAGACCATTTTTAGAAGCAGGAATTTTAAGAGACCATCTTACCCTGTCTTGGCAGAGTACAGTGGTTGCTTTCCTTGTGTCCCACTTGTCCAGAAAGGACAGCATTGCATTTGTACTGTCAGCCATCAAGGCAAGGGCAGTTCTTTGCCCAGTAGGCCATTTGTGCCAAAAGACAAACTTCCAAATGGAAATGTCTTAGAAGCCCAACATTCTCTCGGGATCAATTGGTGTAGCCAGGAGCAATTGTGTCTCATGTCAACAGAATTCTAAGTTATTTAAATGCCATATTCTCTAGGTCTATGAAGTGTTTGAAGATTACCTATCTATCTGAAATATATCTATGTATACCTAGAAGACTTAACTAACATGGCTACAAATATGATTATCATAGATGACTAATTATTAATCTATTTTTTAATTATCCATTACAATTTTAAATGAGTTATATAAACATAATACCTCAAACAAGAATAGAAATATATATATATATATATATATATATATACAGTATAACAAAATTAACTTCAAGTTTGTATCAATGAACTAAAATTTATACCAATGTAAAACATTTTAAACATAAACTAAAATCTATACCAATGTAAAACATTTTAAACATAAACTAAAATCTATACCAATGTAAAACATTTTAAACAAGTTGTTCTTTAAAAGTAGGTTCATTAATCTACCCTTTTATCTTATCATCTCCATATCCTATATATCCATATCATATCCCCCTTTTTTTTTTTAGAAAGAGATCACATTTATAATCAACCTGTTTTAAATAAAAATATTGGTTTTTCTCTGTCCCACACCAGAGGGCTCTTCTGATTTGGGACACAAGAATCACTTAACCATTTTTTTTTTTTTTAAAGCAATATGTCTGGGTTTAGAGGGGGAGTGAGCCAATTCCACCTCTAAAGCCAGCTTGGTATATTTGGGAATTTGGGCGTAGCATCTCTTACTACTTCCTGCTGGAGGGGGGCGCTGTATCTTATGGGGATGCAAAGAAAATTTTAGACCTATGGGGTAGTCCGTGAGGCTGTATTGTGTGAACCAGTTGCCTTGAAACCGATCTGGATGTTGGATCATCTGGGCCATGGTGTCATCGGAGTCCTTTCAGGGGGTCTTGGCTGGTGAAACCTGATGTATCTTAATCTGGAACAAGTCCACAGCCTCTGGCTTTCTGTGGAAACAAAAGCAGAACCTCTTTTCCAAAGTAACATATCCTTATATCCAAATTTTGACATCAAGGTACCTTTAAAATATACATTTTGGCATAACTCAACAGGTTTTGTAATCAAATGTTTTTCTTTAGTTATGAATATCAAAGAGAACATAATCCAGATTCTCTGTGTGGTAGCCATCTTTATGTGGCTTATGTTTTATATTACCTTGAGCCTTGAGCCTATTGCTTTAAACTGTACCATTGTAAGCCTGAAACGGCACTGTGGCTGTTGGCTCTGCCCACTTCAGCTTCCCAACATGGCAGTGGTACGTTTTCCGCCAGCTCTGGGAGTCATCAAGTCTCAGAAATAGTGGGTCTAAGCTTTTATCAAAGCAGCGTGTAGCCCAGAAACCTCTTTTTTTTTTTTTTTTTAAATACTAGTAAAGACTAAATCTACCACACAGCTTAATTTGCCGCTGGCAGATGCCTCATTTCCGCCATACTGCCGGTCAAACGCACCCGCCAGGAACCCGCCAGTGTCCAAACTTGCGTTTTGCCGCATCTAGCTGCCCGTATGAGACAAGAAGCAGGAACCTGGTTTTGGCTCTGTTTAGAATTGGTTATTAAATATTCTCAGGTTTAAGGTGGAAACTCGAGCCGTTGGGCGCCATTTGTTGCTGGAGGGCTTCTCTCCAGGTTCCCCAAGCCCCGCAGTCCCACAATCCACTTATAAAATAATCACTCAGACGCTTATATCACTTATAAACTGTATGGCCGTGGCAGGCTTCTTGCTAACTGCTCTTTTATCTTAAATTAACCCATTTCTATAAATCTATACCTTGCCACGTGGCTGGTGGCTTACCAGAGTCTCTACATGCTGCTTGTCCTGGCGGTGGCTGCAGTCTCTCTCCTCCTTCTTCCTGTTTCCCCAATTCTCCTCTCTCTGTCCCGCCTATACTTCCTGCCTGGTCATTGGCCATCAGTGTTTTATTTACATAGAGTGATATCCACAGCAGAAAGGACCTGGCGGGTGATTAATGATGCCATGGTACGTCTTTACAGAAGGGACTCATGGAAACTGGATCACCTGCTTAGACCCTAGATGATGCTTACTGCTGATCCCACAATGCAGGTGTGTTCGCTGCTACGCCAAAGGGAGTCACTCCTCGCCCTCCCTGGGGCCTAACCTCTCCTTCCATGTACAGGCATCTTCCCTCTAACAAGTACTGACCTGAAAGTCTGCAGATGTGGGCAGTGATGTCCCTCTCCCCTAGGCCATCCTGTTCAGCATGCCCTTCTGCATTAAAAGCCAACAGAGAGGCCTGTGTCCATCCAGCTATCACACAGTTCAAACATCAGACCTCATCTCTGAAACGTGGGGCCAGCCAGAGCAGTAGGAGGACAGATTCAGAGTAGGGACCCTGGCCCATGCCAGGATTCCAACAGCACCCTGCCAGGCGTGGGAGTCCTGAGCAAGGCCAGGCCACCCTCTTAAGGGGCTGCAGGATTCTGGAGGTCTGCATAGCATTGTGACAATCAGTCGAGTTCCACATAATCAGACCAGCCACTAAAGAAGTCCCAGCTTCATCACGGCTTATGTGCACGCCACCCCCCACCTCGCTCAGCTCTATATTCTTAAATGCAGAGCGATGGCTAAAGGAATATTTGAATTCTACCCGCGATTGTTGTGCGCACCAGAGGCAGGCGGCAGCGAGTGTCAGAGCTTGGCACAGTGGACTAGGGTTCCTTCGGTGCCTCCTCGTCAAGGCCTTAGACTCTAGGCTGGATAAGTCCAGCAATTTTTAGGACCTACATTGTCCCATAGAATGACAACTTCCAGGTCTCCATGGCCACGATCCTCCAGGATACCCATTCTAGCTGTCCCAGTGGTCTCAGAGAAGCAGGTTGTTGCTGCCACGTGAATGTGTGCCCACACCCAGGGCATGCGTTAGAGATTTTCTTTCTTTTGTGATGCTAGAGATTGAACCCAGGGCCTTGCACACACTAGGCAAGCATTCTACCATATAGTTACATCCCCTGCCCTCTTTCTACTTTTTATTTTGAGACAAGGTCTAGGTAGATTATCCAGGTAAGGGTAGCAGCCCAAGCAGGCCTTGAACTTTTGATCTTTCTGCCCGAGATGCCTGAGTAGTTGGGGTTACAGGCCTGTGCCACCAGGGCCAGCCTGAGCTGGAAACAGTGTTGGGATATGGGACCCAGTAAGAGGGGATTTAGTTGTGAGGTGTGTCATAAAAGTGAATCCAGTGTAGTTAGGCAGGGTGAGAGGTGCCGGTAATCCTAGAGTTTGTGAGGAAAAGGCAGGGGGACCAAGAGTTCAACGTCATCTTCAGCGACGTAGGGAAGTCCAGGCCAGCTTGTAATGTGTGCCCCTGTTCGCCTTTGCTTTCTATTGTCGTGATAAACACCGTGACCCAAAGCAGACTGGGGAGGAAAAGTCTATTTGGCTCACATGTTCCAATCAATGTGTGGTTTAGCTTTTGCCAACTTGACACAAACAGACGTGTGTGGGAAGAAGGACCCTCAGGTGAAGAACTGCCACCATCAGATTGTCCTGTGGCCACATGCACTCTCTTGGCTAGTGATGGATGTGTGATGGCCCGGCCACTGTGAGCAGTGCCACCCCGGGGCAGGTGGTTCTGGGTTGTCTAAGAAAGCAGGCTGAGCGAGCCAGTAGGCAGTGTTCCTCTATGGTTTCTGCTGGGCTCCAGCTTGGGTTCCTCCCCTGACTTCCCTCAGCGATGACTTCCCTGCATGTTATTTCTTTTGCTGTTGCTGTGATAAGATTCCCTGACCAAAAATGAACACGGAAGGAAGTTTATTTTGGCATACAGCTCCAGAGGGGCAAGAGTTCATCATTGCAGGGAGGTGTGGTTCATCAGCCAGAGCAGGAAGCTGAGAGCTCATATCCTCAACTGTAAGCATTCGAATGGCGAGCAAGCACGGGGGGGGGGGGGGGGGGGGGGGGGACTGGAAGTAGGGTAAGATTATAAAGCTCTCAAAGCCTGCCACCAGTGACCTCCCACAAGGTCACAAACATCATTACTAACTGGGAATCAAGAAATCAAATACCGGAGTCTATGGGGGACATTTTTTTTAATGTCACCACAGAAATGCTGCCTCAAAAAAGGGATTTGGCCTTCCTTCATGCCCTCTCCTCTGTTCCCCTCTCCCTTGCCATCGCCCTCTCAAACTGTCTTCCTCCCTGAGCTGAGACAGCCCAGAGGCCTTGACAGACCCCGTCCTCTCTTGCTCTTGAACGTCCCAATAAATTTCTGAGCTTTATAAATGACCCATCTCAGGTGTTCTGTTGTAGCAAGCAAAACAGACCATGACCCTTGTATTTTGCTCTGGCCTACCCTAAGTTATGACTAGAGTAAATAATCTCCCCACCTCAAGTCTTATCTCAGGATGGCCTCTTTAGGTCACCGCCCCTTCAGCAGATCTGCAGAGTCACCATTACCTGGAAGCTTGTGAGAGACTCGGAATCCCTTGGGATCTGGTCCAGCTCACCGAAGCAGGCCTGCATTTGGGACAGGTATCCAGGATTGCTGTAGGCTCTCCAAGAAGGCCACACAGGTTCTTGTCATAACTGGGTCATTCCAAAGATGTAAATTATAATTAATTACCACCATAGAACCAATATAGCCAATAATGTCACTTTCTGAAAAAAGAAAACAGAGCCAATCTACTGTCATTCCCATGGCCTGTTGACCTCACACTGGATTCTCAGGTCCTTCTTTCTTTTCTTTTTTTTCCCCAGGGGGTGGAGTTTGAGACAGGGTTTCTCTGTGCAATAGCTCTGGCTGTCCTGGAACTCGCTTTGTAGACCAGGTTGGCCTTGAACTCACAGAGATCCACCTGACTCTGCCTCCCAAGTGCTGGGATTAAAGGCATGCACCACCACCACCTGACTTCCATGTCCTTTCTTAAGAGAGAATTATAATGGTGTATAAGTCCCTGTTCTGTTGCTGTGAAGAGACACCAGGACCATGGCAACTTTTATAAAAGAAAACATTAAATTGGGTGATTTCTCATAGTTTTAGAGGATTAGTTCATTATCATCATGGTAGGAAGCATGGTTGGGAGCATGGCAGTCCTAGAGAAGTAGCTGAGAGCTACATCCTGATCTGCTGGTCAAGAGAGAGAAGGAGGGGAGGAGACAGAGGCAGAGACAGACAGAGGAGAAAGAGACACACTGACAGATGACAGACAGACAGACAGACAGACACACACACACACACACACACACACACACACACACACACGGAGGGATAAACAGAATTGGGCCTAGCATTGGCATTTGAAATCTCAAAGCCCACCCCCCAGTGACACACTTCCTCCAACCAGGCCACACCTCCTAATCCTTCTCAAACAGTGCCATTCTCTGATGACTAAGCACTCAAATACATGAGCCTATGGGGCCATTCCTATTTAAACCACCACACAAGGGGACACCTATGCTCAGGTGATCCAACCAGTTTATGTCTTCTGAAGAAGGTGACCCATCAGGCCCACCCTCCCTGTAGGAGGAGGCAGTCAGTCAACTGATGTAAGAAGCACACTCCTCGCTGTCTGGGTGGTTCCTGTCTAGAAATTTCTTCCTCTGTTGGTCTGAAAGATAACCACCCGAAACCTCGAACCAAAGGTTCTTCTTCAATTTCTGACCCCACACGGAACAGCCTAGGTCTTAAAAAGAAAGTACAGCATTTGTGTTTTTTATATGTGTGTGTGTCCAGGGGTGGGGATGTTCTGCTACAACACACATGTGGAGATCAAAGGACAACTCAGTGGAGTCAGTTCTCTTTCTACCGCGTGGGACCCGGAGATCAAACTTAGGTCACTGGGCTTGGTGACAAGAATTCTTACTAAGCCACCCTGAAATCCTCATTAAGATAACATCTTATCATTTTCCTTTTGCTGTGGTAACAAATTGCCTCAAACTGGAGAACTTGTTCTGGCACTTAAAACTCTGACAGCCCTTTAGGGACCATCATTAAAACCACCACACTGCCCATTCACACAGACACTCTCCAACCATCTCCTTTTCCCTGACCAGAACCAAATCCCGAGGTCCCTGAGCAGGTGTGTTCACTGGGGATGAGCAGAGTGCCCATCTTTGGACCGGGGAGCTGAAAGATGTCGGGCAGCCCATGGTGAACAGCGAGCACCATTTGGACAGACAAGGAGGCTCTCTGCGGCAGAGATGGGAGCAGAGTAGAGGAAGAGCGGTCCTGAGACACGAGATTCAAGGCAGCGCTCACCTGCAGGCTCATCCGGGGCATGGTAAACTCCAGAACACGATTACCACTGAAGTTTGCAGCCCAAGTTCCACTCTCTGAGAAGTGTGCTGGAAAGGAGTAAGGAGCCGTCCCACACCTCTGCTCTCCACAGCTTCCCCACCAGGTCATGAGGGTCACAGTCCCCTCCCCAAGGCATGGCAGGTGGCATGGAGAGCACATCCTGCTGGTGGTGGTACAGGCTCTGCAGTTATGTGGGGGTTTCTAAGCGTGGCATATGAGTCTATGATACTTGGTCTGGGGGTCCAGGTTTCAGTCCCTCTGGAGGCTGAGGTGAAACCTTGCCCAGCACAGTACCCTCTAGGAAGCTTTCACAAGTCTCCTGCTGTCGACAGACCTGGACAAAAGTTCCAGGCAGGTGTCCTAGCCTCTCTCCTCCCTGTCTCCCTGTTGTCTCTTACGGTGGTATTTTATTTGTACTGAAATGTGATTTTATTTGTATGTTAATAAATAAAGTTGCTTGGGGGTCAGAGCTAATAGCAAGCCATAGCAGAGCTGGGCATTCGTGGCACACGCCTTTAATCCCAGCACTTGGTAGAAGAGCTAGGTAGATCTCTGTGTGGTCAAGGATACAGCCAGCATTGGAAACACATACCTTTAATCTCAATACCATAGAAGACCTGGAGGGCTCTACATACAGGCAGTGACGAGGCAGTCATGTGTTTGGGTTTACAACCAATGAGAAGGCAGAACAGAAAGACTATATAAAGACAAACACACAGGAAGTAGCTCCCTTTTCAGAGAGGTCTCTTGGCTGAAGAGGCTAGCTGCAGCAGGCGGTAAGGCTCTTAGCTCTGATCTCTTGGCTTTCTTCTTTGCATTGGTTCTGTGTTTCTTATTTAATAAGACGGTTGGTTACATCTACAGCCTCTACTCAGAATTCCTATGTTCCAAAGCACTCTCCCAGGCCCCTCTCCTGGGACCTTTGCAATGCCCTTGGCATTCATTCAGTGGCCCCTTTGACCAAGGTTGAGCCTCAGGTTCAGATAATGGCTAAGCTGCCCCAGACTAAACAGTCCAGCACTGGAGATCAGGGCCAGGCTCCCCAGCCAGCCCTCACTATTACTGCTGCTCCTTGTTGTCCACGTGCCTTAGACCAGACACCCTGTAACAATGTCCAGTGGTCCAGAGAAGACACAGGACCATGGTGTGTAGTCTGGCCCAGAGGGGCAGGAAAAGAACCTGTTGGTTATTTTGACTTTTTTTTTTTTAATGTTTGTAGATGGAGGTCAGAGGTCAACCCTGGAGGCTACTCCTCAGGTACACCTTTACATCCACCACATGCTTGCCCGTTGAATCCCCTGGAATTGTGGCTAGGGATGGTTGTGAGCCACCATGTGGGTGCTGGGAATCAAACCCTCTGAAAGAGCAGCACATGCTTTCTTCTGAGCATCTCTCCAGCCCCACCACTTTGCTTTTGAGACAAGGTCTCTCATTGGCCTGAAATTCACTAAGTAGGCTAGACGCACTGGCTGGTGAACCCCAGGGGATCATCCCTATCTTGTCCCAGCCAGTGCCGGGATTACAAATGTGTGCCTTCATAACCAGCATTTTTTTGTTGGTTATTTGTTTTTGTTTTGTGGTTCTGTATTGTTTTGTTTTCTTTGTTTTTGCATGGGTTCTAGGGATCAAACTCAGGTCCTCAAGCATTCAAGGCCAACACTCTCCTGACTGAGCCATTTCCTTCCGCTGCTGCTCTCAGAGTCTTGAACCTGCCAAGAGGCCCCACGGAAACCAGCAGCAGGTGGTCAGGCTCAGATGGGCCAAAAAAGCCAGTGTGTGCTTGACTCCCAGGGCTGTTACATCAGCCAGCACCCCCTCCTGCCTTTGAAGCAGTGATCTCTGGTTTCCGCCGCCAGTGCATGACTGAACGGCTTATGCCTGGCCATGCTTCCCAGTGGCCCTGTTTCCTAGTCAGGACTGGGCAGCCAGGACGGCTGTGCTCTGTGTTCCACACTCTGCCTCTGCCATCCTGCTCTACTCATGAGACGTGAGCCCCTCCCCTCCCCCTAACCCACCATTAGCTTCCAGCTCTACCAGGCAGGTGCCTCCAGCCCTGGACAGGAGCTGCTCAACCAAAGCACTTGGGTTCCTCCAAATGACCACTCTCCGTCTGAGCTGGCCCAGTTCACTGGGACAAGCACCACCTGTAGAATCTTCCTAGCCACTGG
This sequence comes from Peromyscus leucopus, assembly GCF_004664715.2. NCBI lineage: Eukaryota > Metazoa > Chordata > Mammalia > Rodentia > Cricetidae > Peromyscus > Peromyscus leucopus. The sequence goes on from NC_051086.1 coordinate 78,055,995, forward strand.
GTCCCTGAGCGGATCAAGATGGTCTTTGCCCCTCCTGCCAACAACAGTGGTACCCATCCCAGAGAGGGCAGGAAGTCATCTGCCAGTTGTCCTCAGACCTGATTCTTTAAAGGTCTGCATGCATTTCGTCCTTGAATATTAATTACTGACTGATCTGAAATCTGTCGCTCAACCTCCCTGAGTGTGGACACCCTCCTCTATTGGTCAGGGATATGGTTTGGATTTTAAATGACCCTCAGAATCTCTTGTGTTGAAGGCTTGGTGCTAGCCTGGGGTGGCTTTTTGAGTGGGGGTGGGAGGGGGAAGGGGGTGTCGGGGTGGGGGTGACTGCTGTTGCTTGGATTATAGACTTGCCACCTCCGGATCCTGGATAGAATGTGTTTCTGTTATTACGTCCTCAGAAGCACTAGCAAATGAGTGTGGTTACATGACAACCCTGTGTTCGGGAAATACCGATGAGAGGTCAGCATTTTACAGCAGCAAAGCAAAGTGAAAAACCACTGTGCTGAGAGACGCCCAGGGCGTTCTCACTGAAGGACTCGCCCCGGCGGGAACACACTCACGGGCTTTTTGAGCCACTACAAAGCATGGGGTTTTTGGTCCACAGACATTCTGGAAACTTCTACTCGGAGGACCATTTTGCACCAGGAGGTTTTGCCTTTTTTTTTTTTTAATTCTTCCTTCTGCCCCCTCCCAGCAGATTCAATGGAGGGTGAAGCACCAGGAACCTAAAGCATGCTGGGTGGAGAGAGGGTTGTGGGGCTCCCTGCACCCCTTGCCCTGCCTCACAGGGGCCCAGTCCGTCTTCTTTATCAGACATGCTGCAGGGCTAGCTGAGCTCCGTGTTTTATGGCCCTATCATGTGTGAGATCTTGCCCAGGAGGGGGAAGCTGTCAGCGCGAAACATAGATTTCAAGACAGACGTTCTATTGCAAGATTATGAATAACCCCTCTGATCATTAGAACCAGAGCATTTTTTAAAAATCCAATTTGTTTCTCGCTTCAAAACCCATTTCGTCTGCTTCCCGTCATCTGTGTTACGGAGGGAGGGCTGAAGGCTTCCAGAATCTTGGCTCCTAGAAACTTAGTATCCCTAGAAACTGTACACGCCCCTCCTCTGACACCCTTATTTCCTCTGCCGTAACCTGGTATCCATCGCTTGCAACCCAGCCAGGCATTTCTACCGGAAGGCACCGCCTTCACAAACAGACAGGGTGGGAGCTGGACAGTGGGTCAGTGTTGTCAAGGCTGGGGGCACAGGCATACCATGGAAGGCCAGGCCACGAGTGAAGCCCGGGGGAGCATTGCAGAGGGTGTCCTTGAGGAAGGTACCAATTCTGACTGGCGAAGTCCAAAGCCAGCATGCAGCCAAGATTCAAAGAATACAAAGGAGCATGAAAAAAATCAATCACTCCATTGCTGCTTCTCTCCTCAACAGCCACAGAACCAATACTGGGGCTTGTGAGGGGAGGCGATACCTCACGTGCCCCTTGTGCGTGCAGACTCATCTCTTTTACAGTAAAATCTGACACAGATTCATTGGAACATGTGCCCCCCCCACAGGGACATGGGCCATTCATCTTCTTTTTGGCTCAGTTTACAGCAACCTCCAGAACACTTGCGAGGGGCACCTTGCCCAGCTCTGAGATCTGACGAGGCACCGGGGCCCTTCTGAGCACCTGGCACTCTCCCAAGTTGCATTTTGTCTGTTCATCTACCTTCAGAGGCCAGACTGGACAGTGTCTTCTGGCTGGGCCGGGCCAGAGTGGACAATGTCTTCGCTGCAGGCCACAGGAGGAAGTTCCCAGGAGCCCTGGGATGCAGAAGTTCAGTCCATCTGTCTCATCTCTCCACAAACCTCCTCCCTGCGGCTGGCCCTGAGCTGGGGGCTGCAAACAGCAGATGAGGCAGCCCATGCTCCTGGTCCTGGACAAGGTCAATGTCCTGAGGGGGATGGGGCAGGAGCAGCTGTGTGAAAAGCATCTGAATCCAGTAACAGGGGCCTGGGCAGAAATAATCTGTAACCCCGAGAAGATGGCTTTGGACTCCTGGAGGCATTCGGGAAGGGTCAAAAGAGAGGGCGACTTGAGCTGGGTCTGCAAGGATGGCTAGCAAGCTCCTCAGGTTGGCTTGCCTTGCAGGTACCCATCTCTGAAATTCCTTTCTCATGAGGTGACTCATGTGTTTTTCCACCCTCACTAACTAAAACATCTAAATCTCTATCTCTCCTGAAACGTAAACAGTGTGAACTCTTTGGCTCACCAGACTGTCCTGGTGTCTTGCTTAGCACATAGTGGATACAAAGAGCTGCAGACTAGATGTTTTGGGGAATTGAAGTATGGGGAGGGAGGAAGGAACAGGGACAAGGCCCAGTGGAGACCCAGAGTAGAAAAGACCCCTTAGCAAAGAGTGACAAGCACATACCAACCCCACTCTCCCAGAATTCTTCAGACTCCCCTCCCCAGACACTGGGGTAGCCTTGCCAAGAGAGCAAGTGCTATGAAGTCTCCATCCCAGACTCATCTAATGTTGCCATGGAAAAGGCCCCACTGAGACCCCTGGGCTCTGTCCACCTTCCCAGCAAATATGGAAAGACTTGCCCTTATCCCACACATCATCCTGGGCACCTCGGTTACCCAGCCCAGTATCTCAGGAGCCCGACTGCCACACTTCTGCCTGCTCCGAGCCTCAGTCCTTTTAGCTCGAATTTGTAAGTGGGCTTCAGCCCAAGCAAAAGATTCAGCGGGAATCCGGCCGGGTTCCCAGACGCTTAATTGGAGCTGGGCTCTTCATTACCCGCACACCTGTTCCCCAACACCATATGGTCCGAGGTAAATAGACTGTAATTGTTTATCCAGAGTCAATTCTTCCGTGAGTGAGTGAGTGCCGGTGGGGGCTGCAGCCTCCTCAGCCTCCTCTCACCGTTCCCAGCCCCAACCTTGCCAGGAAACTGAAGGACGAACCCCTCCCAAGGTTAAGATGCCTCCCAAGGTTAAGACGCCATGCTGCCCCAGCAGAGCCGACTTCTGCACTGGGAGATTCATCTTGAACACCTCCCCAAGCTCCAAAGAAAAGCCCCACCCAACTGCGGGGTTGGCGGACACTTGGCGGCCGGGCTTCTCTGCTCTTGCCGGTGTGGTTGAACAGGAAGGCACCTCTCTGGCCCTGGGCTCATTTTTTTTTTCTTCCCCGGTGGAAGCCGAAGGATGTCTGAAATGGGCTGAAGTAGTGCCAGCTCCCTGTTCCCCTATCACAACACTGTTCTACAGAGGCCTGAGCAGATTCTGTCAAGTCTCAGAGCCTGGGCTACTATGCAAGGCTACTCCAAATCAAGACACGGCCTCAGTGTCACATGGTCCCTAGTAATAGAGAGGCCAGCATGCTTAAGGTGGTAGCTCACGTGGGCTGTTCATACGTCAAGGTTTAGGTTGGTGAACGCCCTTGGCCAAGGCCACCAGGCAGGGAGAGAGAGATTCTCACCCAGTTCTGGGAAGTCTGGAACCAGATCCCTCGATCATGCTCCATTTACATTGTGGATAACACACCCAGGGAGCCTGGCCGGGTGCCTGCCATTCAAGAGGAAATCAATAAATGCCTGTTTTTGTGTCTCTGTCCTTCAGTGGACATATCCTGCCCCCCATCCTGGCTCCAGTACCTGGGCAGCATCCAGAAACTCAGGCTTCAAAATGTCCCCCACAAGGTGAAGTATAAATAGGTTCCAGTCCCTTGGCCTTCATTCCTGGTCAGCCGTATTACCAGAGAAAGGTGTCACTTCCTCCTCAGTCTGGCTGTCCCCAGATAGTCCTAGACTGTGGTGCTGCCAAGCATGACGCTCATACTGGAGGAGGAAGGCTGCTGATGTACACCCAGCAGAGGTTTCGGGCCTCCAGAGACATTAGATGAGTTGATCTTTGGGAAATGCAAGAGCCAGTTAGGGCTGGGGAGATAGCTCAGTGGTAAGAGTTCTGATTATGAAATCAAGAGGACCTGAGTTCAAATCCCCAGCACCCCTGTAAAAGCCAATTCCAGCATTTGTGAGGGTGGGGGTGGGGCGAAAGGAGGTGGATCCCAGGAGCTTGCTGGTCAATCAGCCTATAATCTGGAAGGACAAGCTGCCACTTCAGTGAGAGGCCCTGTCTCAGAAACTAAGGCAGAGAGATAGAGGACTACTGATGTCACATGTGGTGCGGTTATGTGTGCACACATGCACACACACACACACACAGAGAGAGAGAGAGAGAGAGAGAGAGAGAGAGAGAGAGAGAGAGAGAGAGAGCAAGAGCTCCTGAGCATTTTTGAGATCTGGCTGAAAGATAGTCTCAGAAGGCAGAGTTCTCCATACTGGGGAGAAAACCAGACCCACTTAGATGCCTGGACACTGCAGACACGTGGGGCCTCTCTCTGGGGACTCTGGCAAGGCTTCTCCTAGTGGCTCTTCCCTGTCCTGCTCAGAAGTCTTCACTCCAAGCCCCCTCCTCCCATCCTGGCTGCCCTGAGGATGGATGGCTTCCTGGGGCTTAAGAAAATGGATGCTGTGTCCTCTTAATTTTCATTCAATCAGCCCTTAATGTGACAAAGGGCTTCCCAGCCCTTCCCCTCAGACGCACCTCCTCCCTACCAGACACTCTCGAGAGTCTACCTGGGCTGGTCAGTTACCTCACGGTGAGCTCAGATATTGCCATCCCCAGCCAGGAAGTGGCAGCCCCAGCCCAGGCCTTAGGCCAGGTGGAGAAAGGATGCCGAAGGTCACCATCTGACGGCTGTCATCCCTCTGGATAGAGGACACCCGCACCTGTTGAACCACTGAAACAAGGTCCCTGTATTGAGCCTACTGCGGGCCAGGAAGGAAGCATCACACCACGGGGAGCTGAAAGACAGTGAGAAGACCCTGGAGCCCACAGGGGGATGAGGCATTCTCTCTACAGGAGGTCTCCCGGGGCCCCAGGGGCTGGAGGTCTAATTCCCATGGCTCCTTGATTATTCTATGGAAGTCAGGGGCTGAGGTAGGAGCAAGAATTCTGCCATCAAGAAAAAAAAGAAATATGTAAGGAAAAGGAAGGGGGAAAAAGAGCTTTTCCTAGCAAGTTTTCCGGCCGCCCAAGGGGACAAGCTTTGAAGCGGAGCCTGGTGCCCCGAGCAGCAGCAGCGGCTGCCTCCCACAACTTCAGGAATGGGAAGGAGTTTTAAAAGATATTTAAGCTGCTGCATAAATTGGCCCCTCAGGGGATGCACGTGGTTCTGCCTCAGTCCAGTGGCTACAGGGATATTTTCCACTCTGAGCATTGGGCAGGGGTTTCAGGAGTGGCTGGTGGGAAAGGGGGTGGGGGTGGGGCTTCCTGTCCTGGGCCTAGGATGAACGCAGAATGTCATAGAATCAGGATCCCCGCCCCCAACACACCTGGGATGTGAGCCTCAGAGAAACTCGTCACTCGAAGCCCTCCACAAGGAAGTGTGTCCCTCCGTGGAGGAAGGGAAGGGGAGGAATATGTACACGAAATAGTCACTCTCCATCGTGATCAAATCTCCATCATGATTAAATTCCTAATCAAAGCATCTCAAAGGGCAAAGGGCTTATTTTGGCTCACGGTTTGGAAGTATACTCTACCGTGATGGGGAAGCCAGGGTGTTGGGAGCCCATGGCAGCAGGTCACATAGCAGCCAGAGTTGGGAAGCAGAGAGAGACAGGTGAGCGAACAGGCAGCTTGCTTTCTCCTGTTCATTCACTCCACAGTGCAGCCACACTTGGGTGGGAGAGTCGTCCCACCTCAGCTAATCTAATCTAGAAACTCCTCCCAGATGTGCCCAGAGGTTTGTCTCCTAGGTCTATAGGCCTGTCCAGTCAACAATACTAAGCATAGACATACAGAGCCCTTGCTCTATGGCAGTCCTGGGCTGGACACTTAATGACACCGTTCCATTCAACCCTCCACCACTACCTTGCCATTTCATGGATGGGGAAACTAAGGGATAGACAGCATCACTTGCCCAAGGCCATACAACCAGAGGGAGCCCAGTGGGCAACCAAATCCAGACCATGCCTCTCCTCGAACAGCCCCTTAGAGCAGGGCTAGGAAGGGTGGGGCAGCTGAATGGAGCCCTCAGTTGTCATTTGTGTGTTGGTGTGGACTTTGTGGAGTGGCTTTGGGCCCTGAGGTGGATGCAGGAGGCTGCCTAAGCTGGCAGAGACTGAAATTTGAGAGGGCTGTTACCCAAGCTTCCTCCTCTGGCCAGTCCCTCAGCTCCTGTTATCTACTGTGCACAGCTCATGGGGCCAGCCTGTGCTCCAAGCACCCACAGTTGTCCAACTGGGGCCTTCTCTCAGTTGGGGTAGAAGCCATGTTCCAAAAGCAGAAGAAATGCCTTGGGGATCAGATTGGAATTGAAGGGTACGACCTCTTGATTTGAACTGGGGATGCATCTCAGGGCCAGAGTGCACAAGGCCTTGGGATTGATCCCCAGCACCACAGAAGCAAATAACTCCCCCTAAAAAAACAATCTGCCCTCCACTCTGCCTTATGTGTTTCTCCCGAGCTAAGCCATCCCCCATGGCTTCCCTGTTCCTCCTGTCCTTTAAATTCCTTTATCAGAAGGAGGACGGCCGATTTCTCCTGGTGAGACAGAACTAATAACCAGATTACAGGAACTCACAGACAGGGCATCAAATATTACACAGTGGCTCCAGGTTCCTATCACTGCATCTGTAGTGTTCTGTGGCTGCGGCTATGGCCGCCCGGCCCTCTCATTGATGAAGTACATTATAAGTGCTAAGTAATAATAATACTGTAAAATGCCTCAGTGCTCAAGCATGAGCTCCAGGCTCCAGATAAAATGCCAGACAGATAGATTAGCAGGCGGAGGAAGTACTCAAGAGTGCCGTCTTCCTACAGCTCCCTGGGCCTAATAGATAGGTCCAATCAACCCACTTCAATTACAGCTTGGGGACTAATAGCCAAGAGCTGATTAAATTCCCCGCTCCAGAGCTGGGGTGACAGTGCTCTACATGTTCTGGTGTCAGGAGAGCAGGTGAGCACGGAGAGGGTGGAGGTGCCCATGGTCTGATATGAGATTGCCTCACTGTAACACACTGTCTCGCTGAGTTCTGTTACTAGCGCGGGGAGGGTATCCTTTGTTACCCACCTCACCTCTGCCTCTCTCCAAGCTGAGAGACTCTCATTGGTTCTGCAGGAAATTTCCCATCTGTAGAAAATGAGGAGGGGTGCTGTGGTCTGAATGTATCATTCACTAATTCTCCCTCCACCTCAAACTTCACATATTGGAAATGCACCCCTCAAATTTATTCATAGGCTAATAAATCTGAAGGTCTGGCTTTGGGCAGAGGGTAAGGAGAATTCATGAAGGTGGTTCCAGTTTCATTTCCTGTTGCCATGATGAAATATCTCAATAAAATCAACGGGGCGGGGGGTGTTATTTCTAGCTCACAGTTCCTGGTTACAACCCATCATTGCAGGGACGTCACAGCAGCTGGAGCTTGAGAGAACTGGTCACATTGCATCCACAGTCAAGAGCAGAGAGACGTGCAAGTGTGCTTACCACTGCTCCGATTCACTCCCTGCTTTTCATTCAGTCCAGGGCTTAGCCAGGGTGGGACTTCCCACCTCAGCTAATTCAGTTAAGAGAAAACCTCACAGGCACGCCCACAGGCCAAGCTGACCTAGACTTGTCTGAATTGATACCCCTTCCTGGGTGATTCCATTGTGTGTCAAGTCAACAGTCCGAACTGACCATCATGGGGACATTAGTGCACTAGTGGCCTTACAAGAGGAAGAGGGACAGACAGACAAGATGGGATTCTCTCTCCAGATGCTGAGCAGATGTAAGGGCTGTGCGCTTGGACTTCCCAGACTCCTGAGCTGCAAGCTGTAAGCCATATGAGCAACTCCTCCCTCCTCCCTCCTCCCCCTCCCCCTCTTCCCCCTTCTCTTCTTTCTCCCTTTCCTCCCTTCTCTTCTCTTTTTAGAACTCACTTTGTAGCCCTGGTTGACTTTGAACTTGCATCAATCCTTCTGCCTCTGTCTCTTGAGAGAGAAGACTATAGGCTTAAGCCACCACATCCAACTCTACCCTTTAGAAATTACCCACTGCCATGGATTTTCTTAGAGCTACAGAAAACAGACTAAGACAAGGCTGGAGATGACCACGGAGACACAGAAGTATAGGCAGGTGATTTGATTCCCCGGGGGACAGGTGGGGGAGGGAGGTGGCTGTGCTGTACTGGGGCACCAACAGAACCAACTAAAGGTGGCCTAGACTCACAGAGTTGGTAAGGCTGACCTCAGAGGTCAGGAGTGAATGGAGGACATTGGCCAACAACATACTGGAGAGGGACCTCATGGGTGTGGGTTCCAGTGGCTGGGACTCACGCGGGGCCCAGGGCCAATGCAAAGAAACAGCCTGGCTTTGGAGGAAGTGGCCTCCACTGAGGGAGGGCTGCCCAAAGAAACTCCCCAGTCACATAGGCATATTACCCCCACCCCAGCTCACCCAGACACCCAGCTCCATGTTCCGTTCTCCCCACGACAGGAAATGCTGGAGTCACAGATTCTGCAGATGTTGGAGGACAACACCTTCCCAAGTGGGAATGAATGTGTCCTGTCAAGCTGGGCAGTTTTTTTTATACCTGGGGCTGTTGATCTCCTGAAAGATAAGGTCATGAGGCACATATATAAATAAGGAGAAACGTGGGAGATGAAGAGGGGGAAGGAGGAGGAGGAAGAGGGAGGGGGAAGGAAATGAAAGCGGAAGAGAGAAGGGAGGAGGGAGAGGAGGAGGGAGAGGAGGAGGCAGCGTTGAAAAGCAATTTGCACTAAACTTGTATCTGAGAGCGAATACAAGACAACGTTTGATTCTCTCATACTCCTTCAGAGAACAAAACAGTGTGAATGGTGCTGAACATGTGTTTCTTCAAAAATAAAAACACAGAGAAGTAAAATCAGATGCAAGCTCACAAGAGCTAATTCTTAAATGCTCCCAGTTGGGTTTGTTGATCCTCAGGGACCACGGAGGAAACAGGGAGTGAGCTGGTAGACATCAACTCCAGGAAGCCTCTGGCCCAAGACTGCAGAAGGCAGAGCAATTGCTGCCCAAGTGGAAAAGGAAAGAATAAAAAGCCTCTTGCACATGGGAGCCGAACGCCTACATTCAAGTTTAAGCTAGGGAGGGCGCGGAGGAGGAGCAGATGGCAACTGGGACCAACAGTGGGCTAGGGAGAGGAGCCTCTGACATGAAGGTGGTTTGACAATATGAACAACACGGCGGGGGGGGAGGGGGGCGCGTGGCTGGGGAAGGAAGTCACTGGGGAAGAAGCATAGAGCGGGGCTCACAATGAAGGACAGGGAGTCGGGGTGTAGGCCAAGTCCACCGAGAGGGCCTCATTCTGGAAGCCACATGATAGGCAGGCGACAGGCTGCATCTTGCTTGCTGATTCCAGAGGGTCTGAGATTGAGGGCCAGGACCTCCTGGGGACAACAGAGTGCCTCGTCTGGACTTCAGTCATTGGACAGTTTTTTTTTTCCCAACCCATGTAGTTTCTGATAAATTCTATGTTCTTTCCTGATCCTCCTTTGGTTTTCTATTCTAATAAACGGCAGGGTGGGGGTGGGCGTGGCGGCAGGCACCTCACAACCCTTGCCCAGCTCCCTCCTCCTTCCCAGTCACTCTGCTTTCAATGGTTATCCAGGCAGCAGACACAGCTCTATCTACCTGCAAAAGCCTACAGGTTACCTGAGTGGCACATGGGGCCCCACACGTGGATTTTGTTTGCCACGGTACCGTAACAAAGTGCCACAGGCTGGGGTGGCTAGTATAGTAGAAATGTTCTTTGTGGCTCTGGAGTGCAGAGCAGGTCTGGTTTCTTCTGCTCTCTCTCTCCCCTCATGTATAGATGATAGTCATCTTCTCCCTGTGTCCTCACAACCCTCTGTATGTGTCTGAATTAATCTCTTCTTGTTAGAAGGACACAGTCGTGTTGGATTAGGGCCCACCCTAGTGGCCTCAATTAAAATTAATTACCCCTTTAATGTCTGTGTCTCCAAACACAGACGCACTTTACAGTATCGGGAAGACTAGGACTCTAACACTGAATTTGAGGTGATGTAATTGAGTCCGTAACAGGACAGAGAGAGTGGCACTCATGGCTGGATGCTGTGTGCAAATGACATGCCCCACGTCCCACTCTGAGGGTACAGTCCCTCCTCCAAGCCCCATGGAGCGGTGGTCTGGTCACCAGGGCAGAAAGCTGGCCACCTCTCACTGGGTACCTCCGAGGCTGAATCTGCTACACTCCCTCACTGACTTGGCCAGCTGTCATCTGTCACCCTGTCTGTGCCTTATGCAGGAAGTGACACAGGAGTCATGAAGAAGGGGCCAGGCTGTGGCCTTTTCCCCTCATCAGATATCAGGGCTCCTGAGGGAGGCAAGGGGCTTGGACTCATTTTGATGACAGTGCTCCACCTGGGTGCTCATTCGGCTAGGGTGGCAAGGAGCAGAGGAAGGAGAAGTGGCCAGGAGAGGCAGCTTGTTCCAAAAGGGAAGAGGAAAGCCACATGTAGCCTCATCTAGCTGTGTGGGGCTCTACAGGCCTCCAGCATTTCTAGGCCATGAATGAGGAAGGAGTCCTCACATCCTCAATGGACAATGGAGCAAGCCCAGCGTGGTTGGAAACTTCTGAGTGCCGTACTAGCGAGGATGCGACCTGGAGGTTTTCCCTGGTAGTCTGGCTAGCTGTCACTCGCTTTTGCTGTCACTCCAGGTTTGGTCCTCATGCTGTGCATGTCAGCCTCAGCCCTGAGATCTGGAAGCGAGGGTGTCAGCACAAACTAGAAGTCTGCAGCGAGCCCACCGCCTGGAATCCAGGGTGACGGGATATTGGGATGCACGACAGCCTCCAGAATTGGGGCAGAAAGGTAGTTTAATCAAAGCACTGGAGTGTGCTCTTGGGCCTCATCTGAGGAGGCCCTGCCCTGACAGAGCTGACCAGGGGCTCCAAGGGCCAGACAGAGAATCTCCAGGCCATGCTGCCTGCTTGGTGTCTTTCTAGATGTGGGGGACTTGTGTGTGAGTCTGGAGGTCTCCACACCTGTATGGAGGAAGACACTATCCCCAGGAGACCAGCTAAGGTCCTAGTGACTACTAATAGCAAGGTGAGAGTGGACACTTAGTTCAGCCAGCCCCAGCCAGTCCTCTGTGCTCCTTTGGGGGTGACACAGTATTGGGGTGACTGGGAGGGAGGTACTTACTAGGAACTGGGAGGAGCTAGGGTAGGAGACAGTCACTGGATCTTTGGAGGGCCTCGGGTGGGTGAGCCTTCAGAACAGGAAGGAGACAGGAGACAGACTCCCTAAGTCAGTGTATGTGACCTTCTCCATGGGGCTTAAGCTTCTATTTGTAAAACGGGGTCCACAGAAGCCATGTGTCTGAAGGAAGTGAAGGGATCAGCATGTAAAACATTCAGGAGGACTTGGATGGGCGAGGTTCCAAGAGTGCCAGACATTAGCATGCACAATGGGAAGCTTCTAGAAGATTCCTATTAGACAAGAAAGTGCCTCTGGCTCTGAGTACAGGAAACTAAAAAAGGGAAATATTAGGGAATGTAGAAGGGAAATGGAGAAAAAAAAGAGCAGAGATAGGAACAGGAATGAACGCTACATGCATACGTGGAAATGGCATAACAAAACACGTTAATTTCTGTAATACAATTAACACATGCTAATTTTTAAAAAAGGAGAAAATCCTTGCAGTGGAAGCTGAGGCTTCGGGGCCTGGGGGTGTGGGGGTGGGTGGGTCAAAGAGCAAGAAATGCTGGGCAGGAGAAGAAGAGGCGTGTATAGGCTGCCTTGAAGGGGAGTTAGGGGTAGAATGAGGTATAGAGAGAAGATGGTCAGGTGCTGAGGAGCGTGGAAAACTGACCTCCACATCCTTTGCATTTTGCCAAGCCAACATCGCTTCTGGAGAACTACTACTTGGGGAAGGCGAAGGGTCATTTCATCGATTTATCTGCTCGACTGGTGTTCCCTGGGTCCGTAGACAGGACACTGAGAGTATGCAGGGAGCTCATTCTTCTACCAGGCTGCAAAAGTTACCCAGTCCTCACCGGGCATCATAGGTCCCCATCCATCAGCAGAAGGTCAAAAAGTGAGCCAGGCTCCCTGATGACAAGTCCCACGAAGGTGGAACACAGTACCTCAGAATTAAACTCTCAACACCCAGGACCCAGCCTCCCTCCAGGCGGCAGCGCAGCCCTTGGCTACCTCCCCAGGTAATTTCCATGGCATTTCAAATGGCAAAGACAATTGGATGTCAGAGCTGGTTTGGGTCTGCAGTCAGACGAGGGATTTTCATGGAATTCCCGATGCGAGGGCCTCCAGGCCCAAGGAAAATTTCCCCAGTGGCAACACTCCCTTCCCAACATGCCCCTCGCCTCCCCAGCCTGCCTCTGTTATTGGATCCAGCGTGATTGTCTCCCGGGCCCCTAATGGAATTTTATCAGGGATCTCTGTAACTGGATTGCTTATTTGCAGCCTGCGCCACCAGCAGCTCCAGATAAAGAATGCGGAGTCTGCGCTGTGCGTCAGAAATCCAGCCCTGTCGCCATCCATCATTCTGTCAAACATCACTGCAGACAGGCCGCTTCAAGCACCATCAGGCCGGGAATTTTCTGCCCAAGAACAACAAAGCAGACCCAGTTGGAGGGGCCCCTGTCCCACCCTGTGCCTTCCTTGCAGGTGAACGAATTTAGTCCAACCCCCTTCGTGTCTCCCCTCCATTTCTTTAGAGTCTGGAGCCACGCCACAGCCCTTCTATCGTTCTAGAAGCCTCTAAACATCACCCTGGTTTTACAAAACCCCACGCAGGTAGAATGTAGATGTGGGAATAACAGTTCTTTGCATGTAGAAAGCATGTGTAAAATACATCTCTCTCCCTTCTCCCATTGATCTTTACCCCCAAGGGACGGAATGTTACTATTTTCTGATTGGCAGATGAGCTGAGTTAGGTTCAGTTAGGTTCTCCAGGTTTTTGTTTTGTTTGTGTTTTGTGTGTGGGTGTATTATGTGCAAACACATTGTGGTGTACACATGTGTGTGTGCATATATGTTCCATTGCATGTGTGCACATGTGCTTGCAGAGATCACAGGTCAATGCCAGCTACCTCCCCCAATCATTCCCCTTATTTTGTTCCTAAATAACTTTATTTCTTGCATTTAAAATTTTATTTTTAAGATGAGCGGTGGTGGCTCACACCTTTAATCCAAGCACTCGAGGAAGAGGCAGGTGGATCTCTGTGAGTTTGAAGTCAGCCTAGTCTATAAAGCAACATCCAGGATGGACTCCAAAGCTACACAGAGAAATTCTGTCTCGAAAAAAAAAAAAAAAACCCAAAGATATATAAATAAATAAAAATTAATATTAGTATGTTTTTAATTGGAATAAAATTACATCACTTCCCCCTCACTTCCCTCCCTCCAGCCCCTCCCAAATCCCCCCACTCTTAAATTGATAGCTTCTTTTACTTTATTATTTTTGCATGAATACATAGTCTGTGTGTGGCTGCATGAACAAGACCAGAACAATGGGCATGTTAACATGGAGGGGAGGAATTTCACGGGGTCCCGCCCCTGAGCAGAGAGCCACAGGCAGCTGCTGAAGGGGAGGTAGCTTTACTGGGGATGATTCCCCTTATTGGCTGCCCAGTGCAGAGTGGTCAGTGCTGAAACCATATACAAACTGAGGACTTAGTGGGTTGTGTATAAATGTATAATATATATCTTTGTCTGCCTTGGCTTTTAAGACAGGCTCTCCTATTGAATGTGGAGCTCACTGATTCAGCTAGGCTGACTAGCTAGTGAGGCCTGGGGATCCTCCTGTCTCTGTTTCCCTAGGTCTGGGGTTACAGGCATGCTCCCACGCCTGGTTTTTGCCCTGGGTGCTGGGAATCGGAATTCAGGTTCTCATGCTGTTTGGCAATTTACAGTCTAAACTGCTTCTCCTGCCCCCCTGTCCCCCCCACCCCTTTTCCTTCCCCTTCCCCTCCTCCCGCCCCTCCCCCCACCCCTCCCCTCTTCTTTTGGCTCCAGATCACGAACTCTTTCTCCCCATGTTGCAGCTGTTCCTTCTTCCCCAGACTCTTCTCTCTTCAGCTTGGTCCTCCTTGGCGGTCTGTCACTCCCAGCATGGAGTATGGGGATGTTCAACTCAGTCACTGTCCTTGCTTGTCTGCGGAAGGACACTGATTGTCACCGGTCTGTCCTCTTCCTCTCTGAGTGATCAGTGAGTGTGGCTCCCCGGGGGATGCTGACAGTGACACAGGACCCATCTTTGGTCTGTTAAGTTCAGGAGCCCAAGCCAGCCTAGGTCCCTTCTTTGTGATAACGAGTCCAGGAGCCCAGCACATCCATCATCCCCAACCAAGAGGCAGAGATCTGAGACTTGCTGTCTATCCTCACTCAAACCATCTGAGAACACACTGGCTGTCTCCACGGCAATCTTTCAGATGTAGTGATGGGGTGAGCTGGGGCCTGCTTTGTTTGCTATAGTATGATAAAAACTGTTTCCAAACCCAAGGGTACTGCGGACCCCAAAATGGAGGAGAAGAGTTGGGGGGAGCTTCCCAGAAACCTTGTTTCATGAGCGCAGGGCATCAGAGAGAGCAGTAGACACATCCCCATCTTTAGCCATGGACCACAGGAACAGAAGAGGATGCAACAGATAAAACAGCTCCCGGAAGGTAAGTGTACTCCCGTCCCCAGAACCTGTGCATCTTGCTTTACGTGGTTTATAAAAAGATACTGGAAGTATGGTGTCTTTGTTTCATTTCCATGCTGTGATAAAATACCCAGACAAAAAGCAACTTCGGGGACAAACAGATTTACTTCACCTTACAAGTCCAGATACTAGTCCATTACAGTCAAGGCGGGAACTTCAAACACGGAGTCAGATCACCCTGAAGGGCAAAAAGAAGCTCACATGTGTATGCCACTTGCTCGCCTCTGCTCAGCTTGATCTGTCCTCTCTTACACAATATTCAGGGGCCCTGCCTAGGGAATGGTGCCACCCACACTGGGCTGAATTACCCTACGTCACTCAAGTCACTTCCACATAGACATGCCAAGAGGCCAAGCCAATAGGGACAGTCCTTCACTGAGACTCTTCTAGGTGATTCTAGGTTATATCAAGTTGAAAACTCAAGCCAACCGTCCCATGAGGTTAAAATGGGGAGAGTCTCTGGTTTTCTGAGTGGATCCTGAATGAATTCATGTGAGGGAAGCACAGGGAAGAGAGCTAACCTCAGACAGTGGAGGAGAATGCAGAAGCAAGGCCGCAGACCAAGGAAAGCCAGTGGTTACCAGAAACCAGGAAAAGCTAAGAAGAGCCCCCAGGGGGTGAAACAGATATGCTGAGGAGGAGGAGGAGGTGGGGAGGCAGTGGACAGAGCCCATCTCCTGGAACCAGCTCTAAAGAGGGTGCCAGTGGCTAGGGAAATCAGTGAGTGAAGGGGGTTGGCCTGGAGGACATCAAGGGAGGTTTCCAGAGCTCTGCAGGAATCCAGAGAGAGAGTGGGGTAGAGGAGGACAGCCAGGTCACAGGCACAGAGTGGAACCCAGTGGGTCTAGTGACTTTGTGAAAAGGACACAAAAGACACAGAGACCCAGTGAAGGATGTCTTGGGGAAACAGAAACAGAATGTCTTCTCTCATATGCAGAATCTAGATTTTCCTTTTGTAAAGAGAGAAAGGGATGAAAGTAGAAGGGACCAATGAGAGAAGAGAGGAGGAACGAGAGGGCATATGGGGCAGGTGTGCATATGATCAAAGTCCATGATATTCATGTATGGAAACTCTACGGTGAGTCCTATCATTTTGTACAATGGATATACGCTAATAGTCATTAAAGAGACAGAGGCAGAGGTTAGACTTGTGGGGTAAAGAATGCCAAGGACATCCAGAAGCTAGAAAGGAACAAAGAGGGTCTGCCCGAACCAGCCCCCTCCCAAGGGCGTAAGACCCTGCCGAACCTTGATTTTGGACTTGTAGCCTCAAATCTATCAGGGAATCCACTCCTGGTTTTAGCTACCAGCTTGTGGTACTTGCACTTGGTCATCCAAGAAGGTTGATCTAGTAAGTTCTGTTGGGGTGATGTGGGCCCCCATGGACTGCAGGGACCTATGAGATGTGCAGCTGAAAACTCCACGAGGGATATGGACGGCTATAGACACCTGAAGCTGGAGACGGAGTGGAGGCTGGAGACATTCATCAGCATGCAGGCTGTAGTGGAATGAATTGCCAAGGTTCAGAGAAATTCAGAGAGTTCTGGGTTGACCCCAAAGTGGTATCACAAATCTGGAAGAAACAAACAAACAAACAAAAAAAATGTCCCAAGGGAGATGACAATGAATGAACGAACGAGTGAACGGGTGAGGAACCTAGAGAGAATGGTGCCCCATAATTCATGGAAAGAGAATACAAGCTATCACCGTCGCTCTTGGTTGTTCCCTAGATCCTATTTCTGAAGACACTGCACACTGAATACAGGACACAGAGAAATCAAGGAACTGACCTGGAAGCGTCCTCTGTGTTGAACAGCATTCACAGTGCCAGAAGTGCCACACAGCCTGCTGAGGAAGAAAACCATTAGCCTTACCTACCTATGGATCCTGCATACCTACAACAATACCACCTGCCAGCAAGATAGATCCGCAGACACAATAGTGGCATGACAGTTTGTGGAATAACCAACCATTTTCTGCTTGGATTTGAAGCCACCCTACAGGAAGGAATACATGCCCGGAAACTGTAAACCTAGTCAAAAGCCCATGGTTGGGGAGGTCTTAAGTCCTTGAGGGAAACTACCACTAGTGTTTTGCTAAATGGGCGTGGAAGAATGCCACAGAATTCTGTCTTCTGGGTCAACATGGCCATTGCAATCAGTTACAAACAGCAACAGAAACTACCTACCTGTAGGAGCCCTGCATACACAAGAGGTCGGGAGGGTGAGAAGTGAGAAGAGAAGGGGATTAGCAGGAGTGAGAGGGACATAAGAATAAGAAAGAGTAATGGAGGAATAACTGTAATCCCAATACAATATATACATGCACGAAATTGTCATAAAAGTTTAAAAGAAAGAATAAAGTGCAGCAAAGCATCCTGTAGCTCTAGAAGAACCACCCCCTACCCTGGGATCTGAACCGTGAAGCCCAGATATAGACAAGCAAAACTAACCGGCTCCCAAAGAGTTCATCCTCAGCATGCAACTAGAAAAATAAATAAATAACTCAAAATATCTCCAGGCATCACAGTGCACAATTAATTAACAAATGAATTGCACAGGCAAAAAAAAAAAAAAACTGTACAGAGTTCAGAGGACAAAGAGAGCACCTAGGGCTTCAATTGTTAGGGATGGGTTTGCTGAGCAGTAAGATTAGACGGGGGTTTCTAAGAAGGAGGGGTAGACACTGCATAGGGAAAAGTGTGGGCGGAAGATGCTCAGGTCTGCTCAGCAAGCGCCTTTATCTGCTGACCCATCTTGCCAGCCCCAAATAGAAGACTTTTTAAAACAGGAGGCGATGGATCTAAAACTGTATTTCAAAGCTACCCCACTGTCAGGATGGCTTAGGGGGCCCGGAGGGAAGAAGGAGTGGGAAGGGTATTGGGAGAATTACGGCAATCATTGCTTGGGGAGGGAATGGACAGTATGCATATGAAGGTGCCAGCTACAGGAGTGATGGAAGCATTTCTGGAGAGACTGAGGCCTGCAGACGGAGGAGAGGGGATTGTCAACTGGTCTATTCCAGCTGCTGGGAGCTCAGACCCTACCCTGCCCACTTAGCGGGGCATCCCTGTCTGCTTTGATTTTATCTCCTTCTCTGTGTGTGAAGGGTTGCCTCCAGTGTGGTAACAACAGGGTTGGGGCCTGTGGTGGTTTGAATAAAATGTGCCCCATATTTGAATACTTAGTTCCCAGTAGGTGGTGCTGTTTGGGTAGATTTAAGGGGTGTGGCCTCCCTGGAGGAAGCATGCCACTGGGGTCCAGCTTTGAGAATTCAAAAGCTTGCATCATTCCCAGTTCTCTCTGCTTCCTGCTTTCAGTTTGAGATGTGAGCTCTCAGCTGTTTCTGCAGTCATATCTGCCATCTGCAGCCACAGTTCCCTGCCACGATGGACTCGTCTCCCTCTGGAACCATAAGCCCAAATAAACCCTTCCTTCTAGAGGTTCCCTTGGTCATGGTGTCTTATCACAGCAACAAATAAATAATTACTATGAGGCTTCACTGCTATGCTTAGCCGTAGGGACTGGTGGGAGGGTCTAGGGTGCAGCTGCAACCCCTCAGGGGCTTTGGGATAAGGTAGCATACTTATTATCTCCTCTAGGAGACCCTCAGGGGCCACCTTCTCTTGCAGCCTGTGGAGGTCCAGCTTCCTGCCCTTTATCACTCACAATACCTTCTGCAATCAGTGCACTGAAGTGGGAAGGAACGGAAGAGAATATTCTCCCTCTTTCCGTCTCCCAAGCTCAGAGCTGGCTCTCGCCCACAGTCCAATTTTGCAATCTCTCCTCTGGTGCACTTTAATATTTATAGTTGCGTGGATAGAATATGGAGTGTGAGAATTTTTCAGTCTTGTGAATAGAGGCTTTAGAGAGCTGTCACCCACCTGAGGCTCACTAATCTACAAGCACGGATCCCAGAGCCATTTCTGCCCCACCACCAACCCCAGAGCCCTTGGAGGCCGTCTATCTGGTCATCTCCGGATCTCTGCCTTTATTAGCTAACTTTTCCTGTTTCTGTGATAAAACACCCAACAAAAGCAACTTAAGGAAGGAAGGGGTTGTTTTGGCTCATAGGTTGAGGGTGCTGTCCATTGTGGTGGGGGAGGCATGGCATCGAAGGGAATTCTAGCCAGGGCAACAAGAGTGGGTGGCAGCCGATTGCATTGAGTCAGCAGTCAGGAAGCCAAGAGAGTCAAACTCTATTAATATGAGTGTTTTCTCCTTTTTGTTCACTCAAGGATCCCAGGATATGGGATGGAGCAGCCTGCTTTCAGAGTGGGTCTTCCACCTCACAGACACACCCGGAGGTGTGTCTCCAGTCGTTCTAAATCCTATCATGTTGGCCTTGAGTGATGGCTCAGTGATTAAGAGCTAGGAACCTCATGTGGCTCTTGGACATCCAGCATGTAACTTGTGTGATCCAGAGACTAAGGGGCTTCTCTGTACCATCTCCGTTAACCTGCATTTGATTTTACTGGCTACTCACAGGTGACATAGGAAAGTGGGACAGAGTTTCACCCCCTAGCTGGTACCAGAGGGTTCTTCTCGTAGTCTCTGGACCCTCCGAAGCTGCTCATCACAGCTGTAGGAAGTGAACCCTCCCCAGGGTGACAGCAGATCACAGGGGCTTTGGACCAATGTACTTGCAGGCAGCTTATGGAAAGCAGACTGAGCGGCTGATGGGGTGGCTGGAGGCAAAGGGCTGGCTGAGCGAGTGTGAGCACCCGAGTTTGGTCTCCAGCACCCATATGAAAAGCCAGACATGAGGATACACACTTGAATCCCAGTGCTGGGGAAGTGGACAAAGGCAGACCCCTGGGGCTCTCTGGTCAGTTAGCCTAGTTAAATCAGCAGGCTCTGGGCCAGTAAGAGACCCTGATTAAAAAAAAAAAAAAAAAAAAAAAAAAAAAAACAAGACTAAAGCAGAAAGCTCCCAAAGAATGACACCCGCGGTTGACTTCTGGAGCAATATACGTACCACAGCACACATAAGCCCCTCTCCACACTTGTGTGTGTGTGTGTGTGTGTGTGTGTGTGTGTGTGTATGTATACCATACGCTGAGGCATAAGTCTAGAGCACATCTGAGGGGCTATATTTGTTTATTTATTCATTTGGCTTATTTTTTTTTTTTATGATTTTACATCCCGATCACAGTTTCCCCTTCCACCTCTCCTCTCAATTCCACCTCTACCTCCCCAATTCCAATCCACTCCTCTTCCTCTGTTTTTCTTCAGAAAAGGTCAGGCCTCCCATGGATATCAGCCAGTCATGGTACATCAAGTTGCAGGAAGATGAGACACCTCCTCTCATACTAAGGCTGGGTGAAGCAATCCAGTAAGAGGAAAGGGTCCCAAAGGCAGGCAGCAGAGTCAGAGACAGCCCCTGCTCCCACTGTTAGGAGTCCCACAAGAAGACCTAGCTACACAACTGTCACATATATACAGAGGTCCTGGTCAGTCCCTCGAGGGCTCCCTGGCTGTCAGTTCAGTCTCTATGAGGCCAGGTTAGTTGGTTCTGTGAGTTTTCTTGTGGTGCCCTCGACACCACTGTTCCTACAGTCCTTTCTCAGAGGGGCCAAATTTCTAAGGAGATTTCCAGGTGGTGCAGAAGGAGGCTTCTAGTCCACGCCCCTCCCTCTGTAATGGGCACTAAAGTCTCCTTTCTCTAACAGGTAAATAGCCACCTTCCTTCTCCCGGTCTCCATCCCCTCCATTTGCCCACACCACTGTCTTCCAGAGTATTCTCTCTGTCCTTCCCAAGGAAGAGAAGCAGCAAGCCCTTAGCCACGTCCTCTGGAGACCTTAGCTCCAGCTACCTGCATGGAAGAAAGGCCCCAGGCCTTATCCATCTCAGGCTTGCAGCATCAGCTCCACTACTTAATAACAAATCAGCTTGTGCTAGAATCCCACAGGATTCTAGAGCCTGCTTCTATTCCTGGTTGCAGGAGAGTGCCCAGAGGAAGGCCATGGAGCTTTCACTGGAAAACTGATTCAGAGACGCATAGGTGTGGCCATGGACTCCAGAAATTGCTGGTCCAGTCAGAGGACCGGAAACTCAAAGGCCAAGATATCAGACTCAAAGTTCTCCCTTCACACCACATCTGCAGCCTCCCATCTGTATCCTACACACCAACCAGCACATCTGTATTATAGTCTGCATGGTAGGTGCTGTGTCTCCTAGATGCAAGGGAACTGAGTCATGGTGTGCCTGAGCATTGCCACAGCTGTACAGCAGAGCCTAGAGCCCAGCCCATAGGGTCTGGGTCCATAGGCTGCCTGGTTCCCTGTTGTATGCCCTGGGCATCCCTGCCTAACCTGTTTAATAAAGGTCAAAAGCATGGCAGTGTTCCCTGCTGCTCAAAAGGATGGACAAAGATCTAATAGATAACATTGATGCCTTGCGATTGCTGTGCTTTAGGTGTGTAGGTGAGGTGCCTCCCACAGGCAGCCCAGGGTGCTGGTGGACCCTCACCACACATGCCAGGTACATATGCACCTCCATTGACTTACCCAATACCCCCCTGAGTCCAGGACTAGCAGGTTGATGATCATGGCTGCCCTCTGCTGAGGGAACAGTAAATCTCCCTCTAAGCAGAAACTACAGTGTTCACCTGTCCACACACATGTACCTTCTCCTTTCCCACCTGCAAGCATGCACTTCTGTGCACAAGAATTACTGACTCCTGCTTATCTGGTTAGATTCTGTACCTATCAATGAGCAGTGATTGTCCCAGAGTCCAGAGTCCCTTCCCATTCTTGGAATTGGAGCCACATGGCCCTTCCCTTTATCCTGTGCCCTGTGGGATGGAGGCAGCAGTAGGTGGGCACAGGATTGCCTGGAGGAGACCCAAGAGACCCAATTCATGTTCAGGACATGGCTTTCATTGGTTGAGAAAGGAAAGTCTCTCTTCCCTGCAGGCCGGAGGAACAGGTCCATTGGGTCTCACTAGACCCATCAAGGAACTGGAGCCAGAGAGGGCATAGTGAGACATAGAGGGACCAAATCCTGATAGCACTAATGGCCCCCACCATGTGCCAAAGGTGGGCATTCTAATAATGAAAGAACCCTGTAAGAGACGCCCCTTCCCTTTTGTTTGGCTAAGGCCACCTAGAAGTACATCATCTGTCACCCCTGGCCAAGAAGATGGGTAAGCAGTCTTTCCCCCAGTTTTTCTGCTACCTAGCTCCCCTCCTAAGCCACGTGACCCACCCTGTCACCCCATGCTAGCCTAGCCTCCATTCAAGGAATCAGCCTGCCCAGCAATGCCCAAGAGGTCCAGGTTTGCTACGCTTATGTGAGTGCCAGAAAAGGAGGTTGCTGGGGGCTGGCCCAGGTTCTTCTGCCCTTCACTCTGCCCTGGACAGCCATGGCCACCTGCCACCAGACACTGATGTGGCAGTTATCTTCAGAGAAGAAGCTAGACCCACGTCCTCCATATGCCTGCCCCTGGCCCAGCCTTTCCAGCAGCTTCTGCATACATTGCTGAGGCCCTGTGGAGCCCCTGGCACAAAGCTGAGACTCTAGCGCCCTAGGTACCCAGCACATTGCTTCTAACCACTGGCTGGGACCTTTATGAACATAGCCACCACAGTGCCTTGTGCTGGGATGTCTGTCAAAATCCTCAGATGACAAAGGAATAGAGCCTGCTGCCTCTGGGGGACAAGAATCAGAAGCACAGGCAGATCCAAAGCTGGACCAGGACCCGAGGCTACTCTACATCCCTGCAGCCTGGAACATGAATAACAGCATGTGATAGCAGAGGGTAGGTACAGGGGACACCACCACCACAGGAGCTTTCCTAGCCTCTTCAGGGCTGAAATCACATCCTCTGGAAGTTTCTCTAGCCCGTCCAACTTTGAGTATGACTGATTCAGGGGCAGCCAGCACAGGGCTTTGAAAGGTATAGGGCAACTTTCTAACATGCCAATACTGGCTTGTCAGTGAACTGGAAACCTTGTTTTTAAATTTTTTTAGTGTGCGTGCATGTGTGCGTGCGTGCGTACGTGTGTGTGTGTGTGTGTGTGTGTGTGTGTGTGTGTGTGTGTGTGTAGATACTTGTGCAAATGCATGCATGTGCATGCAGCAGGCTGAGGAAAACCAAGAGTGTCGTTCTTCAGAAGCCATCCATCCGCTTACTTTAAGACAGGGGCTCCCATTGGCTGGTTGGACTAGGCTGGCTGGCCAGTGAGCTCTGAGGATCTGCAGTCTCTACCTCCACTGGTCAGCTATCACAAGTGTGTTCTACTAGGCCCCATTTTTATAAAAGTGCTGGAGGACCGAACTCAGGTCCTCATGCTCATGTGGCAAGCACTTTACCAATCGACCCATCTTCCCAGCCTCTGGGAACTTTCCTCACTTTGTAAGTAAGGCCTCTGTAGTCTTTGGCATTCTTATCTGTGAGATGGGGCCATAGTAATATCTAAGGAATATAGGTAGACACCAGACAAGGGACTAAGGTACAGCAAGGGACATGGTGGCCGCACCTGTCTGATTATCAGGCATGAATTTCATCCCTGACAATCAGCTTGGTGCCGTCTCCACTATCTCTATGACATGCACAGGATTCTCTCTCTCTCTCTCTCTCTCTCTCTCTCTCTCTCTCTCTCTCTCTCTCTCTCTCACACACACACACACACACACACACACACACACACACACAGCATTTTACCTTCATATCCTATTTTTCCTAGAATAAGTTCTCACCTGAAGATGCATAAATAACCGGGCACTTCTTCCTGGCCCGGCACGCTGGGGCTCCACCCTCTCTTCCTGCTGCCAACATTCGCACGCCTGCCAAGCCGACTGGGTTTTGGAAGGGAAATTGGTTGCAAATTGGGATCCAAATGCATTCCAAGTAGAAGTGATGTTTGCAGTGTTGGCTGTGGGCAGAGTCTTGCTGTCACCTCCTCCGTGTGGAGTGAGGGCGAGGGTGTGGCTAAGGAGGCTTGGATACTGGGTTTCAGTTCTTCAGTGTTATAGTCCAGGATCTCAGGGGTGAGCAGCAGCTCTAAGTCCCTTCATCCCTGGCTGCTCCTAAGGTGTTGCTCAAGGTCAGCCTGATGCTCTTGGACCTGTGTTCTCAAGGACCTGCCTTCCTGACCTTGTGTTCCCAAGGCCTGACACTGCTAACCTCTTCACTCCTAGGGTCTCGTGCTCCCGGCCCCCATGCTCCTAAATCATAACCCTCTTGGTCCTGTGCTCCCGGCTCTATGCTCCTGGCTCTGTCACTTTTAGACACATGCTCCTGAGGCATGATGTTCTTGCTCTAAGCTTCTATGTCTAACGTATTAGAACCATGCCTTCTTTGTTCCAGGTCTGACACTCCCGGTTGCATGTTCTGAAGCCTGATGCTCCTGGGTTCTGATGCTCATAGCCCTTTGTTCCCAGGACCCTATGCTGCTGACCTTGTACTCTTGGGTTCTGATGCTCATAGCCCTGTGTTCCCAGGACCCTATGCTGCTGACTCTGTGTTCCTGGGCCTGATGCTCCTGTGACTGATGCTCCTGGCCCCATGCTTATGGCCCTGTCTTCCCATGTCTGACACTCCTGGGTTCTGGACTAAAGTTTTTGATGCAGTTCAAGGACCTCACCCATTTTATGCTGGGAGTCTCCTGCCTGTTTTTTTTTTTTAATTGTTGTTGTTGTTTGTTTGTTTGTTTTTTCTTTTTCCAGCAAAGACACTCACACAAGATTGCAAGCCCAGCCTCAGCTGACGGAGTCCAGCCTCTCTGTTCATCAGCAGATGTGTTCTCTTCTATCCCTGGGGATATTGATCCCCTTCCTGGGAACCTGAGCTCCCACAGAGCCCCTCCCCTCTAGAAGCTTCCTTCAGCCAGGTTCTGTGATCTCAGAGGTGCCTTCCATGTCTACCTAGATTCTGTCACTTGAAGGAGATTCCTGTGCGGGGACATACGGGAAGCAACAGCTGGTGGGAGTGGTCCCTGGGGCCCACCACAGTGTGGGGCAGAGTGAGCTGGACAGAGCAGCGCCTTCATTCCCAGCTTCTCTCTGCCGTCACCCTGAGCTGGGTCTACACATAAAGAGGAGGCAGGAACTGCCTCGGCCAGCGACTATCAAAAGGTCCCATCCTTCCATGAGCAGACAATCAAAAAGTCAGGAGTGGTGGTACACAGCCGTAACCACAGTATTCAGGAGGCTAATGCAGGAGGATCCTGAGTTGGAGGTCAGCCTGGAGCCTGACTCAGCAAACCGAGCAAATCAACAAAACTCCAAGGACAAAACCAAAACCAATTCAACGTAAAAGCTGGGTCTGGTGTCACACAGGCTTAACACTCCCGCCATGCAGGATGCAGGATGCTGAGGCAAGAGGATCTCCAGGACAGGACAGGTTAGAGAGGTCAAGGTCTGCCTGGGCAATATGATGAGAGTAGCCCAGACAGACACCCTCAATGGGACCTTGTGCTCTAGGGTCTCTCCAGGGGCCTGGGAGCCAGGGGAGAGCTCTTTCACTAGTCCAACCCCTGTGCCTTCATTGGCTGCGCCAGGTGCTTCCCATTGAGCAAGGATGGACAGAGCCAGAGGGAGCCAGGGCTGAGGAAGCGACTGACCCTGTAAAGGGGAGGAAGGGGAGGATCTGGTATCACTTCCTGTCCCATGATGTTCCTCTCTTTTAAATTTTTCTTTTTTTCCCTCCCCCCACTTTTTGTTTTGGTGTGTGTGTGTGTGTGTGTGTGTGTGTGTGTGTGTGTGTGTGTGTGTGTATACAAATGAATGGAGGCCCAAGGTTGATGTGGGGAATCTTCCTCAATCCCTCCTCTACCTCATTCATCCATAGAGGAAGGGTCTCTCAGTCAAACTCTCGATCATGTGGCTAGTTTTTCTAGCCAGCTTGCTGGAGGGGTCCTTATCTCGGCCTTCCAGGGCTGCAAGTACAGGCAGACTGCCTCATTCTCCTGTCATGTGTGTGGTTTTTCTGGGTATCCAAACTTTAGGCCTGGTCCACACACTTGTATGCTAAGCACTTAACCACTGAGCCATGGAACCATCTGCCACGCCCCTCACCTTCCCATAAAACACTGAGGGGTTGTGGTGAGGCCAGGGTGTTGGCATCTGTGTCCCTAGGACACCCGCTCTTCTTCTACTGTCCTGTCACCGTGTGAGTCTGTGGTGCCACATCACGGTCTGCACGGACACTTTGTGGGGAGCTAAGAAGACACTGAGGCAGGAGGCAGCCTGGGGGATGCTCTCCAGCACAGGACTGTACTTCCTGTCCTCCTCACCAGTGTCCAGCCTCAGTCCAGATGCAGCATCCCTGTCAGGTCTGGGAAGCTAGTGTGCTCGGGGACCTGGAGAGACCCCACAATGTGTCAAGATCCTTTCACTTTGAACTAAGTGATCACCGGGCTGCTAGAAATCACTAGACGTTTCCCAGTTGGGCTTCTTCATAGGTCCAACACGTTTACCTGTATCAGTGAATCCGTTTAAAATGGGAGTCCTCAGTGAAGAAGCATCAAGAAGTCAGCTCCGGATTTTGGTGGTAGTACCGGCCTGCTGGATCATCATGCTAAGAAAGGTTCTGAAGCTGTGTCTCAAGTCAACAGCAGAATGCTGTAAACTACTTCCACTTGGGGAGGCAAGTTGCTGCGATCCGTTTGTCACACCTGTCCCAGGAGATAGTAGCTGTCTCAGAATCTTTCTGTGCGGAGCCCCGATCCGATGCTAGGTTTGGTGAAGGTTCACGTATGACCCCGGGGACTCGGCAATGCCTCCAGGGCTCCCTCCTCAGCTGTGGCGCAGCCTTATGCAGAAGAAGGCATCTTGCTGGCACGTCCACTACCAGGAGCTAATCTGCATGGGCAAGATGCCTTCTCAAATTAGCACAGCTCTTGAATAAACTGTCGCCACCAGCCTGGCCCCAAACAGGGCTGTGACAGATCCAGTATGGATGCTGTGGCACCTGCCTGTTCCCACCCCTTCCTCCTTTCTCTAGGTCTTAGCAGGAAGCAGCTTCCATCTAAGACAGGACCACAGGTGCATGGGCTCCCCCTCCACCCTCAGAATCCCAGGAGACAGAGGCACTGAGGCAAAGAGGCTTCTGCTGTGACAGGTGTGTCCTTGAGGCCCTTGCGGCCTCTTCAGTCCCAACCAGCCACTCTCAGCGGGAGCATATGCTGTAGGGTCTCCAAGGCAGTCTTTGTGAGCAGGCTCCTCTGTCACCCATGCGAACAGACTCCCCTCCTGAGCCCCGCAATGTCACAAAGCTCAGTCTCAATGGCTGTTTGCTGTCCTTTCAACTGCAAAGGGAAGGTCACAACCTGTGCTCCACCCCAGCCCTCTTTCAACTTAAGCTGCCCTTGAACCTAACCCTGAAAGCAGTCTCTACATCAGCCAGGCTTTGTACACGAAATGAAGGACACATGAGATGGGTAAAACGGAAGTAAATCACAGTCACCCCTTTACATCCATGAGGGATAGCCCATACCCCTTGCTGGTACCAAAGTTCCCAGGTGTTCGAGTCCCCTCTATAAATCAGCAGTGTTTGTGTATAATTTACACACATAATCTCATCTTTGTTTTGTTTGTTTGTTTTGAGATACAGTTTTACTATGTAGACCTGGCTGGCCTGGAACTCACTATGTAGACAGACTGGCCTCAACCTCACAGAGATCTTCCTGCTTTTGCCTCCTAAGTCCTGGGATTAAACAAATGAACTAACTACCATGGGTTCAGTTAATGTTGCTTATATGCATATGGATGTAGGGCCATTCACAGGAGCGTGGTAACCTACCAGCAGCCATAGCCTCCACAAAAAGTGACTCCCCTCACACAGTAGCCATCAATTGCCAGTGGTTCCTCAGCTTGGGCTGGAGTCTCATGAGTTCCTCCTGTAACCATGCTGGAATATTGACTGACTTGATCCTCTACAAATAATAACCACAGCTACTTCCTCTCATTTATTATATACATATATTGTTATAAAATAATAATAATAATAGAATTAATGTGTATATAGGTTTATTTTACTATTTTTATTTATGTGTATATGTAAGTGTCTGTGTGCAGGTATGTACATGTGAGTGCAGTGCCCATCAGGTCCAGAAGAGGGCATCAGATCTCCTGGAGCTGGAGTTACAGGCAGTTGCAAGTCGCCTGACATGGGTGCTGGCAACTAAACTCTAGCCCTATGCCAGAGCAACAATTGCTCTTTACCTAGAGCCATCTCTCCAGTCCTCATATGTTTTAAACCATCTCTAGATTATATATAATACCCAACACAGTCTAAATGCTGTGTAAGTTGTATTAGACTGTATCACTTAGAGAATAATGACAAACAAAAAGACTGTAATATCTAGCACAGATACAATTCTTTCCCATCTTTCCCACCTGCAGTTTGTTGGATCTACAGTACTTAGATCAGGTGTGAGAGCCAAAGTTACATTTTAAAATTACTATGCCTAAGAGATCCGTGAAACAGAAATGACTCTGATCTGCAACAATGCCTCTGATCTGCAAGTCCCTTGCCCGAGGACAGATAGATAGTTCCTGAAATGCTGGAGGCTACTGTTTACGGGAGACAACAGGCTGCATGTTCTTTACTCCCGTAAACAAGTTTATTTGACCCATCTGCACCACTCAGTGAACTTGTATTTCCAAGGTTTCTTCACCAAGGACCATGCGGTTAGCATGAACATTGGGGGGTGTGGTGACTAAGACAGGGAACTAAGCTCCTGTGCCATTAAAGGGAAGGATGACTTCTACAATTCCACAAGCTGAGTGGTGACTGTCACCATTGCAGGCAGCAGATATAAGCATACTGGCTGAACTGTGACACTAAAGAACTCCAACCCCACGAGTCCCATGTCACCAACAGTCACAACAAACGAATGACCCGTGTCCAGGTGGGTAGCTGGCTGAGGTTAAGTCTGTAGTACTTTCCTTTAAACTCTGTTAACATGGTCTTAAATGATGTCAAAATTAGCTGTTTAAATTCTGCTCAGACTTCTGGCTAAGGATGGGATGTTTAAATGGCTTAGATCCTGACAAAGAAACATATTTTTGCTTGCGGGTGAATGGAGGGGACAGAGGAACACTTCCTCTGGGGGACTCTGGACTGTGTCTTACTCAAGGTGGATCATAGGTGTCTTTTCTGGATTTTAAAAGCATCCAGAGTTGATTCAGCACACCACCCACAAGAGCTCCACATCCTGTACTGTCATCCTTATCCTCTCCTGTCCTGAGGCCTTCCAGACCATAAAGCCTCTCTGTTTGAATGGTGTGCTGGATGGTTTTGTCAACTTGACACAAGCCAAAGTCATCTGAGAGGAGGGAACCTCAATTGAGAAAATACCTCCATAAGGTCAGGTTGTAGGCAAGCCTGCAGGGCATTTTCTTAATTAGTGATTGATGGGGGAGGGCCCAGCCCATTGTGAGTGGTGCCATTCCTGGAAATGTGATCCTGGGTTCTATAAGAAATCAGGCTGAGCAAGCCGTGAGGAACAAGCCAGCAAGCAACACTCTTCCATGGCCTCTGCATCAGCTCCTGCCTCCAGGTTCCTGCCCTGTTTGAGTTCCTGTCCTGACTCCCTTTGAGGATGAACCATGATATCAAAGTGTAAGCCAAATAAAGCCTTTCCTCCCCAACTTGGTTTTTGGTTGCTTGTGATATTTCATTGAAGCAATAGAAACCCTAAATAAGACAAACGGTTTTAAGAATAGTCCATGAGCCCATAGGTGCTGACATTTTCTGTTTCTGTTCTCAGTTAAGGTTCACAGAAGGGCAGGTCCTGAGAGGAGGGCCCAGCACACCCTTAGAGGATGAAGGACCAGCCTGAGGAGGCAGAAAGTGGTTCAGGGGAGGACAGACAATCAGTCCATTGCCCATGTGGGAACCCACAGGGGTTCCAAAGACCTATAAGCAGTTGTCCCTGGTTCTCCCAGCTGAGGGGACAGTGCTGGGCCACTGAGGTGAGTCCCCTCATGGCAGACAAAGCCAACTATGACATTTTCAAAGAAAGCCCGAAGGCAAAGAGATTAATAAGATGGCATCTGGGAGACGAGAAAAGACCCTGGAAGCTGCAAGAAGCAGGATACAGCAATATTGGTGACGTGGTCTCCCCTCACCTCCCATTAACTCCCTTCGTGCCCATCTCCTGTTCTCAAAGAAGCTGAGAGATGAAGGTTGGTCTAGGAGCCTCTGTACCCTTCTGTGCATTCTGCCTGCTACTGCCTGGACAGATAGAAGGCTCGTGGGCTCCAGGGCAACCGATTGTTTCTAGAAACATCTTGGAAGTCCTGAGATCTATAACCAAAATGCAAGTACCCTAGGGCTGGAGACAATTAGATGTGATTACAAAGGGGCCTCTGTCGTGTCCTCCTCTCCCTGGCAGCAGATGCTTTTGTCGTGTGTTTTGAAGAAGTCCAGATGTGTTTGTGCAGGAAGCGGAGCCAGGGCCTCCCAAGAGCAGGGATGAAAGAGCAGCTACCCAGGAGCAGCTGGTCCACAAGAGGGGCTGGGGAACAAGCAGGTCTGGGGCAGGAGACCTCACACACCACAGAGTGGGCTGGGCTGTCCCTCTGAACAAAGGACTAGAGCCAGTTTTTAAAAAAAGGCAGCAGCAATCCCAAACAGCCACAAACCCACTCATGGGGTTCTCATGAGACAGGAGCCCACAGGGGAGCAGTCACTGATGGCTGCTCGATTGGAGACAAAGTCCAGAGCAAATGATGCACCCACAAAAGCAAGAGAGAAGGAGACGGACCTGTGAGCTTAGCAAATAGACAGCATGTCGACCCCGGCCCTGGCTGAGGGATCCAGAAGTGGGGGCATGCGGCCTTACCAGGACGGAAGGCAAAGTGTCCCAGGTGGAAGCAGAAGCAACTTTTCCCTCTACAAACAGCAGCTCTCAGGCTAAAATCTAGATATTTCCTCTGACTCTCCCTCCCAGACTCCCCACATTGAAATACCAGCTTTCCAAATGAATCCAGAGGCGGCTCAGCTCCAGCCATGGTCTCCATTTCCTGTGGTCCCTGTAACTATCATCTTTGCATATGTGTGAAATGAATCCCACCTACCTGCCTTTCTTCGCCCATCCCTGCCCTGACTTCTCTCCCCACTCTTCTCAATGATGTTCCCTGCCTGAACCAGAGCCTGGGTTCATTTGAGCCTCCCATGCTTCCTCACTGCTTTGAGCAGTGTATGCGGAATTAAGTCACACCAGGACTCAAGATACTGCTCTGATCTCTATGGGTTTTCACTTCCATGGTTTTTTGCTGCTGTGGGTTCCTCTTGACCCCTTGTTCATGATAAATGCCATTTTCTAATGTCCCCACAGGTAGAGAGAGACAGATGCAACCTGAACCCATAACAGAAGAAAACCTCAATGATCATAAGCCACTACTTCACTGTCTTCATGGAACTCTCCTGGGGTCTAGACTAGGACAGGAGCTTTGGAGTCTTCCTGGAGTTTGAAGTGCATAACCAGCATTCCCGCCTCATAGACCAGGCTGTCTTGTGGTCCTTGAGTGTGTCTCTGAGTTGATGCTGACAGAAATTGTCTTAGAGTGTGAGGGCAGCAGCAGAGCTCATTTTCTGTATCTCTATGTCAACCTGATGTTTCCAGGCCTGTGTTCCAACCCACAGCCACTTTTGAATGCCAGGTAGCAGATGGGTGGGTAGAGGGTAGATCCATCAATCAGTGGATGGGTAGATCAGTGGTGGATAGCTGTATATAGGGGTGGGTGGATAAATGTGTGAGTAGTTGGTCAGATGGATAGATTGATGGATGGATGTACATGGGGTGGATAGTTGGATGAATGAGTGAATAAGTGGATGGATGGTTGACTTGGTGGGTACAGGGGGGATGTTTACTTGGCTATAAAGGTAAATGGATGATTGGATGGATAAGTGTATGAATGGATGAGTGAGTAAATGCATAGATGGATGGAGGGGAAATGAAACAGGGGGAAACTCCCAATCAAAGATTGCTAAGCCTTTCAGCTGCATATATCTACCTCCTAAAACTCAGTAGGAAGGTAGGGTCCAGGGAGAAGACATATCCCTGCCCAGTACAAAGGAGAGACAGACAATTGTGCCTGCGATGCACATAGAACATGCAGCAGTCTTGAAGATAGCTGCAGCTCTCAGAACCATCAGGGGACAGGCAGGCCAGAGCCATCGAGAACGGCTTCCCAGACCATGGCAGTTCCAATCCACACCGAGCCCTAACTCTGCTCAATTGCTATCTGTGTTTATGGGCCCATAATCAAATGGAAACAGCAAGGTTCTCATGAGGCTCATCCGTCAACATCACGTGGTGGCTGGGCCTGCCTTGGGAGGCTGAGTTATAAATACCATGCTCAGCTTGAGCTTGGCTCCAGCTCTGGGGATTCATGGGTCATTTTTCAACCCAGCACTAATCTGAGGAACTGGTTCTTCAATCAGACACTGTGTCTAACAGGCTGGGATACTGATTGTCCCCTGTGGGATCAAGGAAGTCAGAACGATCACAGGAGATGAATTCTTGAGCCACGCTTACCCCTCCTACAGGCCAGGGGGCTTACAAGGATCCTGCACCCTGAACCCCACCTGGTAACTCTGAGCCCAGTGACAGACACATCCAGACACCCACCACAGCCATGTGCAGCCATGGGGCTGGGAGCTGTAAGGACACTTTTTTAAAAAGTAAGAAAGGTTTTTAAATTGCTAAGGAAGTCCGTAAAAAGGGGGGGGGTGACTTTAATTTCATTACCAAGAAGCTCCTTAACACTGTGCGCGTGCGCGTGCGCGTGCGCGTGCCTGCGTGCGTGCATGTGTGTGCAAGAAAGGAAGAGGAATAGAGAGGGGGGTATGTTGTGTGTACACATATGCACACAGGTGCACATATACAGATGTGTGCATGGGTGTAGAGGCCTAAGGTCAATGTTGGGTGTGCCCTCCTCTATCACTCTCCATCTTATTCTTTGAGGCAGGATCTCTCCTTAAGCCCAGAACCCACCACTTAGATAGATTGAGTAGTCAGCGAATTCCAAGAATCTTCATCTCCCTTCCCCAGTGCTTGGGTTACAGATGTCAGCTGCCACACCCAGATTTTATGTGGGTGCTGGGGATATGAGCTCAGGCATGTTACCCGCTGGGCCATCTCTCTAGCTCTCTTTAATATTTTTGGAACATAGAGATTCCATCTTCTTTCTTGCTCCTTCCCATGTTTCATTTGGTAAATATGTGATGTCACACAATCTTCTCTCTGCCCCGCCCCCATGCTAGCTCTAATTTTCCGGCCATTCTTCCACCTCGCTATCTTTTCTACAGCATAATTTTTCATTGTTAATAGCCATATTAATTTTCTTGGCCAATCCCTCTTATTGAGTAGTTGGTTTGTTTCCATTTCTCTCACAGCATAAAAGATGCCAGGTAGCACACATTGTAGAAATCTTTGTACAAAATGTGATCATTTCCCTGAGATAAATTTGTGGGACGAAGATTGTGCCAGGTCAAAGAACCCTGATATTTTTAGAAGCCTTTTTGGTATTTCCTGCACTGTCTCTTCTTCTGTGTGTCATTATAAAGAGCCACATACTGGGGGTGGGGGCGGTAGTTTTAACTGGGGACTACTCTAGAGTAACCGCATCACTGGAAAAATAACTAACTGCTTATCCTTGTGTGGATGGGGCAGTTCATCTCTGTGCCTGCTTGGGGTATTTTCAGAGCCATAGTTTATTTGTTTGTTTGGGTACCTAGAGCAGATTGGAGACATGGTTATGGTCTGGAGTAGTAAATTGTCTGAAGAAATGATCTCTGAGCCCCTAAATTCCTTCTAACTTGTTGGTGCTTTAGAATTTATTTCAGGGTAACAATAAACCTGCTATTTGCTGTTCAAGATGTTGACCTGAACATACATAGTTAATTGGGGGGAGGTGGGTGAAAGGAGGGAGGACGCTTAGGTGGGAAGAACAATAAGGAAGAGGCAAGTAGAAAAGCCTCTTCTGAGGGGAAGAAATTGGAGGAGGAAGCATTGTAAGTTCCCTAGGACCATAAAGAGTGTGAAGTCTGGGGCTGGAAAGATGGCTCAGCAGTAGAGAATGCTTACTGCTCCTGTCTCTGCCCCAGTCACAGCATGCAGCTCACAACTGCTTGTAACTCCGCTTCCAGAGGATCCAATGTTTTCTAGCTTCTGAAGGCATTTGCACATAAGTGGTGCACATTGCACTCACACATGCATGCCTGTGTGTACAGGAGAACACACACTTGTGCAGGCCAGAGGTCAACATCAGGTATCTGTAAGGCAGGATCTCTCACTGAATTCAGAGTCCATCAGTTTAATGAAGCTATCTGGAAAGTGAGCTCCCGGATCCTGTCTCCCCCTCCCTGGCTCTGGGGTTACAGGTGCATGCAACCATGATTGCCTTTTTAAACATGGATTCCAGGGGATTGAGCTCGGGTCCCCATGCTTGTGTGGCAAGCACTGTACCATCTGAGCCATCTTCCTGGCCTGTAAGCTGTTTTCCTATTGCTGACCTCCATGAAAGCATGTGTGCCTATGGAGCCACGGAGAACACACCTCTGGGCAGACCAGAGCATAACAACTAGGGGACGAGGGCAGAAGAAGTTGGTACCCTCTTGCTCACTGCTGTGTCCAAACTCATAGAGATGGCCCCTGAGCCTCCCACACTCAATCCCCACCACCTAAAGGATGTTCATCAGAATACCCCGAAGCAGAACCCACCTCAGAGAACATTACAGAGTGGGATGACATTTTCTGAAAATGTCCCCAACCTCCCTGACAGCATCTTTTCCTTCTTTGGCCCTCAGTTCCAGGGGCACAGCTCCAACAACCTGTTGCTTTTTGCCTTCTTGCATAAAAAAAAAAAAAAAAAAAAAAAAAAAACGGAACAGAATCACTTTCTATCCCAACACTAACCTCACCGTGTAGCATCGAGAGAGTCAGTAAACATCTCTGATCCTGTTTTCTCTGTGGAATGGATGAAAGACCGTACTGCTGATTTTTCTCAACACCGTCATAAATAAGCTCTAAAAAAATGCCAACAGCCCAGCACACCAAGAGAAACACACATCAGAGGCTCTTGGTGTTGTTTTCCATATTTTCCTCATCTATGGATCCAAGATGTCACTCCTAGGAGGGCTGATCTTGAAACCAAGGCCCCGGGTGGTCACTTTGAAAAACTGCAGATCAGCTAGGTGAGGCTAAACATTAGTGAGCTGCTGTGGTTTTAACTTATATAAATAATCAGGGATTTCGCTGCAAAATTGATCTTGATGGTGCTGTTTATAATACCTGAGAAACAGATGCAACCTAGGTACCAAGCAACAGAGGAGTAAATAAAATGTCAAACACACACAGGACAAATGACTACCAATATAAATTTCTGTCGACCTGAGGGATTTTGCATTTCTTTAATGATTCAGTGACAGCTGGCCATCTTGTTATATACACTCACGGTGTTGTTCTTTTAGTGTGGTCCCGCGGTTACATGACAGAAACATCTTTATATTCAGTCATAATTTCGAATGTGTGTGTGTGTGTGTGTGTGTGTTATGCATGCACGTTTATGCAGATTAGGGGATAATGTTGGATGCCCTGCTGTGTCAAGCACCACCTTATTCCCTTGAGACAGGGTCTCTCACTGAACCCGAAGTTAGGCTGGCAGCTAGCCCCTGGGGTCTTTCTGTCTCCTCTGCTAATAGTATCAGGGTTACAAACGAGGGCTCACCCAGCTCTGCACACGGGTGCTGGGGATTTGAACTCAGATCCTCTTGCTTGCACACCAAGCACTCTTACCCACTAAGCTATCTTCCCAACCTCTGTATTCGATTATTCCATTTTTTTTCTCATTGGTTGTCTGAATGCTTCATAAGGCAATTAATTGGCTTCCTGTCTGTGATTACTGCTGTTTTCCCCCTTCCACCTCTTCTTGACTTTATGTTTCCACTAAAGTGTGGATTTTCCTCAAATAGACCAATCAGTCTTTTTCTAGACAGATTCTGGATTCTGTTTCCCACTTTGCAAACTAGTTTTCATCTCCCATGTTATAAATATATTTACCCAGATTTCTCCCATAATTCCTATTGCTTCAGTTTTTAAAACTTTTAGATCCTTGAACCATCTGGATTATATTTTGGTAGGAGGAGTTAGGTGGGAACCCAGCTTTATTTTTTCCCAGAGAGTTAGTCAGATATCCCAAACCACTTACTGGATAATCCCCCCTTCAGACAAATCCTTCTGATAAATCCTTTCTGAGGGCTTCACTGAGTCTTTTGAAAAGTTGATGAAGGATACACATCTCCCTGGGTGGGTGGGTGGGGGTGTATAACTTATACACACTAAATTCCACACAAGGTCTTAGTGAGACCTTGTACCTTCCCAAGCCTTTTGTGGACTCAGAAGGCCCCATCTTCCCTGGATAAAGTCCCTTCGCTTCATTCAACAAGAAGTGTGAAGATGCAGCAGGGTAAACCTCAGCACACATCAGTGAGCAGCCACATCTGAGAGGAGAAATTGCTAAGAATAGTCTCCAAGCCAAGGACTCCGTGGACAACCCTCTGGGCCAACAGAGAAGCCTGTGGTTCCACTACTCCTCATGCTTAGAGTCCAGAACATTTTAATCACAATCCTCCTGGTTCATAGCATTCTACAGATACTGAAAAAAAATCCCCAAAGATGGACCCTCCTTTTTCAAGTTCAGGAAGTGCTTATCGAACACTTAGGTGATGGGTGACAAAGGTATATGTCTTCCTAGGATTCAAATGAATTTGAATCCCTGGATTTGACTCAGTCTCAGCCCCTTTCAGATTCAGTCTCTTCTCTGGGTCCTTCCTCCAAGCCTTTGGAATGTCTCAGATTCACATTATCTATGGGGATTAAGGTCTGTGTATCCCAGGCTCTCCCACATGTCCAAGGCGTACCTTATCAGTCCGTTTTGTCCCTTTTGGTCATGCTGACATAAATATCTATCCCTGCCTGGATTGCAACAGTCTCTCTGCTTCTTCTATAAGAACTGGGTTTCACCTGGTGACAGAGATCACAGAAACAGGGTACCCAAAGGCTAGATCTGTACCTCTCCTGGTTCCCTGTGCTGGCACATGTCCAGAGGTGATATCTGCTCCCAGCTCAGAGCTTTGGAGGGCTGAGCTCCAGGAACTCCTACCCAGGCATCTATGCCCTCCTTTTCTCTCTGGACCAGGGACAAGGTCTT
This sequence comes from Peromyscus leucopus, assembly GCF_004664715.2. Classification (NCBI taxonomy): domain Eukaryota; kingdom Metazoa; phylum Chordata; class Mammalia; order Rodentia; family Cricetidae; genus Peromyscus; species Peromyscus leucopus. The sequence goes on from NC_051086.1 coordinate 78,092,943, forward strand.
GAGCCTTTCAGACAGTGTCTACCTAAGTTAAAGAGGAAAGTGGTGTCCTGCTTAGGCCCTCTGTCCACCAACTTCTGCCCTGGGCCCACTCTGCTCACAAACCTATATGATTTTAGCAAATGTTAACTTAACATATACTAATCTCCAGTCATCATGCAGGGCTGATGGTGAAAATCCAAGTCCTTGCTCTTGAAGTAGCCCATCCTCTGCTTCCCAAAAGCAAAGGGTGCTAACATAAGGGACCCAGTCATGTCCCTGCTCAGAGTCAGAGTCAGAATGTTCAAGAAGGCTGTGAATCCATTAAAACATCAGTTGCTTAAGATTGCCATTTAAGCTTGGGACATTTGATTCATGGAAATTGGTAAAAGTCACGAATCTTTTGGGGGGCTCTGCAATGGTGTGATCTCTGTCTTCTTTAACTTCCATTTCATATTATATAGGAAAACAATCATGTTTGCATCGCTGCACTGACAGGAGGATGAAATGCCTTCAGTCATAATGCTCACAGATGACATGACCAGGACATGTTTGACTTCTTTTGTTTTCAATATATTGATATTACTATACAAATAAATAACTTTAACACAATGTGCTCAGAATAACTATAGAATGGTAAAAGCAGAGATAAAAAGAAAGATGAGGTTAGTTTAGTATGAGAAGTGTATGATAGCCTAGAAAAACTCTGAGCTAATCCCTGAAGGAGGAGATGATATGACCAAGTAGATGAGGTAGACCAGATGGCCAAGGGAAGAAAGAGATGGTCATCTAGGCATCAAAGATGGTGTGGTGTGTACCAAGCTGGGGGTAAAGGAAAGAATGAAGAGAGAGCTTGCAAACCAATCTGGAGTGACAGACAAATAGATATAGAAGGATGGCCACTGAGAGGACTTTGTCCTTTCCCAGCTTCCAGAATTGTCATCTTTAATATCACTGTAATGACCACTGTCTTAGGGTTTCTGTCTCTGTGACAAAACACCTTGACAAAAAGACTTGAGAAAGAAAGGGTTTATTTCAGCATATAATTCTCAGGTCACACGCTATCACTGAAGGAAGTCAGAGAAGAAACACAAGGAACCTAGAGACAGGAACTAATGCAGAGACCACAGAGAGACATTGCTTACTGGCTAGCTCTTTATAGTTTCCTCAGCTTACTTTTTTATACAACTCAGGACCACCTGCCTGGGGTGGTACTGCTCCCTATGAGCTGGGCCCACCCACATCTATCTAGAAAAGGCCCTATAGGCTTGCCTACAGGTAATCTTAATGCAGGCATTTTCTCAATTGAGGTTCTTCTTCCCAGATGACTCTAGCTCGTGTGTCAACTAGCCACTGTGCCCACATATGTCAGAGAAAGTCCCCAGAGGTCCATCACTGGCAGATGGAACCCCAGGAGAGAGTACTGCTGAATCCAGTGACAAGCCTGAAGACACACAGATTGTGATTCCACCCCAAAATCGTCGAATTCATAGTCTATTGTCCCTCGGGCTCCTAGAGCTGGCCCTCAGTACTCATTGCCTTCTGTCCCTTGTGCAGTGGGCTTTGCTAGTGTTCCACATCAAAATCACAAACTTCCTGTCCACACGTTTCTTCTCCTCCCTCTAAGGGCTGTGACACTGTGTGTGGGAGGTGACTAGAAAGACAAGTCACTAGAGAGTCTCCCTAACTAGTCTACTCTGACCCCTCACGTCTATCCTTCACCTCCAAGCCAGTCAGGGCTATCTGTGAGCACACATCACTCCTATCCACCAGGAGGAGCCCCTTCTTCCATGGGGCTCTGTTCACTTTTATTTTTATTTCCCTGCTGACAATAGCCAACAACCCTGTCCTCTTCCCCTCTACCCCCAGCTGTCATTTATGGTGGTATTTTATTTGTACTGAAATGTGATTTTAATTGTATGTTAATAAATAAAGTTGCCCTGGGGTCAGAGCTATTAGAGCCATAGCAAGAGCATGGTGGTTAGAAGAGCTAGGTAGATTTCTGTGTGTTTAGAGATACAGCCAGCATTGGAGACATACACCTTTAAGACTTGGAGGGCGGTACTTACAGGCAGTGACAAGGCAGTCATGTGGTTGGGTTTACAACCAATGAGAAGGCAGAACAGAAAGACTATTTAAAGACAGACAAACAGGAAGTAGCTCTCTTTCGGGGAAGCTAGGAGCACTGCAGGAGGTAAGATTTTAGCTATGAGCTCTGACCTCTCAGCTTTCTCTTTCACATTGGTTCTGTGTTTCTTATTTTAATAAGACGGTTGGTTACATCTACAGCCATTGTCAGAAAGATCTATGACTTTCAACAAAGGAAGACAGCTAGCAGCCTCTGCCAACCATGGGTTCTTCACACATGCCAAGGTACTGCCCTGTGAGTAGTCAAGGTCTGCAGATACAACCTGGTCATTGTCAAGGCCATTCAAAAGCATATTGAAATTGCATCCTGTGGTCCTCTTTAATGCTAGCACAGCCAGGGCCAATGAGGCCATCTGCCTTGTACCTTCATTGTTTTGTGGGATGCCAAGACCACCATGGATTAAAAATCAGCTTCTGCTGAGAGGATAAGTCTAGACTGGGTGTTTAAAAAATGATGAACATGTCAGTTGTTCTCATTTCTGTGTCAGGCGCAGGCATAACCAATGGATCTCAGTTCTTTTCTCTGACAAGTACACACAAAAAGTCTTTTCACCAGTGAATTCTGGGGAACCATTTAGTTAGACACTAAAATGTCCAGATCAACCATAGTCTGAAAAGAATGGAAACACGCTCACCTGGTATAACCATAGAGAAGTGGGTGATTGACAGTTGGTGCAGAACAATGTTAGCAACCGAGGTACTGGAGTTAAGTACATAAAATGATGGATTTGTTCTGTTTTACATGAGATGTGAGTACTGATGACAGAGTGAAAACTCTGGGGGGAAACCCAACAGCAAACAGAGAACAGCAGAATAATCAAGGAAATAACATGTAACAGATCATTCTACCTGCAAATGCTCTGTTTCACTGGTAGAACAAGCCCCTCCACTTGGCATGTAGACCCCACGGTAAGTCAGAATGGACTATAAAGTACAGCAGTAAGGAAGGACAGCAGAGATCTGGAGATGTAGTTCACTTGGTAGAGTGCTCGCCCAGCATTGCCCAAGCTCTGAGTTCAATCCCCAGCACCAGAAAAACCAGGCATGGTGATATATGGTTGATTCCCACACTTGGGAGGTGGAGACGATTTTTGGCTACACAGTGTATTCCAGTCAAGGCCAGCCTGAGCTACAGGAGACCCTCTTATCCAGAGAGGGGGTGGGGGAGAATGCAGAATTAGAAGTCAAGAGCTCAAAGTCTGATCACCTACAGGCTTCTTAGGGAAAAAGCTAAGTCATCCTTAGACTTTATTAGGTCCCTGGCAACTGGGACTTCTGAGATACAGTCTCAAGCATCAATGCTTGGACCAGGAGGCCATCCCAGGACCCAGCAAAATGCCTGATTCCTTGTTGGTGTTTAGTAAGTTCTTGGTGATTGTCTCAATTAGGGTTTCTATTGCTGTGAAGAGACACCCTGACCATGGCAACTCTTATAAAGGAAAAAAATTTAGTTGGTGTGGCTTACTTAGTTTCTGAGGTTCAGTCCATTATCATCATGGCGGGGAGTACTGCAGCATGCAGGAAGACATGGAGCTGGGTACAGCTTGATCAGAAGGCAACAGGAAGTGGACTCAGTGCCACACTGAGCAAAGCTTGAGCAAAAGAGACCTCAAAGCCCGCCCCCACAGTGACACACTCCTCCAACGAGGGTTCACCTTACTTCAACAAGGCCACATCCCTTAATAGTGCCACTCCCTTTGAATCACTAGTGATGAGAAGGGCCAGAACATGAACATGGATGCCGGGTGCCAGGGTAGCCTTCCTCCCTTGCTTCCTGTAGCTCAGCTGCCTTATGTCCTCATGCAGCAGAAGATCGGTGTCTCCCTGAGTGTCTTCAGGGGCCACAGGAAGGGTACAAGGCTTCTCACATACAAATGAGTCCTAAAGATGGTTTCTACCTCTTTCCAATGACAAAGTCCCTGTAATAAAGAATTTAATAACCCACTGTGCCTGTGCAGGAAGGAAACTCATTTGTTTAATAGGCGGCGGCTCAGCTTTGTCATGTTCATTTAGTTGTTAATGACACACAGTTGTGCCAATATTGATTTTAGCTTATAGGGACTCAAAAAATTTACTGTCTAGATGGATCAAAAACGCAACCATTTTATCTCGTCGGCCCTGAAGATCCGTGGCTCCAGACCTGGCCTGGGAGGGGCCTTGCAGTAGTCAGAGGTTGGACTCTGCTAGAAGTCCAGGACCTTCCTGCTGGCTGTCAGCCTCCCGCTGCCCCTGCTTCATCTCTGGCCATCGTCAGCCAGGAGCCAGACTGTGGCTGCAGCAGGCATGGAAGGTTTTCATCTCAGAGCAGGACTGTGTCAAGGAAACAGGAGTTAATTTCCAGGCAACTCTCTGCAATAAGTTATCTGTGTCTATGTGCGGCCAGTGTGTTTCTGTGCGCATGCGCACACCTGCCTGTCCACTCAGTCATAAGCTCAGACCCTGAAACAGAAAGAGGGTGCCCTGGGAGATCCAGAGAGTAACTTCAAGTGTCATTTGGACCCCTGGGCTGGGCCATCTCTCTTTAACATGACTTACCATGCTGATTTTGTTTTGTATTGTTTTGTTTTATTTTAAACTCAGGGACTGTATAAAAACCATAAAAAGGGTTACTGAGATGAGCCCAGATCTACCCCGTGAGTTCTGAACAGTTCATTTAAGCATAAATACATCCAACAGGCCCTTGATATTTGCAGGTTTGACATTTCTAATCTCAGCTGCGTGCGGCTTCAATTATTCGAGAAGAGCACTGAAGAGTGGACAGGAATAATAACAGTCAACATTTGCTCAGCACATACGATGTGCCTAGCACTCGGGCCACAGCAATCTGAGGGAATTATCTTGTCATCTTTGCACCACTACCCCAAAGTGGGTAGCTGGGTAGCTTTGTCTCCACTTTAGACATAGCTTCTACATGGAGAGGGAAAATAATAGGTGAAGAGCGTATGACCTTGACCCCAGGTGTGCCCCTGTCCTCTGCATTTCTCTGTTGGTTACTTTCCTCTTCAGCTGTAACAAAATGCCCGGAAAAAGTAATTTAAGAAAGGAAGGGTTTCGTTTGGCTCACAGCTTGAGAATACAATCTATCATGACAGGGCAGGCGTGGAGGCAGGAGAGTGAGGCAACTGTCCACATGATATCTGTAGTCAAGAAGAGCAGAGTGCTATGCTCAGCTCACTCCGTTTTAGAAATTCTGTTCAGTCAGGGTCTCGTGTAGCCCGGACTATCCTTAAATTCACGATGTAGGCAAGGGTGACTTTGAACACCTGATCTTCCTGCCTCCACTTCCTGAGCTCTGAGATCACATGTGTCTACTAACATGCCCAATCTATACAGCACCGTAGACAGAACCTAGGGCTAGGGAACACATGCGAGGCAGCAGTCTACCACCTGCAGTTATTCCCAACATGCGCTCTCATTTTCATTCAGTCCTGGACTCTGACCCATGGGATGGTGCCTTTCACATTTAGGGTGGGTCTTCCCTCTTCAGGCCTCTCTGGAGACATCCTCACAGACAAGCCCAGATTTGCCTCAGTGAATTAAAGTCCAGCAAGTAGTGACAATCAATACTAACCATCACAGGGGCCAGGAGATGTTTCAGCCAATCATGAGGAACTGAGTTCAGGTCCTCACCCCACATAAATGTCAGACATGATGGAACCTGTCTGTAAACCCAATACTAGGGAGACAGAGACAGGAGAATCTCTGGAGCTCACTGGACAGCTTACTTAGCTGAATCAATGAGCTCCAGGTTCAGTGAGAGACTCTCTCAAAATACAGAGTGCAGAATGACCCAGGAAGAGACTCAAGTTAGGCTACACTTGCTCATGCATGCGTGCGTGTGTACACACACACACACACACACACACAGAGAGAGAGAGAGAGAGAGAGAGAGAGAGAGAGAGAGAGAGAGAGAGAGAGAGAGAGAGATTGACCATTACAGGTTCCAAAGCTCCTGAGATCTTATCTCACTCATTGCTGTCCACTGGGGGCCAGGATGTGACCCTATTTGGGGTACATGATCCTCACACCCCCACCGAGGAGAGAGAGGCCCAGCAAGAACACAACTCCCCCCTCCAGGCCACACGCACAAGTATTTGTTTCTTTGCTGCAGTTGGATGCAGCCGGATGTCTCTCAGGAAGTCATTGTCTCTTTGCATGGCTTCTCTCTTTCCAAGTCCTGTTTTAACATTGAACTTCGGCCAGCATCGGAAGAAAGGAGACAGCTCCGTACACAGCCCATTACGATAATGAATCATTAAATGTAATTTCAAGTCGTTGGCCTGCTTGGTCCATTTATGTAAGTTTTAGCTCCCACTTCATTCATTTGATGACAAAGTCATTGAAGAGTGATTCTTAGATTCATAGAAACTTGAAAAGGCCCTGTGGATCATGTTCTCCAGTCCAATCCCCAAGATGTGAAATGACCTAGCCAAGGTTGCACAATTAACTCTGTGCTTGTGGCTGTTTTTCCTAAGGGAAATTAGCATTTGGACCCTCATCAGGAAGGTGGCCCCCATGAGAACCTGAGTCCTTATGGATAAGTGGGTTTCACAAACTTCCTTTCAGCCTTCAATGCCATTTCCACACTCATTAACCACCCCACTTGACCCCCAGATCTGCCGCCACCAGCCTGCTGCAGCTGACTCTGCTGATCTCCCTGATAGTACTGATCCTCCACCTGGCCTCCTTCCACTCTCCTTCCTGCCGCAGGACCTTTGCTCATGCCAGAATACTCTTCTGATGAGCAGCTGCTAAATGCCTAATCTTTCTCTCAGAGGTTAGTGAATCACCATTGGCCAGGTCATCTCTCTCAACCTCTCAGTCTCACAGTCCAAGTACATCACTGTTGCTATGAAATTGACTAGAGATTTTAATATCTATCTAGCCAATTGGATACCTTGTTCTTTGATAATGTCATCCAGTCACCTGGTTGCTAGGCAACACATGACCCATGCTTGACAGTTAAAGACGGTTATCGCCTCTCATTCATGAGTTTAAGGGATAGGAATGTTGTAAAAGCCCAACTAGACAGCTGTCACTGGATTTCTCGCATATGCATGCTAGGGCTGTGGTCATCTTGTTGTGAAAAGTCCTTCCCCGAGAAGATGTAAACTATATCAACTTATTCCTCATAGGTCCAAAACGACAAACCAGTTCCACCATAGTTCACTGTGGGGGACCAATGAGATGATTAGGCTTGCTCAGAGCATGCTCAGAGCTGCTGGCAGGAGCGTGTGTGATCCTTAAGCAGCCACACTGGACTTCTGGATGATGACTTCCCTAACACCTGTAGATGGAGTCCCCTTCTAGTCTTCTAGATTACCTGGGGCTAGGGACAACGACTGGATACTCAGGTGAGGGTCTGACAAACTTCCTACTCCCTCCTACTAGGAGGGAAGGTCAACAGTCCACAGGCACCAATGAGATGGTCTCTTGCAAGCATACGCAGCTGATGTTAAAGACAGTAGCTGTTTTACTGGGTGGGGAGGGGGCGGGGACCGTGTTCTATAACCCATCTAATAGCTCATGGAGCTGGGCAATCAAAATGGTACCCTTTGTGGCCTGCCAGCTCCATCAGGTGGGCTGTAAGTCACAGCAACTGCACATGCTCTCTCCCCGCAAACACAGCAGGGACATCTCAGGATACCTCAACATCTTCTTCTTCTTCTTCTTCTTCTTCTTCTTCTTCTTCTTCTTCTTCTTCTTCTTCTTCTTCTTCTTCTTCTTTCTTGGTTTTTCGAGATAGGGTTTCTCTGTGCAGCTTTGCACCTTTCCTGGAACTCACTCTGTAGACCAGGCCATCCTGGCTCTGCTTCCCGAGTGCTGGGATTAAAGGCGTGTGCCACGATACCTCAACTTCTTACTACCCCTAAGGTGAGCTGCAATGGCCTTTTCTGATCCAGCCTTGGGGGAGGGGTGTCACTGTGTCCCATAGCTTTATCTATATCACATTAGCTATAATATAGTCTCATTGTCATATAAGGCCAGCTAAGATGCTGAGAGAAGGACGCAGACCCTTTGATGGGGAGTGACAGAGACACATTGCAGGGACGTGTGAGAAGAGAGGAGGTGTCTTAGTCACTGCTGTAGTGTTGTGAAGAGATCCATGTCCAGCTCTTATAAAAGAAAGCATTTATTTGGGAGCTGGCTTGGAGTTTTTTTTGGGGGGGGGGGTAGTCCATGATCATCACAGTGGGGAGCACGGTGACACACAGGCAGGCACGGCGTGGGAAAAGTAGCTGCAAGCTTTACCTCCTAATCCATAGGGAGCAGGTCTGGGAGACGGGACTGGGCCTGGAGTGTCACATCCGGCGACACACCGCCTCCAATAAGGACACACCTCCTAATCCTTCCCAAACAGTCCATCAGCTGGGGACTAAGCATGTAAATACGTGAGCCTGTGGGGGCCATTCTCATTCAAACCACCCCAGCAGCCATCTTTGATAGATGCTGTATTAGTTACTTGTCTCTTTGCTGAGACAAAACCGTTGATTAAAATAACCCGAGGAAGAGTGGGCTTGTCTTGGCTCACAGTTTGAGGGGTACTGTCTGCCACAATGGGACAGTCGTGCTGGCAGGAGCTGTGGGCTGCTGTTCCCATTGATCCCACCGTCAGGAAGCTGAGAGAGATGAATGCTGGTGCTCCACTCACTTTTCCCTTTTCCTCCTTTTTCAGCTCAGTCCAGGACCTCAGCCTACAAAAGGATGCTACCCTCATTCAGGGGAGGTCCTCCCTCCTCCGTTAACTATCTGGAACCACCCTCACACACGCCCAGAGCTCTGTCTCTTAGGTGATCCCAGTTCTGGTTAAGTTGAAAGTGAAGATTTACCATCACAGAGGCTCGGGGCCATCTTTTCTTCTTCCACTGAATTTCTGGTACCCAGCACATGAGTTAAATACCTGTTGGACAATCAGGTGATAGATGGGTAATTATATACAAATATATAGATCCGTTAGATCAAGGAAGGAGGAAGGGAGAGAAAAAAGGGAGGGAAAGAATGAAGAGAAGAAGAGATGAAGGAAGGAAGATAAAGGGGAGGAAGAGAGGAAGGCAGGGAGGCAGGGAGGACGCACAGGAAGTATTCTTGGGAGGAAGAGTAATTAGAAAGTGGGTCTAATTGAGCGTGAGCACTGTAGAGTGTTAGCTAGCTTTGAAATTTGACTTTTCCTGTTCCCATCCTGAGGTGGCCCTCCTGCAGCCCCCATTTGATGCCTTTGGGGATTCTGCTTGTCTCCTTGTGGGTGTGGATGCAAAGATGACCTCATTCCAATGTCAGGCAGAGAAAATCGTGGCAAGGAGAGCCAGGCGCTGAGAAACAAAGACGATGCCGGAGCCAAGCGTGCCCGGTGCATTTCGAAGCCCAGAAGAAATATAATTTAATTACCTCGGCCTCCTGATTTTGCGTCTGTCACAGCAGAGAGGTGACTCTGTTTTATGCTGTGTCACGCAGTCGGGGGCACTTGGGGCACAGACAGCGTCTGTGTCCCTAAAGCGAATGATTCAATAATGTGGACTTCTTTGATTTACTCCCCTTGGTGGGTGGCAGGTTAATAAAACTTCAATCAACTCCGTGAGTCGTCCTTCCCCGTGCTGGCGATGGGATGGTGCACACGAGTGTTCAGTACTGAGTGTTCTCTCGGCTCTGTCTCCCCATTCCCACTGCTATGCATTGTGGGCCTGGTAGGGGCAGATTCACGGGCACAGTCAGTCCCCTCGGGCTAGCCCGGCAGGTAGAGCATCTGGTAAAGCAGAAACTTGGAGTGTCCAGGGAACCAGCCTGTCAGGGGGTCAGGAGTACCCAGCTCTGTCAGGCGCCTGCCCACCTGTGCTCCTCACTATCAGCAGCCCCTGCCCCCCGGGCCCTGAGGCTATGAGTCCTCTCAGCACACAAAAAGGCCGTTGACAGAACACTCTATTGACAGACCCTCATTGAATACAATTACCCAACGGGAACCATCCTGGATACATTAGCCAGAGTGGAACAAGCTGTGATCTGGTGGGACTCCCAACATCCAGGAACATTGCCCATCAATAACGAAGTGCCATTCTTTCAAAAGGTCTCAGAGTAGAGAGCAAGTATCTAAATCATATAACCTCCTTCCCGCACATGCCTCCCCTTCTCTACTGTGTCCTATTGGCTCTGGATTGCTGTGAGATACCCAGCCTAGGATTTCATCCTTACTGTTTAGGAGGGGCCCAGTTGCCCCCTCCACGTGTGCATGATGATACTGAGAGGCAGAGAGGCACAATGGTCAGTTGCAGGTATCATTACTGATACACGACAGGCATCAAAGCCGGGGTCCCACATCCAAAGCTGAGACTTGACAAGGTGGCCTCAGCCAGATACATTTCCGCAGCTATCCTGGGGACACTGTTCAAAGTGGAAGACGCATAATACACCTGTCCTACTGTCAATGGCTGGAGTGTCCCTGGCATGGTTGGACCAAATGCAAACCCAGCTCCCGACCCACTGAAGCTCCTTTGTTTCTTGGATATGAGAGGCAGGGCCCCTCAGCTGTGCTCAGCACCCCTAGAAATCAGTTTCTCAGGGAATAGGGGGCTGCCTGGTGGCACAGAGGGCTATTCTAGGGCTTTCTAAGAATCCCACACCTGGCCAACCACCATGGGAGGCAAGTTCTGCCATCCCATTTGATAGCGGAATCAATGGAGGCACAGGGAGGGTAATGAAGAATCCCAAGGCTGCTCGGTTAGAGTAGAGCTTTGACTCCATCCTTGCCAGTGCCTACGGTGTGTCTCACTGCTAACAGGTGACCTAGGACAAGGCCGCCAGGTTCCCTGGGGCCTCTGTAGCCAAGCACCACAGAGTCTGGGAAGAAACAATAGGATCCTGTTTGCTTGTCAAGGGAAGCACGTTTGTTAGGCACGGTGGAGGCCGGAAACCAGATACAGGTGTCCACAGGTTGGCTTTTCCTGAGGCCTCTCTCCTAGACTGCAGATGGCCATGCTTTTCCTATGGCCTCTCTTGACTCTCCTGCACCCCTACATGTCCCTCATCTCTGTTTGTGTCTTGATTCCCTTTTCTTATAAGGACAGCAGCCATCCCAGGCATGGTAGATCACACCTGTAATCCCAGCATTCAGGAGACCGAGGCAGGAGCATTACTATGAGTTCAGAGCCAGCCTGGGCTACATAGTAAGATCTATCTCAAGACAAAGTAAAAGGCTTTGCACTTACCTCAGTCGGGAGGGACATGATTTACACCATAACACTGCGGATGTCACTTTTCTGGGGGGCATGCCCAGGACTGGGCCGAGACACTGAAATAGCATGGAGCTCTTTTGTCTTCCCGAAGCTGCATAAGCGTTCCTCTTCCTATACAGGAGAAGGGCAGGAAAAGCAGGTGTGCCTCAAGAGCACTGGCAGGGGCAGGGGTAAGCTTGAGATGGTGCCAAGGTCAGTTGTCCTTGGTGGGGGCAAAGAGCACGTGCTGGGAGGAACCTGAAAGAAGTTCTGGAAAGAGGTGCCAAGAGCTCTGTGGTACACTTGTGGGGGGGGCACTAAATCCAATGTCAGATCTGGGGACTCCTGCTCCCATTTCAGTGGAACCCCACACCCCTCCTCCCCTCCTGTCCATGAATAGTTGAATCTAGGGCTTAGGTCTTTCACGGGCAGTCTACAGACAGAAGATATCCTGTGGGGTTTGGTCTTTGTTTTGTCCTATGTTGCTATGACAAAGTACAGGGACTAGATTTTATTTCAGCCCTTCCCTGTGGTAACTAACCCTGTCTCTTGAAAGCAGCATCCATCCATGCATAGTACCAGATCCCATGACCTAGTCACCCCTTTAAAGGTCCCCCTGGAAGTTTCCCACACCTCCACTTTGGGGGTCACATTTGGGCGTCCATCATCGTACTTTATGGTTTGTGCTGACAATGCTGGCTGGTGAGGTCTCAGGGAGCTGAGTGGGGTCTGTCTCTCAGGTTCCAAACAGGAACACCATGCCCAGGAAATCAGTTATTCACAAAGAATGAACCTCAGACCTCTCATCAGAAAGAATTTGAGTTCAAAGACAGCAAGTTTGAGCCCCCTGTGCCTGAGCGGTTTGCTGTGAGGGGAGGGGGAAAACCGCTGAAAACCAAACAAAACAGCTTACAGCTCTTAAATACTATCAAGGAGAGCAGCGCATCTGAAGACCAGCTTCTCCCTGGGCCCCGAGGATGTTGGGGCTCCCCCGGCAGCCCTGCCCGCTTTGATCCCAGAGGCTGCGGTGCACGGGATCAATGAGAGAAAGGCTGCCTTTTCTGCACCCTGAATCGGAGGCAAAATGCATGTGGAAATACAGAAATCAATTCCCAACCTTGGAGCCTTCCTGGGAGACCGTTCCTCTCTCCAGAAAGTGAAAATGAAGGGCAGCATGGTGGTGCCCAGCCCTCAGCATGACCGACCTTGGCCTTGAGGCCAAGCTGATAGGTTTAGCAATCAACGTCTCTGGCCCTTCAAATACCAGAGAGCCTCAGAGGCTATGAGGTTGGGTCACTGGAGGTGGGACTGATATCATATCAAAGCCTATGAAAGATGTAATGTAGCTGTAGTTCTTTTACATATGCATGTGTGATTATGGCTGTATACTTGTGTGTTATTGTCATGTGTGGTTGTGTGAGTTCATCATGAACATGTATGCCCATATGGCTGTTTCTGTATGTGTGATTGTGTATGCATACAGTTATGGCCCTGTGCACTTATGTGTGTTCACATGCATGCACAAACAATCATGTGTGTGTTTGTGCACATATATGTTAATGCACTGCATTTGTGCTCATGTATATGTGCATGTGTGTACAATTGTGTGTGCTCATGTACATGCACATGTATAATTATATGTGCACACATTTGTGGTTGATGTTCTTGTGTGTATGAGATCATGTAGTAATGTGTGCTTATGTATATGCACACCCATTTATGTGTGGTTGTGTGTGTTCATATGCATGAATATGATGACATTGTGTGTGTCCATAAACATATGTATATGTGATTGTGTGTTCATGTGTGTGCATGATTATTTGGTAGGGAGTAGACACATGGGATCATGTTAGTGACCCCTGAGACTCAGCTCCTGCAGACAGACAGTGGGTCTGCGGGCCTAGTTACATGGTTTATCCATGAGTGTCAGGGCTATGAACCCTGTCCTGAGACGAGCTCCTGGCCACAGAGCCTGACAAAGGGGTCCTTCTTCACACGTGGTCGGAAAGGAAACAACCGAGCCAAGATGGCTTCCAGGGAGTCCAGCCTGACGTTACCCCACAGGGACCTCTGCAGCAGGGACAAGAGGCTTGGGCCGTTCCACCCTCTCTCTATGGCTCCTTCCCAAGGACAGGAGTGGAGAAGAAGAATGCTCCAGATACCTGTGTTGTATGTATGTGCATGTGTGTATATATGTGTATGTGCATCTGTGTGTGTTTATGTATATGTGCATGTGTTTATGTATGTATATACATGTGTACTTGTGTGTGTTCTTCCTTCGTGTGTGTGTGTGTGTGTGTGTGTGTGTGTGTGTGTGTGTGTGGTCTTCCTTCTATTGTCTTTCCCTTGATGAAGAGTCAGGCAAAAACGTGTACCCACCAACAAGCTCAGTCCTCACCCAGCTGATGCCTTGTAACTGTTAGAGACTTGATCCGGCCCCAACCCAGGCAAGGAGACACACACGTCAACATGGCACCGAGAGCTGCGTTGTACTCCTGGCCCTTTGTAGCTCCCTGTTTCACAAAATACAAAAATAGGAGGCAAGCTCGAGACAGCTCCGCTGCCTGGCTCAGAGGATCTCAGCCAAGAGAGAGGAAGGGAGGGGGAGGGGAGCTCGCGAAGGGAGAAAGAAGGAAAATCAGCCACTTAAGGTCAGAGCGGTGAGAATAACATGAAAACGCTGCCAGGCGAGTGGAAGCCAGCCGCCTTCGAGGTTGGAGATGTGACAACAGAGCTGTCGTTGCCTCAGGGATGGTGTCACCCTCCCAGAGACAGGGATGCTGCTGCGTGCAGCATGTGGAGGGGCAGGCTGGCGCCAGATCTCAGGTGGGGTTTGTCAAGGGCCTCCCTCCCTCCAGGGACCAGCTACTGGCCGTGCTGGCCTCCTAACCACCCAGGGTGGGCGCCTAGGGCCTTTTTGGTTCTTGAAGGCTGATGGAGTAGAGTCTTGATAGATGGCAATATGATGGGATGCCATGCAAATGTATGCAAACGAGGCATCTGAGACCAGTGGTGCTTTATTTGTTTATTTAGTTGAAACAAAAGAACTATAGGCTCATTGTAAACAAATCAGGAAATTACAGAAAGCAACCAAGAAAAAAAAAAAATCAAAACCCTTTGTTAGCCCTCCACCCAGAAGGGGGGCGGGAAGATACAAAAACCCATTACCAACATCTTGGTGTATATATTCTCCCAGACAATCTTCAGCTCATACATATATAGTTTCTTTTTTCCAAACCAAAATAAGTTCTTACTTTACATGCTGTTTTGCAACCTGCTCTTTTTTGCATTGGAAATATATTATAAATGAGTGTCGGGCTCGCTCATACATCCAGTGGAATCCCCATTTTTAGAAACTCAGGTGGTTTCCAGCTTTCCTAGTCAAGATTAGAGACACCATGACATAACTGAGGAGGCAAATGGAAGATCTCAAGTGCCGGTGAGTCCTGCCCATTTGAGGGGCCAGGTGTGTGGCATGGATCTGGAGGGGTGGAGGAGCTCCAACCACAATGCTATGGAGCCAGGTGGAGAGAGAGGGCATGCTACTCAGAGAGCAGGCCTACAAACCACGGCAGATGACATAGAGGCCTTGCTGCTGTCCTTCCAAAAGGCTCTTGGGCCTTCTAGGAGTCCTTGCCAGCTGGAAGGAGGATTAGGCAGTGTCCAGGGGAGAAGGAGAAAGGAACACATCCCAGTAATTCACTCATCTCCTCTCTTGCTTTAAGGACTTGGCAGCCTCAGTACTCATGCCCCATATCAGCCTTCACAAGGAAGGATGAAGAGAAGCCAAGATCAGTCCAAGCTGATAGAGAGACACACATCAAGGACAATAGAGATGCCGGATACAATATCAGAATTGAAATATTCCTTGCAAACAGGGTGTTTGGGTGAGACAAGTTAAGAGTGAGAGTCATTGCACTAAGTTCATCTGGCTATCTTCTTCATTCCTGGCTGTGTGGGCTCCCCCATACACACCCTGTATTAATCCATGCCATCATTTGAAGCCCACCATGAAGGTACATCTTCATTGTCCACTTGGCTGGATTTGGAGTCACCTAGGAGACACACCATTGAGTGTATCTCTGAGGGTGTTTCCAAGGAGGTTTATTTGAGAAGGGAATACCCACACTGAATGTGGGCAGCACCATCCCATGGGAAGGAGTCCCAGGCTGAATACAAGAGGAGAAAAGGAGAATGTGAGACCCCTTTCTCTCCCTCTCTCTTTCCTGACTATAAACACAATGTGATAGGCTACCTCATGTTTCCACAGCCATTCTTTGTTACCATGGACAGTGTTCCTTCAAACTAAGACCCATTAGGTTGCCCCTCATCAGACATTTTGTCACAGCAAAGAGAAAAATAACGCATATATCTACTCTATTCCCAACAGAGGTGGTTTTGTAAATAGTAACTGCTTTACTCCTAGGAAGTCATCCTGCAGATGGAGACTGTCAAGGACCAGAGAAAGCTAACTTTCTAGACAGGCCACATAAACTAGGAACTCAGCTGTTTCAAGACCCAAGATAGAGGGCGGGGGTGTAGCTCCATTTGTAGAGCATGCTTAGCATGTGTGTGTGTTTTTTTTTGGGGGGGGCCTGGAATCTATTCTAAGCATCATATAAACAAAGCAAGGTAGCGTGTCTGCAATCTCAGCATTGGGAAGGTGGAGGCAGGATCAGAAGTTTAATGTTGTCCTTGACTAGACAACTAGTTCAAGGCAAGCCTGGCCTACATAAGCCCCTGTTTTGTTTTTTTGTTTGTTTGATTTAAGACCCCAGCGAGTCTTCACGTGATGAAAAAGTCTTCAGGGGACAGGGTGCAGGAGGGGTGTCTTGAAGATCGGCTTTGTGGAAAGAAAGGGACACAGGATCAGTAAGGGAAGGGTACTGGAGAAGCTGAGCAGGGACAGTGCCAGGAGTGAGCCTACAGAAGTGAAAGTCACAAAATGATTCTCCACTGAGTGTGAGCAGAACACACTCACGGACTTCCAAGGAGGGTGTTCTAGTCTCTCTGCCCCGTGACAAACATCATGACTGAAAACAGCTGAGGTGGGGAAAGAATTTATTTCAGTTGACACGTTATAGTCCATCGTGAGGTGACTCGGAGTAGGAACTCAAGCAGGAGCTTGAAGTCGCACCTGTTTGTCTTTCCACATAGTATTACCTCAGACTGAGGAAGTGACTTTACAGCCAAGAAGTACAGTAGCAACCATGGAGAAGCACAGCTTGCTGGCTCGCTCACGCATAGGCTCACGCTCAGCTAGCTCCTTTTTTATTTTTTGAGATTTACTTATTTGTATTTTATGTGTATGGTTGTTTGCCTGCATATACGTGTGTGCATCATCTGTGTGCCTGGTGTCCACGGAGGTCAGAAGAAGACACTGGATCCCCTGGAACTGGAGTTGTGGATGGTTGTGACCCATGTGAGTGCTGGGGTCCTCCGCAAGCGCAACAGGTGCCTTAGCCACTGGCCCATCTCTCCAGTCCCTCAACTAGCTTCTGATACAGCCCAGGACCACCTGCCCAGAGAATCGTGCTGAGCCCTCCTACATCAATTAGCAATGATGACAGCTTCTCACAGGCATGCTCACAGGCCCCTCACAGGCATGCCCACAGGCCAACCTGATCTGGGAAATCCTTCTCCGAAAACTCCCTTCTCAGATGACTCTAAGCTGTGTCAAGCTGACAATTAAAGCTAACTAGGACAGGGGGCCAGTCCAGGCTGTCCCATGGACCCTAAGGGCAGACAGGAGGAGTTGGAAATGGTAAACATTATTTCCCTCCACTGACTGCTTGCTGGGAGAGGGCCACTCATGAGCCCTTGGGAGAAGAGGCAGACCTGCCTGGTTCCTCTAAAGCCTGGCTCTTGGCTACCTGCTTCCTTACAGTTCCTGATATTGCCCCCTCTAATCACAGCTTAGTGCCCAAAGTGAAAGCCACTTTGGCCAGGATTTATTAAGCTTCTGCCTTCACTGCTAAGCTTTATTTGTTTTGTTCCTCAATGCTGGTGGCTCCGATCCGGTATGGCGTTAATGGCCTGTTTGGGGTTCACAGTCCTCCCGTGTCCTCACCAAGGCTGGAGGGGGCACACACAGTTTTTATTTGCCCATTTGGCTTGCTTTTTAATTACCCTGGGTGGGGTGGGAAGCACAGGCTCTCAGCAGGGGGGCGGGGGAGGGGAGTGGAATTGCTGCCGCCCCGTATTTTTCATTACCGTTAATATTTTCGCTAGCAGCGATCCCAGTAAATGAGAAACTGTAATCCAGAGGATTGGGGCTGTTAATTGAAAAATAATGCTGGGCAAAGATAGAGCAGGATAGATGGAACTGAGATGAAAGGGAAATGCATATTCACCTCCTTCCACAGTGGTGAGGCCCTTTTTGCTCTCAGAGAGAGAGCTGACCCGAGCCCAGAGAATCTGAGGGAATGCCGTGGATTTTATTATTAACGTGAATAATATTGATGGATGTGGTGGCATGTGCTTGTAGCCAGAGTGCTGGAAGACAGGATTTCTGGGATCATTGGCCATATTCTGTTTCAAATCACAAGGGAATGGCTCTTGAGGTCTGACCTCTGACCTCTGTATGTGTGTGCACACACAAATATTAATAATAATAATAGTAGTATTGTTATGGAAAGCATGTTTGAAGTATTGGGGCTTGGATGGATGCCCTGAGGAGAGTCAGGAGGCCTGAGATTGTCTTTGAAGTCAGCTCCTTCATCAACTACTCCCATCCTTTAGGATGGAGAAAGCTGGAGGGGGAAAAAATGCTAATAGGAACACCCAGAGCCAGTAGGGAACAGGGACTCTCCAGCTCAGCCACCACAGGGATAGAATAAACTTGCAGACCTTCTCCTGAAAGCAGTTAAAAATAGGAACCAGGACATCTTAAATGCACAACTTCTCCTCAGCAATCCCAAGTCTCATCAAGATGTAGCCACATGTGACTGTTGTCAATAAGGATTTGGAGTCAAGGCCCCTGGCTTCCCTGTTCCTAGGCAAGGCTGTGGTACTGTGTCCAGTAGAATAATCACTGGCCACATTGGGTCACATAAGCTGAAAGCAGTTCAATAAACCCAGCACCCTTTGTGATGACAGAGCTCACTTGTTCCATGGCCACATGAGCTGTGTGGCTGCCGGAGTGAACAATGAAGTTGTAGGCTTTCTGACATCAAGAAATTCCTTTGGGCGATGGAGAGATGGCTCAGCTGATAAAAATGCTAGACTGAAAAGCATAAGGACCTGAGTTTGGGTTCCTAAGCACTTGTGCAAATAACCGGGTGTCGTGGCACGGCATATGTCTGCAATCCCAGCACCAGGGAGACGGGGACAGGCAGATCCCTGGTGCTTGTGAGCCAACCAGTGTAGCTGAATGGGTGAACTCCAGGTTTGGTGAGAGACCCTGCATCAAAAAACCAGATGGAGAGGGACTGAGGAAGACACCTCTGACCTCCACTGCATGTGCACACAAGTACGTGCACATATTTACACACTCACAAAATGCATACAAATACACACACACATTCAGTAAGTAAATAAGCAAAAACTAGTACACACAAAGCAAACAAATACATTTTTTGAAGTTCTGTTGGATCACACTCAATGGAGTAGTCGTCTCCACCCAGCCTTGCTCAGTAGCCAGAATGACATGTTGGAAAACAGAAAAGTTGGTTCGGTGAGTAAAAGCGTTTACTGAATGAGCCTTACGACCTGAGTTTGAGTTTCCAGAACTCACATAAAAAGTCAGAGGGATAGCACACATCTGTAATCCCAGCACTCCGACAGTGAGGTAGGAGGCAAAGACAGGAAAATTGCTTGTGAGTTCTTCCATCAGCTAGCCTAGAGTATGAAGAACAGTGGCCAAAACAAACAAACAACAACAATAATAATAAAAAACTAGACCCCACCTCAAAAAAAAGTTGGAAGGTGAGAACCACTTTCTGAAAGTTGTCCTCTGACATACACGTGTACTCATGGCATGCACACCTACACACACACACACACACACACACACACACACACACACACACACACACACACGAGCACACACACGAGCACACACATACATACCACATGCAGTTTTAAAATTTCAAAATATGAAAGGAAAATATAAATGTTGTCATGTCATACTGAAACCATTTCGGGGCCTTCTCGGTGCCCCCACAGTGAGAGTCAAACTCTTCCCATGAGACCTTTGGGCCTCACCTTGGGCCAATCTCTGTCTTGTCAGATCTCAACAGCACTGACCTCCATGGAGTTACAGAATATTAAAATCCTTTACAACCTCAGGCCCTCTGAACAGCTTACCCTCTCCCCTTCTAAGACATGGCTGCTGATTTAAAAAGTGGGCTTAAGAACGAAGCTAGCTAACCAGACTCTGGAAGGCCAGGGCCTCATGGACCTGACCACCACCTCTTCTGTGCACTCTCTCTAGCAATCAGGGGCCTCTGAGGACTCCTCCTGGCCTTTCCCCATAGACAGGAAGCCAGGTGGAAAGTCAGTTTCTAGAGTTTGCAGAATAGCGTGTGTGGTAGGGGATGAGAACCGAGAACTACGTCCTGATCTTTCCCCTTACATCATGCACCTCTGAGCTTCCTGCCTCATGGCCAACACAAGTGGACAGGCTTGGACTTCACAGCCACCTAGCTATCACCATCACCATGCCAGACACCGCAGAACCCTCAGTTTGGATCCACGGAACCCACATAAAAATCTATATGTGGTAGCATGCATTTGTAACCCTAGCATTCTTAGGGCAAGACAGGAAGCAGAGACAGAAAAATGGCTGTGGAAGCTGCTCTGTTATCTGCCTTTGTGACCTATCCAGTTCTCCGATCTCTCCATCTCCTCACCTGTCACCCTGGGCTATCATTGACTCCTCCCAGGTCCTACCCCCTCTGCAAAGGATCATCTCCTCCAAGACAGATCTCTGTCTTCTTCCCCTTTCCACCTCCAGGCCCAGATATGTGGGTGGCATCCAGTAGGTGCTCAATAAATGCTTGTCACATGAAGGAAAGCAACAAGGAGCCTCATTTCTGCTTTAGGAACCTAAATTGGATGTTGCCTGAGAAAAGCTGCATGTTTACAGCTGGATGCTGAATGGAGTTAAGGCATAGCTAATGATCTTAATGGGTATTGTTATTTTAAATTAACTAATTAATCTGATTTTAATGTGCTCTCATGATGCAGCCTAGTCACCATCATGATCATTTACTTTATAGCTCTCTGAATCCAGCCTCACATTACAGCCACTGAGCTCCTGTTTACCAGGTGCATTTTCCCCATTCACTATCTGGGCACAAATTTCCAGGTTTCATTAAAGGCATCCAGCATGGACATTCAGGGACGCTCATCGCCACTGGCCTTGCCTGTTATTAATGTCATTATTCAAATTCCAGGGTCTGGAATCTCATCGGCTACCCCCTCCCTGGGGGGTGAAATGAAGATGTGTGGAGTGGGGGGATAATGAGATGAACTATGCAGCTCCTATCCTGGTGCCCACTTATCACCGCGCAGATCACCACAGCGCCCCCTAGAGGCTGCTTCTTTCTTCCTCCTCTAAGCATCCTAACTTAGGGTCCTCTTAAGCAGTGCCCTACCTTTCACACACTATGGTCAAGAACCAAGTTCTCCAGGAGGTCTTTCTTCCCTCTCATCTCTTCTTGCTCTATTTGCTCATGTTAGGGTGAGTATCCAGCGCCAGTACCATGGGTCCCCATTGCCAGGTCTCCATTTGCAACTCAGCCGCCTCCTCCACTCTGACCTCCAATCTTTTCCTCAACCTTTCTTTCATACCCTCTCTCTAAGTGGCAGCCCTGTGCTGAGCCCTGGGCATGTTAACTATACTGTGTAGCCAACTCTGAGGGGAGGGTGCAGCTCCAGGAGGAGGTGGGTATAAAAGTAAAGAGGGGAAGACAGAGAGACACGTGCTGGCACTAGTGGGCCCCGGGTGCGGAGAAGGTCTTGCATGCTGTGGTGGAGGGAGGGAATCCAGGAGGGCTTCTGCGGGGCAGCAATGCTGGCACCTTCTTAAGGTGAGTGGTCCCATGAGTCTCTCTGTCCTCAGGCTCACCTTGCTCCCTGCCACGGTATCCTCTGCACCTCTCATCTGTGAACATAAATCCTCACCTACAGAGTCAGCTCAGTCATTACAACCCCCCGCTGCCCCGTGGGCTCCTCTGTTTAGGGATTTGAGCTCTTAAGTCCAATTTGATGGAAATCCCTTTGATCAGTCTCTTCCTTGGGGAATGGCCCCATCACAACCTTAGAGGTCCCCACTGGCCTCCTTCAGGTCTCTTTGCACCCATCTGCTCCCTGCTCCAGAGTGTCCCTCCCCCCATCCCTTCACAACCACAAATCAGAATCTGTTCAATTTTCCTCAGTCGTTCATATTTCCAGATAATATCCTATGTATTTTCATTTGACTGTGGTATCTCCCTCTGCTAAGATGTAAGCTCCACAGAGCGAAGATTCATGTCTATTTCCTTCCATGTTGTAACTAATGGCCGCCACGGGGCGCAAGGCACACAGCAGGTGCCTAATCTGCGGCTGTTAATCTAGTGCCGTGAAGGACGGTAACACAGTTGCGTGGTGTCGTCTCCTGGAAGGTAGCTCTGCAGAAGGCTCCTCTCTCACTCCCGACAACATGCCTATACCTGGGTAGATCTCTCTGTCCCTGGAGGCCTTGGGAAAACTGAACTGGATCTCATGGCTTCTTTACCCATGTCATGCAGAGAACCTAGCCTTGCCTGCTAAGGAGCTGAAGGCTGCCTTCTGCTTGCTACTGGCCATGCCTGGGCTTCTGCCTCAGTTTGACTGATCGGCCTCAGACCAGACAGGGATATCTGCAGGCCCCAGGAACTATATGTCTTGTCTACTTGCTGTGGATTCTGAGCAGAGATGACTGAGGCCCGAGGAGAGGGCTGGGAATGGTCGCCTTAACAATGGTCCTTGTGACCCTGGCTTCTTGCTGACTGACCAGCTCTCAGCCCTCCCTTGGCCTCCTTCTCTTCAGAACTGCTGTCTTTCCCTTTCTGGGGCTCAGCAGGTGGATTTGACACTGCGCAGAATAATAAGGCCCTTCTGGAATCACAGAGTGGTCCTAACCAGTGCCTTCCTCCACGCGCCCACTTTCTGCCATTGAAAAGGACTCCCAGCACATCCAATGTGTCAACAGCTTGGGGTTGGTTTTTTGCTACTATTGTCCTCAACTTACAGAGGACCAAAAAGCTGGCTCCAGAGATGATACACAGTGTGCCAAGGCCACACAGTGAGATCTAAAGTGTCCTCCTCAGCTACAAAGAATAAGCACAGCTTACTCTCCCCTGACCTCATACCCTCCCCCGGGGAACTGTTTCAAAGTCGGGACTCACCTGACCCCTCCTTCACCTGCCCCTACCCTGTTATCTGCCCTGGCTTCAGCACATTTGACCCTCGGGTGCCACGTCCCATGAGGGCTTCTCAGGCTCAGCACACTTTACCGGGCCGTCATTTCTGACACTTCGCTGAAGCTTTCTTCCAGCTTCCCCCCTATTCCTCTCTTCTACTTCATCCTCTTTTTTCTCCACTTCCTCGGGGAAGCCTTCCTGAATCCCTAGCGAAGGTCAAGTTCCAGCATGGGTGGTGCTGTATGCTCAGCATAGCGGGAATGCAGGGAAACTGAACACCTGCTAACTGAGAGAATGGGTAGATTTCCCCTCCCCCTCTCCTTCCCTCCCCTCCCCCTTCCCTCCCCCTCCTCTCCTCCCTCCCACCTCTCCCTCTCATCCTTGAGACAGGGTTTCATGGGACCCAGGATGGCCTCAAACTCACTATGTACCTGATGTCCTTGAACTTCTGGTCCTCCTGCCTCCATTCCTGAGTATGGTTCCAGGAAGGTGCCACCACACTCGGTGTGCTTAGTTTTTGTTGTTGTTTTTGTTTTTGCTTTTTTTTTTTTTCTCATCTTGACACAAGTTAGAGTCATCTGAGAAGAGGGAACCTGTGGTGATGTATTCTATACCCTAATAAAATATGCCTGAAGATCAGAGAACAGAACAAGCCCCTAGATTAAACATAGAGGCCAGGCAGTAGTAGCACACACCTTTAATCCTAGCACTCAGGAGGCAGAGATTTGTCTGGATCTCTGTGAGTTCAAAGCCGCCCTGGACTCCATGAGATTGACTCAGTCTAGGAGAATAAACAGAGCCAGGCAGTGGTAGCGCACACCTTTAATCCCAGTACTGGGAAGCACACATGCCTTTCACCCCAGGAAGTGATAAGGTGGGTGGAGAAAGGTATATAAGGCGTGAGGAGACAGGAACTAAAGCCTTTTCAGGCTGAGGAGTCCCAGAGGTAAGAAGTGGCTTGTTCCTTTGTCTCTCTGATCTTTCAGCATTTACCACAATATCTGGTTGTGGGTTTTTATTTAAAAACCTTCAGAAATTTGTGTTACAAGAATGAAAATTGAGAAAAAGCTTCTGTCAAACTGGCCTAGAGGCAAGTCTATGGGGCATTTTCTTGATTAAAGATTGATGTGGGAAGGCCCCACCCACCACGAGAGGTGGTCATGGGTTGCAAGTTGAGCAAGCCAGTAAGCAGCACTCTTCCATTGTCTCTGCTTCAGTTCCTGCCTCTAGGTTCCCGCTTGAGTTACTGCCTGACTTCCCTCAATGATAGACTGTGACATGGAAGTGTAAGTCAAACAACCCTTTCCTCCCCACGTTACTTTTGGCCATGGTCTTTATCTCAGCATTGGAGAGCAAACCAGGGCCCTTAGTACATGTGGGCTGGGGGTGGAGCTCAGAGTTCCCTGCCATAATGGTCAAGCTCTCTTTCATGTGAGCAGTAGCTGCAGTCGGGGTCTGTTGCTTCACTGAGAGCCTCACAGTCACAAATTCATTAGCATGCCTGTCCTCTGTCCGCCACAGGACCCAGGTGCCAGAGCACAGGCTCCAAGCCTGGCTCCCCTCTCATGCAGCTGGAGCACAAGGACCAGGACCTGATGCATGGAGGAACCCTCTCCACAATCCTGGGAGTCACGCACACACCACCAGTTCTTCAGTCTGTTAGTTTGATTGACAGATGGTGGGTGACCTCCACTATCTCTATTCAAGCCGGCGCACTTGGCTGAATGTAGGTGACCCCAATATCTCTACTCAAGCAGCATTTTGAGATTTTAATGTGCATATGGACCTTCAAGAGATCTTGTTGACATCCACATCCCACCTAGCAGGTCCGGGGTGGTCCTGAGGTCTTGCGTTCTAGAAAGCTCCAAGCTGACAGTGGGGGACCATGAATGCCACTTGGGGCAGCAGGGACTTCAGAGTATCAACCTGTACACAGAGCCAACTGTAACCCCAGAATTACAACAAAGAAGAGAAGATGAGGCCACAGCCCCTGAATCCATGCAGGGTGCCCACTACGGCCTGAGTCAGAGTCAATTACACATCCCTCGGCTATCTGGAGCAGCACTCGCTGCGCTGGCTGTGATGGATAAAATATGTTCGTTTTCAAGTGCTCCCGAATCCACAGTAACTTCCTCAGCGGACAGATGCCAGACCTATGGAGGCTGGAGGGAGGGAAATCTGAAGGGCTTCGCAGCCTGCTCTCTTCAGGGGCTGGTGGGCAGGAAATAAGCATTGCGAAGATGAGTACCTGGGGAGGACAGGTGGGAGGGGACAGGGACCAGAGTGGTAGCTGGCAGAGCAGCTTCCTGGAGCGGGGTAATGCACAGGGTACCACAGTGCTGAGACTCCAATATGCTCTCTGGGTTGGCATGGTAACAGTAATCCATGTAAATAACTGACCCACACTTAATTAGTAAAAAGAAAACAAGGGGGGGTGGTTAGGGTGATAACTCAGTCAGTAAAGCCCTTATTTTGCAAGCATGGAGACCTGAGTTTGATCCCACTTTTTTTTAAAGACACACATGTTGGTACATACTTACCGCCTCAGTGCTGAAGAGGCAGAGACAAGCCGATTCTTGGGCCCTGCTGATCAAGCAGCCCAGCCTTCATAGGGAGTTCTGGGTAGATGGCACCTGAAGAGAAGAGGCCAAGATTGTCCTCTGGTCTCCACATGCATGTACATGAACACACACACACACACACACACACACACACACACACACAAGAAATGGATGGGAGACTCACTTCTTACTGACTTCTGCCCTCTTTCATGGCCAAGGACTGACAGCCTTCTCTGATTGGGCATTTGTCCTGGTTGTTTTGTTTTTCAACTTGACACAAATCTGGATGTATCTAAGAGTAAGGACTCTTACTTAATTGAGAAAATGTCTCCATTAGATTGGCCTTTAGGCAAGTCTATGGGGCATTTTCTTGATTAACGCTCTGGGTGGTGCCACCTCTGGGCAGGTGGTTCTGGGCTATATAAGAAAGAAGGCTGAGCCTCAAACCATGAGGAACAAGTCAGTAAGCAACCTTCCACCATGGCCTCTGCTTTAGTTCCTGCCTTGAATTCCTGCCCTGAATTCCTTTGGTGATGGACTGTTTCCTGGGAGTTATAAAGCAATAAACCCTTTCCTACCCAAGTTGTTCTTGATCATAGGATTTATCAAAACAATAGACACCTAACTAAGAAGAGCAGTGGATGCCAATAAAAATCAAGAGACCTCACCCTGATCACTACTCCCAACATCGTGTAGGTGAAGCAGGTCCTGCCCATGATGATGATGGCCAGGAGAGAGCCTCTGCGCTGTGCAAGGACTCAGTAAACATCTCTGCAGGGACAGCAGCATAAGGGATGGGACTTCTTGGTGCCAGTCTCTGTGCCATGCCATCCCTTGCCTTACTTTGTAAACAAGGACACTGAGAAAACTGTTAGTAGCACCCTGTTGCAAAGATGAGAAAACTGAGGCTTGGAAAGATGAACTGACCTTTTCAAGGTCACAGTAAGCAGCTGCAATGATCCATACATCAATGATTGATAGCAACCCTCATTGCCAACTTGATGGCGTTTAAAGTCACCTAGGAAACACACCTCTGGGTGAGCCCATGAGGGTCTTTCCAGAGACACAGAAGGAAAAGCCCACCCAGAATGCAGATAGCACCATCCTGAAATCTTGGGTTCGGGGCTGAATAAAAGGGGAGAGGGGGAAACACCACTGAGTACCAGCATTCGTCCCTGACTGTGGACGCAATGGGACCAGTCACCTTACCTCCTGCCACCATGCCCTTCCTCACAGACGGTCAGACAAGTAAACCTTGAAGATGCTTTCCGCCAAGTGTTTTGTTACAGTGTTACAACGACAAGAAAAGTAACTAATATAGTGCCCTGTGCATTGGCTGGTTGGCTTTCTAGCTGCTTTGACCCACAAGATGAGATACAGTCAGTTCAACACTAATCCAGTGTGACCACACCCAGCCCAAACTGAAGGAAAGCCCACAGCTGCTTCCTTAGTCCCTAGGGCTACACTACTGTGTATGAAGCCCAGGGTAGTTGGAAGTTTTCCTGTGTCCCACCTGGTCCCGCAGCTGCTTGGTGCCAAGTAAACACACAGAGGCTTAATATTAATTACAAACTGTATGGCCTATGGCTCAGGCTTCATGCTAACTTAACTAAACCCATTACTATTAACCCATGTATCGCCATGTGTTCTGTGGCTTTACATGTTGCTCCTTGGACAGGAGGTTGACGTCTCTCCTACTCCTTTCTCCTTTCACTGTCTCCCTTGGATTTCTCACCTGGCTCCATCCTGCCCTGCCATAGGCCAATGCACCTTTATGTTTTAGCCAATGGGAGCAACACATATTCACAGCGTACAGAAAGACATTTCACAGCTGCCCAGCTATTTTGAGAAAGAGGTAGTTAAGGGGAGAGGGTGGGTATCCTCCTGCCGGAGGTCACTGGCAAGGCTACCAGAAGAACCACTTCTCCGAGTTCACTCCAGATGACGAAGAACTAACCAACAATGGTGGTTCTTTAAGTTGTGAATTTCTGAGCAACCCCAGCTCTACCCCCACAGTACCTTAATACCTTGCCTTCCTCCTCTCCTCCCCCAGCCCCAGCTCCCACTTGCTCTAACTCATGGACTGGGGCGGCCTCCTGGACCTCTCACAGCCCACCTCTTCCTCCCTCCAAGTCGTTCCCACTGCATCTGATCCTGTTGTCCCTGACACTTTTTCCCATCTGGCATACCTACTCTAGCAGGATGGGTCCCCAGCTTACACCCCAGCTCCCTCTGCTCACTTCCCATGGATGTCAAGCACATTCTACTCCTCTGTCCTTGGGAACTTTCTTCCAAAGACAATTTGCTCTGTTCTCTGCTTCACAAGACTGGTTTCTACTCATTTTTCAGAACTTGGGTTCCTCCACAAAATCAGGAAAGTGGGATGCATTTCACATATAGCAATATACCTCTGTCTTGGGTCGGCAACATGACTCAGTAGATAAAAGGGCTTGCCACCAAGCCTGATGACCTGAGTTCAATCTCCAGGAGCAGACATGATAGAAAGAGAGAACCAAATCCAGCTAGTTGTTCTCTGATAGCCACATGAGTATTATAGCATGCTATGGCACCTTTCCTAACACACACACACACACACACACACACACACACACACACACACACACACACAGAATAAACAGACAAACAAAAACATTTTTTAAATGCCTAGATTTTAAGCACATAATTTGGTGAATTTTGACAAATATTTCCATGGATACAACCGTCATCCAGATGAAAACTCTTAGAATGTTTCACTTAGCATCACTTAGATAAAAATAGGCAGTGTCCTGTAACAGCAGCTTCCTGGGTCCCTTTTCAGCCAGTGTTCCATCACTGGGCTGTCAGTGCTCTGTGTACATGACAAATGCCCAATCGCATACAAAAACCTCCATGTTAAATACCCTACATATGAATCACATACATACACACGTATCACACTGACACACAGCACACATTCACCATTCTTGCACACAGCACATCATAGACTTGTAATAGATCACATACTATATGTATCACACATGCAGACAGCCTCTACACTTCATATTACACCTTATATTCATTGCATATAGGCAAACATACATACATACAAGACAGTAGAACTATGTGATACAATACACACCACATATGGGTATACAACCTACATGCACACATACAACATTACAGATGTGTAATGTAGACAAACACAGCTGCATACACTATAAACATATTACACATGCATACATATTGGGTACACAGACCATATATACACAGTACACATGCACACACACCATAGGCACACAACATACTCACATACATACACAGCACATGCACATGGCCCATCTGCACACACACACACATACACACACACACACACCAATAGCTCTGAATGGCAACATATATCTTTATTATATGTAAATACTCTCTAGGATTAGTTTTCTTCTCTTTTGAGCCATTTTCTCCTGGTTCATATAATAAAAAAGCTAATCTTATCCACTAGATTGATTTCATGACCTGTTAATAGATTTCTATGTAAATGCAAAAAAAAAAAATGGGTTTTGTTGTGAGAAAAAAGACTCAGAGGGATTCTTTTGGGTAGAAGAGTCATGTGACCTAAGCTGTGGTTAATTTTTTTTTCATTTAAAAATGTATCTTTAAACATTGTAATGGGAGCCTGTAAAGATGTCCTGGGCCCCTCCTTCCCACTATGCCTTCTTAGTTGTTTCTCTGAAGCGATTTAAAGCAAATCCTGGGCATCTTATCAGCTCGCCCTGAAGCATTCATACACGTTACTAACAAATAACAACAGTATCATCTCCTAACCCAGCAGAAGCAGCAGCGATTAGTTCCTACCCCTCACCCGGCTCCTCATCCATTTTTCTTGATTGTCTCAAAATGGGTTTTTTATACTTCGTTGATTCGAAGCAGGTTGGGAACAAGCTCCATACATCTCTCACCTTCGGCTGCATTTCTCTACATTTCTCGTTCCTTACTCCCTCCCTCCCCTCCCTCCTCTTCTTCCCCTCCCTCCCTCCTCTGCGCTCAGATAGACAGAATTAAGTTACATAGAATGAAATGAACGATCAAATGGATTTGGGCAATCAGAGACACCTGTGCAGCAATCTCTCAAATCAACATAAAGAACATTGGTCACCTTCCAAAGTTTCACTCAGGCCTCTCACCTCGAATCCAGGAACATCCTCGTCACTGCTTCTCAGATGTCTGTCGCCATAGATTTGCCCTGCCTGGGCTTGAAGGTCCTAAAAATGGAGTCGTAAAGTATGTCTTTGCCTGGGCTTGTTTGTTGTGGGGCTCACACGTGCTGTGTGTGTCTTAGCAGCTCCTTCCTTTCATCACTGAGTTGCATCCCATGGCATGAGTGGAAGTCAGCTTGGTATCCATTCTCCTGTTGACAGACAGCTATTCAGCTCTAGTAAACATTTTTGTACAGGTCTTTTTTTGTGAGTCTGTCTTTTTAAGCGCCTCAGACAAAGCCTTGTTGCTTTTGAGGCCAGCCCTTCTGGGTCTTATTATTTTCATGTATACTTTAGGAGTAGTGGGGGTCAAATTTTTATTAAGAAACCTGTGGAAGGCTGGAGAGATGGCTCAGTGGTTAAGAGCATTGGTTGCTCTTTCAGAGGACCTGAGTTCAGTTCCCAGCACCCACATGGCGGCTCACAATCATCTGTAACTCAGGGATCTGACCCCCTCTTCTGGCCTTCCTGTGCACTCATGCGGTGCACAGACATGCACAGAGGCAAAAGACTCATAGACATAAAAATAAAAATAACCCATGAGGCCTCACCCCTCCACTGAGAACTTCAGGCAGCTAAGGAGTGCTGAGAGCAGGAGACATAGTCTTCCTTAAGGGAGAGCACAGCAATTAGTTACCCGCTCCCGAATGATCAATCGGAAAACATGCGTGCAAGGAACATATAGACGAGTAGCTTATATTTAGGAATAAATATATCTATGCATGTAACAACAATTAATGAGAAAAGAGTCCATGAATATGAAAAAGAGCAAGGAGGGGGGCATGGGGGGATTTGAAGGGAGGAAAGGGAAGGGGGAAATGATGTAATTATAATCTCAAAAATAAAATTTTAAAAAGCAAAAAATAAATAAATCTTAAAAAAAGACTTTCCTATAGTCATAATTATGTCTTCTGTGGATAAGAGCCATTTTCTTCCTTTCTTATTTTTGTGGTTTTAATTATTTATCTTACCTTATTTCACGGCACAGGTTTTGGACATCAGCTGACTAGAAGTAGTGAGAATCGCTATCCTTGCCTTTTTCCCAGTCATTTGGGAAAACAGAATTTTAATGTGTCACCCACAAGTATGATTTAACCTTTGATTTCTAACAGATGCCTTTTTAATCAAATAAAAAAACTCGTTGTTGTCTTTTAAAGGATGTTATAAAATATATCTCTCATGAGTAGGAGTTGTGTCTCATCAAATGCATTTCCTCTATTTACTAAGAAGATTAAATATTTTTCCTGGTTTATCCTGTTATGTGGAACTTTGCCTCACAAAGCTAAAGTTAAAATCTTTAACAGTCTGAAGATCAAATCCACTACCCTACACAAGCTGAGTGTGCATGCTGCCATTGAGATCCGTGCCTGGCCACATTAGTTTGTTTTTTAATGTTAAATTAGCTTTGTGTTTTGGGGGGAAATCCCACTTGCTGGTAGGTTATCTTTTAAAATATTACTGGTCAGGGTAGGAGAAATGGCGTAGCAGGTAAGAGCAGTTGTTTATCTTACTGAGGACCCAGGTTTGGTCCCCAAAACCCACATGTGGCTCACGACCATCTGTAACTCTATTTCCAGGGGATACAACACCTGGTATTCTGACCTCCACAAACAAGACACGTACACACAAGAAAAATATTTATGCACATAAAATTAATTAATTAGTTTAAACATTACTGGTGCCAGGTGTGGTGGCACATGCTTTTAATCTCATCACTCAGGAGGCAGAAGCAGGCAGATCTCTACGAGTTTGAGACTAGCCTGATCTACACAGTGAGTTCAAGGCCAGCCAGGACTATGTACTGAGACTATGTCTCAAAATATATGAAGCTTTTTTTTTTTTTTTTTTTTTTTTTTTTTTTTCGAGACAGGGTTTCTCTGTGTAGCTTTGCGCCTTTCCTGGAACTCACTTGGTAGCCCAGGCTGGCCTCGAACTCACAGAGATCCGTCTGGCTCTGCCTCCCGAGTGCTGGGATTAAAGGCGTGCGCCACCACCGCCCGGCTTATATGAAGCTTTTGAATGTCATTGACTAATCATTTTCTTTACTAGAAATATGCCAGGTTTAGTCTTGGGAATGTGCTGACCTGGGGAAATGAATGGGAGTGTCTCTCTCATTGTATGTGCCTGTGAGTGGGGTGTGCTCTCTGCCTTAAATTCTGAAAAAATTCACTAGTAAACTCCGCGGAGCTACTCTTTGCTTTGTGCTAAGAGTTATTTTTAAATTCAATATATTGAATGCGCTTTAGATTTTCCGTTTTCCTGTGATGGGTTGTGTTTTTGCAAGGAATCTATTTCATTCAAACTGTCAAATTTATTGACACATAATTTCTTAGATTGTTATCATATCATCTTCTTCTGTCCATGAGACCTATGGGGATGATATCTCTTCAGCGTCTAATGCTGGACAACATTCTCTCTCTCTCTCTCTCTCTCTCTCTCTCTCTCTCTCTCTCTCTCTCTCTCTTCCCCTTCTGTTTGGCTCATCAATTGGCATTATCAATTTTATTAACCTTCAGCTTTCATATTTTCCATTCTTTCAGTTTGGATTGAATTTGCTTTTTTTTTTTTCTTGGTTTCTTCAAATGAGTTTGAAGCCTTTCTTCTCTCTCCATTACATGAATTTCCATCTCTAAATTTCCCTGAGAATATTAAATTAACTTCATCGTGCAACCTTCGATACATTATAGCTTCATTTGCATCCAATTTAAATTACTTTTTAATTACTTCTTCGGCCAGTGGATTACTTGGAACTGTGTTGCCTAATTTCCAAGTATTTGCAGGTTTTCTAGGATCTTGCTGTTATTGATGTATGATTTAATTATGCAATGCTTGGAGAATAAACTCTGTTTCATTTTTCAATCTTCGAGAATGTTTTCCCCTCATCTAGTACATGGTGAGTCTCGGTGAATATCCTCGTGCCCTGAAAGGGAAGCGTTCCCACCGTTGCCGAGTGCAGATGGTTCCCTAAGCATCAGCTGTGTGGGCCTGTTTAATGGCATTACTGACGTCCTCTTTGTCCTTCTCTGACATCCAGCCTCCTAGGAGGTGGTAGAATCTTTAGGTATGATTGGGTTTGTCTACTTATGTCATTTTTCTTTGCATATTTTAAGTTCTGCTGTCATGAGTTTTAACCTTAGCACTGGGGGTAGTCGGGGGTGGGGGGGTGGGGGGGAGGCTTATGCTTCTCAGGCCGATCACTTCTTGGTTAGTAACCTCTGAGCACGCTGTTTTTCTCACAGTGACGTTTGCATTGGGATCTCTTCCTGCCTAGACCTTGGCTGTGACTTTATGTTAAATTGTGCTAGCCTCCTCCTCTCCCTTCTCCTTCTCACCCCTTCCCTTCCTCCTCCTCCTCCTGAGACCTCCTCTTCCCCACCCATTCCCTTCCTCCTCCTCCTCCTCCTCCTCCTTCTTTGTGTGTTTGAAGATCTGTGTGTGCATGAATAGTGTGTGGACATAGTGAGAATGTTCATGTGTTTTTATGTGTTTGCATGTGCATGTGGAGGTCAGATGTCATTCCTTAGGTGCTTTGCTGACTGGTTTTTAATGTCAACAGGCTAGAGTCGTTTTTGTTGTGGAACAGTATTTTAACCAGGCAAAGATATACTACATTTGTTTATACTGAGGAATATTACTTTAACTGTATAAAGTTGTGTTATATTTGTTTCTGCTGCCTTTGTTAATGATGTAAAGATGTGTTACATTTGTTTTTGCTTCATTTGTTTAATTACAAAAAGATGTGTTGCTGTTTCCCCTTGCCTGCCGAAGGTACCGGATTGGTCTAATAAAGAGCAGAACAGCCAATGGCTAGGCAGAGAAAGGATAGGCAGGGCTGGTGGGCAGGGAGAATAAATAAGAGAAGAAAGCTAGGCTAGAGAGAGGAAGAGAGAAGAGGAGGAGAAGATAAGAAAGAGGGATACACCCAGGGCCAGAAGCCAGCTTCTTATTACTTAGGAATGCTTGACCATATCTTAGTTATTTTAATCTGTTTCTCTTTATCTACGTTTTACCTCGGGGCTTTTTACCTTTCTTTCTGGGTGTCTTACTTCCTTGCTGTCTCTGTGTCATGATTTGGGAGCTGGTTGGTGGCCCAAAAGAAAAAGCCTGGTACACATTTTAGAAAAGGAAACAGTTGAGAAAAAAATCCCCCATCAAATTAGCTCGTGGGTAATCTTAATTGATGGTTGGTGTGGGTGGAGACAGCTTACTGGGGGTACTGGCACCCCTAAGCTGGTGGTCCTGAGTGCTATAAAAAAAAAAAAGCAGACTGAGCAAGCCATGAGGAGAAAGCCAGTGAGCAGCACCCCTCCATGGCCTTTGCATCAGCTCCTGCTTCCAGGTTCCTGCCCTGGACTCCTGCCCTCACCTCTTCTCAGTGATAGACTATTACCCAGAAGTGTAAAATGAAATCAACTCTTTCCTCTCCTAAGGTTTTTGCTCAAGGCATTTATTAAAGCAATATAAAAGCTGACTAATACAGGTGTCATTCCTTCCTCGCCTTTGAGATGAGGCCTGCCCTGGTTCTGGTAAACTCTGGTAAGCCGGGCTGGCTGGTCAGTGAGTCCCGGGGATAGGCCAGTCTCAAGCACACACCACGGGCTCTGGGAATCGAACTCAGGTCCTCAGACTTGCAAGGAAAGCACTTCACTTTTTTCACATCTCCCCCACACCAATTTTGCTTCTTATAAATGAGATACAACTAGATCTCCATCTTGTGAGAGTCGGGCCCCTCTGTACTTTGAAAGTTATTGGTGTAGAGTCTACTTTTAGCATTTGTGTTTGCCCCAAGGCCTGCCATCCTGTTATCTAACCCCTACTTCCTTTGGGGGTTAATTATTTCCCAGGGTTCCCCTCTGTCTCTTCCACTGAAATTTTTAGGTATGCCTCTTCATGTCTTTTTTTTTTTTTTTTTTTTTTTTTTTTTTTTTTTTTTTTTTTGGTGTGGCTACTCTGGGTATGTGCACCTTCTACTTAACAAAGCTGGTTTCAAACAATTTCATTCTGCTTCACAAACAACATAAAATGCTGGCTGCATAGTTTATGTGTACATAAAAAAATAAAGCACATTAAACATCAGTGCATTATCCGGTAATCTTCTGCAGACAATTTCAGATATATTGACTCTCATAAAATACAAATGTATTTTTACTGACTTCAGATTGACACCTTTGGGGTCTGTATTAGTTAGCTTTCTTGATGCCGGGGACCACATACCCAAGAGAAGTGACCTAAGGGAGTGAGGCTATTCACTTTGGCTCACGGTTTCAGGGAGTTCTATCCATGGTCATTTGGCTCCTTTGGCTCCCTGTGCTCTGGCAGAACCCATGGGGGAGATGGGTACCTAGACAGAAAGCAGACACTGAGATGAGAAACCAGAGACAAGGTACCACCAATGACCCAACCTCGATGTCCTCTTATCCCCAGCTAAGCCCCGCCTCCTCAGGGTTCTGCTCTCTCTCAAATAGCTCAGTGCTTTCTGACAGAGACTGCTCAACATGATGAGCCTGGGGGGAGGGGTGGCTTGCCCCCTCCCCTCCCCCTCTTCCCCTCCCTCGCCCAGGGTTGACGGTCCTCTGGGATGTTCTTTTTCTTTAGTTCTCCAGTTCCACCCCTGTCTTTACCTTTTTTAGTTATCCCTGGGAACAAAAACAGGCTTCCATTGTGTACAATGTCTCTTCCAGCCTGTCAGCTTTCCATCAGCCTTTCTTAGGGGACAGCTTTGTAGAAGAAAAGGGTTCTTGGGGTTTCATTATCCAAAGATGTGTTTTGCATTCAGTTTGGGAAGATACTTTCACTTAGATATACAATTCTAAATGAAGAGCCTGATGTCTCTATTTGGAACCCTCTAGAGAGATCATGGCGCTGTCCCCTGGCTTCTTTTTTTGTTGACGAGCAGGCTCATTCTGATGACGGTTTCCTTGGCTGTAGTGTGCTCCTTGAAGTGGGTAGCTTGGCGGATTTCTTGTTACTGTTCATTTCCAGCATTTGACTGCTCAGAGTCTAGGGATGGTTCTGTTTGCAATTACTGTGACGGGAGATTGTGGAAACTCTTGGACCTGTGAATTAATGTCCTCAGTCAGTTTGGGAATGTTCCTGACTCTTATCTGGTCAAGTGTTTGTTTTGCTGCACTTCTCTCCTCTCATTCTGGGACTAATTGCTCACTATATTATGTCTCATCTGTAGACACTGTCCCTCAGGGCACAGATGATCTGTCACTTTGGTATTTTCTCTTTTCTGCTCTAAGTCAGATGATTTCTCTCAGTCCATCTTCAACTGCCCTGGCCTCTTCTTCCACGGTGTTGAGTCTGCTATGAAGCTGGCTGAGTTGAATCTTGTATGTATTGTGAAATATATTTCAGTTTCCAGATAACCGTTTTTTCTATTTTAGAGTTTTGATGCTAAAAATTCACCATCTGAGGTATGGTGAATGCATGAATGAGTTCAGTTGGTAGAATGCATACCGAGCAAGGAGGAAGCTCTGGGTTCGACACCACATACACTGGACATGGTGGTGGCACTTGAGAGGTAGAGATAGGAAGCCCAAAAGCTCAAAGGCATCCTCTGCTACAGAGCAAGTCTAGGGCTACCCTGGGATACAATGAGACCCTGTCTTTAAAAAATAAAAATCATAAGATTGGCAAAATGGCTCAGTAAGTTAAAGGTGCTTGCAGTTAAGCTCGACAGCCTGTTTTAGATCAGTGGGGTCCATATGGTGGGTGTCTTAGTTAGGATTTCTATTGTTGTGCTAAAACCCCATGGCCAAAAACAACTTGGGAAGTAAAGGGTTTATTTCATCTTATATTTCCAGGTAATAGTCCATCACTCAGGGGTGTCAGGGCAAGAATTCAATCAGGAACGTGGAGGTAGGAACTGAAGCAGAGGCCATGAGAAAGCTGACTGGTTTGTGTCTCATGGCTTGCTGAGCCTGTGTTTTTAATACCACCTATTCAGGGGTGGCATGGCCCACAATAAGCTGAACCCACCCACATCAACCATTAATGAAGAACATGTCCTGTAGACTTGCCTACAGGCAATCTGAATGGAGGCATTCTCTTGCTTATTCCCAAATGACCCTAGCTGATGTCAAGTTGACATAAAAACTAGCTAGCACAGTGACAGAATAGAACTGACTCCAACAAGTTGTCCTTTGACAACACACTCAGACACATACATGCACCCCCACACACATACATGCTTGCACGTGAATGAGTGAATATTTCTTTAATCACCATCTAGTCTCTGTTCCTAATACTGTTACCCCTCATTCAGATAATTCATGTTGTCATTTAAAGATCCTTGCTGGCTACCACAGCCTCTGGGTTAGCTGTGGGTCCTCTTCAATGGCTCTCCCCTATCCTGATTATAGGGCTCCGATTCCTGCTTCATCAAGTGTTTCATAATTTTTAATTATATTTCAGGCATTGTGTGTAAGAGAACGGTCGTGGCTAAAGTACATAATTGCTCGCTGGGGTGGGAGGCTGAGTCAGCTTAACCTGTGGCTGAGTTGAAGACTCTTGAGCTATGCTGTGTTTTTATGGGCAGCCAGTTCACCAGAGATTGCTCATGCTTTGAGGGTTGAACCAGGACTTCCTGCAGCCAGGCTTTGAGTATGAGAGTTGTCTCTCTGAGTTAGTGCCCCATGCTGCCTTTGGGGTCCCTTGGGGGAATTCTTTGGTTGTTCAGCTATAACTCTGGCTTTGTGCCTCGGCTGAAAACTCTCTGAACCCTGCTTTTCTGTACCTGCCCCCTTAGTTTGCCTCCACCTTGAACTTGGTTCTGTTCTCAATTTATCCAGGGATTTCTCAAGTAGCTACACTTCTCCTTAGTCACTACTAGACCCAAGGAAAGAACTGGAAGATGTGTGTGAGCTCTACAGAACAGACTCTGTCATGCTCTTCATGTGACTGTTAAAAGTTAATAGGTTTGACTTTTTTCTTCCTGTTTGTGTATATGTTTACATGTCTGTATATTCAAGTACATGTGCTTTGTGTTCATGTATGTGTAGGCAAATGCATATGTGTGCACACCTCTGTGTGTGTGTGTGTGTGTGTGTGTGTGTGTGTGTGTGTGTGTGTAGGCCAGAGCTTGACATCAAGCTTGTTCTTTTAGCCAGAGTCTCTTCACCAAATTGGGCTACACCAACTGGCCAGCAAGTCCCAGACTCCCTCCTGACTCTGCCTTCCAAGCACTGGGATTCCAAGCATGCAACACCACATCTGGCTGTTTCCCATGGTTGTTAGGGCTCCAAACTCAGGCCCATCTATGTGTGTGGTGAGCACTTGACTGAGTCATCCCCTCAGCCCCGACCGCATCCTTTTAATCCCCACGCATGGTGGATTTACCACTTCTGCTAGCCTTGCAGTCATGGGTCCCTCCCAGCTCAGGAACAGCCCAGGAACAGCCTGTACATTTGTGTCCTCTGCTCTGTTATGGATTTTTAAAAGCTGTGGGCCTGTACTTTATCATGTTTTCATTTTTAGGGTAGAAGGTAGAGGGATGGCTTCTTGTAACTTTCGGCATCCTCACCCGGAGCAAAATTCCATTCCAACCAGAAGCAGATGGCCTAATAAATAATTATTAGGCCGGCGTAAGTGTCTTCCTCAGGGATGGCTCTGGAGCTCCCTGTCTGTCTAGAAGATGCTCACTCAGCCTCCACGGCTTCCTTCTTAAAGTCTTTCCCAATTTCCCAACTAGCCCTGGGCACTTCTTCTCCTCGGCGCCTCTATTCTTTGATCCTGCCTACATTGAAGTTATTTTTCTTACTGTACCATAATTGTTTGCATGTCTGTCTTCTCCACAGAGCTTTGAGCTCCTCAAGGGCAGTAACCCTGTAGTTAATAAGTTATATACATATAAATATGTATACACAGGAATGCACATGCCTATATACATACACTGTGTGTGTAGGGGGGGGGGAGATTGTTTTTGTTTTGTTTTGTTTTTCAAGACAGGGTTTCTCTTTGTAGTTTTGGTGCCTGTCCTGGAACTCACTCTGTAGACCAGGTTGGCCTCGAACTCACAGAGATCCACCTGGCTCTGCCTCCTGAGTGCTGGGATTAAAGGCGTGCGCCACCACCGCCCAGTGTATGTGTGTGTTGTATACAGAGATAGATAGATGGATAAATCCTTTAAGATACAGTCATTTCAAAACCATGTATTTCTAGGCAACTAATACCCAAGTTCTCATTTTTTTAATTTTTATAATTTAAGATTTTATTTATGTATTCATTTTTATGTGTATGGGTGTTTTGTCTGCATATGTGTATGAGCACCCATGCATACCTGGTGCCCAAGGATGTCAAAGGAGGGCATTGGATCTCCTAGGACTGGAGTTATAGATGGTTGTGATCTGCCATGTGGTTGCGGGAAATTGAACCAAGGTCCTTTGGAAGAGCTGCCAGCACTCTTAACCAATGAGCCTTCTCTCCAGCTCCATCTTTTTTATTTTGAAATATATATATATATGTATATACATATATATATACACACACATACATACATACATATACATACACACACACACATATATATACACATACATACATTGTGTACATGTGTGTGCAAGCTTGACGATGCATGTGGATGCCAGAGGTCAACCTCAGATGTTCCTTGGACACTCTCCACCTTACTTTTTGAGACAGGGCCTCTCACTGGTTTAAAGCTCACCAATTCAGTGAGGCTAGCTAAGCATCCTAGTGAGCCCCCTTGAATCTGCCTGTCTCTGCCTCTCTAGCGCTGAGATTACAAGTGTGCCATCATGCCTGGCATTTTAAAACATGGCTTCTAGGGATCAAACTCAGGTCCTCACGCCTTCAGAGAAAATGCGTTAGCAGCTGAACCATCTCCCCAGCCCCTGGGTTTTCACCTTCTGTGGCTAGATCTGGTGCTTCGGCTGCCATATGGTCAGCACACACACCCTGTCTATGGAGTCGACTGGTAAGTCACTGAGTGCACAGGCCCTCACTGTCTGTCCTGGTGCTCCACCAGTGCTGGATATGGGCAGCACTGGCTGTCCTGACCCGTTTTCCTTCCCACAGGATGGGAAGGGGACTGTGCGTGTTTATTTGCATATGCAAATTTGTGATTCAGCCTTAAGATTCTGAGCTTTGGGTATTTGCTTTGGGGCTTAGGTGGTTGGCAGCGTGATCCAGTGTCCAGAGATGGCACTCAGCAGAGGATTTGGGCTGCGGCTTGTGACAGACTAGGCTGGCTAGGAAAATACACTTGCAGGGCTGAAGGAGCTGCCCCAGCAGTTCTCAACCTGTGGGTCGTGACCCCTTTGGGAGGGTCAAATGACCCTTTCATAAGGGTCTCCTAAGACCATCGGAAAACACAGATATTTACATTATGATTCTTAAAAGTAGCAAAATTGCAGTTACGAAGTAGCAATGGAGATAATTTTATGGTTGGGGTCACCACAACATGAGGAACCGTATTAAAGGGTCACAGTATCAGGAAGGTTGAGAATCACTGTGCTAGGGGCATCTATGCCAACTCTCTAACCAAATCAGATCTATACACCCCGCCTCCTCAGATGATAGACTCCCCCTCCCTTCTTTTCTTTATACCCCTCCTTCCTTCCTTCTCCTCTTCCCCTGCTTCCTCCTGTATGGTACAGTGCTCACTACTTCCTCCTGAGCAGGAGTCCAGCATCAGTTCTTAGATGGAGTCTCTCTTTCTTACCTGCAATGATGTAGCACAGATGTCTCCAGTTTCTGTCTACACCTTCATTGCCCACTTCCTAGGTTGCCTTCCAGGCTGTTCTCATAGCATCCTGCGCAGGGCATGGCCTGGAAGAAAAGGGCCTGGAACACTCTTCCATCAGAGCTGCTGAGGGCATTGGTGGAACAAGGGAGGAAAAAAAGACATTTCAGGGCAAAAGGCTAGGGCAGCTCCAACAGGCTTGGCTTGGCTCCCATCCTCAGCATGCCAGATTCAAAAGAATCCTGGGTTGAATAGCTAGCTTAGTTGGCAAAGTGCTTGTCTTCCAAGCATAAGGGCCTAGTGAGTAGGATTCTAAGACCCCAGGATAAAAACAAAAACAAAGAAGGGTATGACAGCATGTGCTTACAGTCCCAGTGCACAGGAAGTGGAGACAGGCAGAGTCCTGGGCCAGTGAGTTCCAGGACAGTGAGAGTCAAATTAAAGAACAACACCCAAAGTTGACCTCTGGTTACCACATGCACAAGCACAGGCATACTAATCACCCTCACACAGATATCACCTGCACACACATATCACCTGTAGTCACATAACACCTGCAGACACATACCACCTGCACACACATACCACCTGCACACACATATCTTCACCTACACACACATACCACCTGCACACACACACACCACCTGCACACACACATCACCTGCACACACATATCACCTGTAGTCACATAACACCTGCAGACACATACCACCTGCACACACATATCTTGACCTGCACACACATACCACCTGCACACACATATCTCCACTTGCACTCACATATTTTCACCTATACACACATACCACCTGCACACACATATCTCCACTTGCACTCACATATTTTCACCTATACACACATACCACCTGTACACACACATCACCTGCACACACATATCACCTGCACATGCATATTACCTGTACACACACGTCACCTGAACACATGTATCATCACCTACACACACATACCACCTGCACTTGATCAGCCTCAGCTGGGGTCTGAAGTTGCTGCAGGGGGTTAACCTGGTTCCTATGAGATAGTCACTTCTGTTCCAGAATACAGCGTGGCCCTCATGGGTGATCACTGTCATCTGGGGATGGTCTGTCCTTCCAGGTTTTGCACTGCCAAGAATCCAAGGCGACTGCAGAATTAGGACAATGATTACCTCTGTCTTCAGCTTTGAGGGATGATAAGATAGATTCAGACACATTGAGTGACCAGCATGCCAACTTTCCCAAGTAAACAAGTGACCCTAAGCTAAGGAGACAAACACAGAAGGAAGGCAGAGATGCCGGGCGGGCGTATACTGTGCTTTGCCTTTACCCTGTGAGCCAGCCTGGGGAGCTGGTGCTTTTTTTTTTTCTTTTGGCAAAAGAAAACAAATCTAAGTGCCTTTCTCAGGTCAGGCTAATGAGCCCCTGCATTCGCTGTGAAGTGAGCAGAGCTGATGACATCTCCTGGAAGGGAACCACAGCCCCTGCCAGGGACGCAGAGTCCTGGCCTCCTGGGACCTCCAGGCCAAGCATACCAAAGCAGAGGCAACAGTGAGCCCCTAGCTGAAAGCTGAGGGTGGATGAATGTGTTATCTGAGAGTGAGAATGAGACTTTGAAATCCATCCTGTGAACCGGGAGTTGGAATAAGACACAGAGCAGAGGATGCCGGGAAGGAGAGCTAAGGTTCGAAGAGAAGCATCTTAACTCTCAACTCAGTGAAGTAATAAAATGGCCAGCCCAGGGTTATGTAGTATCTACTCAGAGTCGACCATGTCTATACAGAGTTTCCACACCCCATGGGGTAGTTATGCTGGTCATCCTTCCCCAGATGAGGATGCAGTAGCTTAAAAGTAACAAGACCGAGGTTCGGGAGAGATGGCTTGAGAGGTAAAGAACTCCCTGTGTAAGCATGAGGACCTGAGTTCAGATCCCCAGCACCCACGTAAAGGCTAAGCACAGCAACACAAGTCTACAACTCCAGCATTAAGCAGGTCCGAGGCAGGAGCTCACAGGCAAAATCCATGAGCCCTGGGTTCAGTGAGAGACCTTATCTCCAAAGATAAAATGAAGAGTGATGGAGCAGAACACTCAGCGTTGACCTCTGGCCTCTACAGGTGTGTGTTGGCACACTCGCGAGCACACACATGTGCACATAAATAAGATTTGTTCTTAGGATGTCTGTGTCTAATGCCAACATGCAAGCAATTTCCACAGCATCAGGTCCTTGATCTCCGACCCTGTAAGTCCCAGTTGGTTGGGAGAGGGGGACAGAGGCAGACACACATGGGTGTTTCTAGCCCTTCGATGTAAAGGATAGCAATTCTAAGAAAGTTCTCTTGCAGGATTCAGATGATGTTGGGAGTTTGTTTTCCCACTCCCTGAGGGAAAGTTAATCAATTTTAGAACCAACCCCTTCCAAGCTGGATGACAACTGGGAGAAAAGGGATTGGTTTTTTAGCTGCTGGGTTTGCTGCCTAGGCCCCTCCCACCTCCATGGGGCTACTTATTGACATTGAAATATCTTAACAATAAGCAGCTATCGATGCCCACCCCCCAGGTCAATACTGAGACTCATTGACCCAGACTGCAAATATGGAAGGCGGTGAGTCCAAGGTCACTATTTACCTGAAGGGATGAAGAATATATCTTGATAAGAACCAAAAAATCGAAATCAATATGCAAGCCGTGGTGTGCATCGCTGCATCCTGCCAGCCAGGGGGCTATTTTAGGCCTTTTCAGGGTTCTTCTGACGGAGAAGCAGAGGCCAGGACTTGAGAGGAAGTGAGAACAGAATACGATCCTTCCCTGATTGCCCCAGCCAAGGAGACTGGCAATCTATACTTCCGGCCTGGATCAGTTCAGTTCCCACAAACCTCAGTTTCTCCAGCCACT
This sequence comes from Peromyscus leucopus, assembly GCF_004664715.2. Lineage (NCBI taxonomy): Eukaryota > Metazoa > Chordata > Mammalia > Rodentia > Cricetidae > Peromyscus > Peromyscus leucopus. The sequence goes on from NC_051086.1 coordinate 78,136,035, forward strand.
CTGAGTGAGTCCTCTAGATACAGAACATGATGGAATTTCTAACCACAGAAGCTGTGGTGGGTGTGGCAAGATGGCTACTTCCCATGGGTTGGGGAGATAGCTCAGTTGGTAAAGCAATTGCCTCACAAGCTTGAGGACTGGAGTTTAACCCCAAATTTCAGATTTAAAAAAAGCTAGTTTACCAAGCAAGTGGTACCTACTTGTAATCCCAGTGATGGGGATGGTAAGATGGAAGGCAGAGGCAGGTGGCTCCCTGCGGCTCACTGGCCAGCTAGCCTCATCTACTTGCTGAAGTTCTAGGCCAGTGAGACCCTGTCTCAAAGCAAAAGTGAAAGATGCCTGAGGAACAATATCCTGAGTTTATGCACGCACGCACACACACACACACACACTCATATATACACAGCTACTTCCCAAAGCTGGTTTCTTGGAGAAGGTGTAAGGGCAATTAACATGCTTCACCCTCTGGGGAGACTTCAGTGTCCAAGATTTAATGCCCTGATGAGGAAGGCAAGACCAAGGTCTGAGGCAGGCTACCTGAAGACCTGCCTAAGCCTCCCTGACATCAGCATTCCAAACCTGAGTAGCTGTGCTGTGACATTTCTTCTGAAGGGCTATTTTTATTATAATTATTTGTTTAGGCTTAATTAACTTCTTCCCCAATTACAAAAGAAATCCGTGTTCTCTGCAGAAAATGTCAAGGCAGTTCGTGACGATCCTCCTAATCTGTCGAGCATTCCGACTGTCTGATGAAGGGAGGAGAGCACGGGTCCTGAATTCAGAGAGACCTGAGTTCAAGTTACAAGTCTGCAACTCAGCAGACACGCAGCTTCCGGCCAGGAAGGGGCTGCTTCTCCTGCTGCCATTTCGGATAAGAGAAACCACCCTGGTGCAGCTGATATGGCAATTAAATAAGAATTTATGCAAAATACTATAAAGTTGACAGATGTCTGACAAGTTGGATCATTAAGACACACAGGGACACGTGCAGACATGCGGCATTGGGGACAGAAGGGGGAAAGTCGCTGTTGAAGCAAGGATGGTTTTAAAAATTACAGGATTTTATAGACAACTAAAGCCTCACAGATGTGAGCATCAGTATGAAATAGGTGACTTCTTAAGCAGAGCAAACAGCTTTTCAACATAACTAAAAGTTAATCTCAAAAGTCCCATCACAAGAAAAAGTCAGATATTTGAGGTTAGTTAATTCACTGTATTTAATCATTCCTCTTTGTTTTTTTTAAAAAAATCATCACATCACTTTGTGCACTATACACACATGCAATTATTCATTGTCAATATGTAGTATGTTAAAGAGAGGATAAAGGTAACTGATCAAAACTGATATAAGAGGGATCTTGCACAGGAGTCAGAGGCCGGTGAGGAAGTAGGGATCCAGATGTGTCGGATCCAGGTGTGTCAGACCAAGGCACTTGGTTATAGAGGTGATATCAGCCTGGGAACCTAATAGGGTTGCCTAGCAACAGCTGCTAAGAGGACAAGAGAGGAGCCACGTCTAGCTGGGGTCAGTCTCCCAAGGGATGACTCCCAAGGGGAAAGTTGAAAGTGGTGTCAACTTGTCATAACCTAAGAAGGGTTTGTAATTGACCAGCTATACCGATTAGATTGTTACATGGGCATATCTGGGAAGAAGTATCCAGATTGCTAATTGATATAGGAAGGCTCAATCTCCTGTGGGCGGCACCATTCCCTGGGCAGGTGGTTCCGGGCTGTATAAGAAAGCTAGTGTAACCCTGTGAGAAAGCCAGCAAGGAGCTTCAAATGCCTGCCCTGGCTTCCCTTAGAGGGACTGTTGCCTGTGGGCTAAAATTAACCCCTTCCTCCCTAAAGTTGCTTTTGGTCAGAATGTTTTATCACAGCAACAGAATGAAGCCAGAACAGTGACGGGAGCTGTGAAGGGGATATAGTTGCTGTTAGAGATGCTACACAAAAGACCGGGAAACCAGGGGAGACCTATATCTACCCTTCAGTTAGTACCGCTCATTGGCAGATGGACCCAGAAGCCCAAGAATGAGTTTGGTTCTCTATTAAGGGGATTGTACTGAAGGAGTGTTCTTTGGCTCTCTACCTTCTGCTGCAGGAAGACATAGCTTCCCTTGGAAGCATGGGAACAGCCCTCACCAGACACCAACCCTGTCACGTTGGTTTTGGACTTCTAGCCTCCAGAAATGCAAGACACAGACTTCTGTTGTCTATAAAATACCCAGTTTCGAGTGTTTTGGGATAGCAGCCCAAGCAGACTAAGACAGGTTTGATGTCTCTACTGGCTGTAGTTAACCCCTACTCTTGACAGTGAGTCTTTTTCTCATATTGAACCCTCTCAATAATAAAAGATTCCCAAACTAAAGGAAGTTTCAACCTAGTGAGTCTTCACTCTCATTGTAGAAAACCAGCCGCAAATACTATGCTTACAATTATTAAAGCCAATCCTACTAAACTCGGTTTTGATAAAAGTTTAAATGTGCTCCTTCCTACCATTTAACATAATCATGGGAGTATAAGCTAATGCAATCAAGAAATAAAAAGCATGCAGTATTAACAAGAGACTCCCATTAACATGGGAGATGGATAGAAAGCTGGAGAATACAGGGGAGTCAACTGCCACTCTGTTAGAACAGATAGAGTCCAGTGGAACCTAAAGTCAATGGACAAGATCCAGTAGCTTTTCTATTCACTGGCAATACCAATTGGAAAACCAGTAGGGAAATGGGTGGCCTCAACGATGCTGCAGAACCTATAAATTGCCCGGGCAAACTGTGTGTGTGTGTGTGTGTGTGTGTGTGTGTGTGTGTGTGTGTGTGTGTGTGTGTTTTAAAGTGCCATGAATAGGGTTTCACCCTTTCGGTAGAAAAGCACCCTCTCTGGGCATTTGTTAACTGAACTCCAATGACGCCAGAACAGCCAAAGAGATCCAGTGATCAGGGGAGAGACCAAATCAGATGCCTTTATATTCTGCAACAGTTTAAGGTTTGAGTAACATCTCAGAAGGAGGTAGCCTAGGGAGTATATCGTGCCCATGTCTCTAAACAGCTCCTCATACACATAAAGGAACTCTAAGAGCTGAGCATAAGCAAAAGCCAACCTTTGGAAAATTGTCAGGTTGATGCCACGATCTTAGAAATGGTCGTCAGAGGCCAAGGGTGCTAGTCCCCAAACCGACCTGAGTTCAGTCCCCCTTGGGAACACTTGGTAGAAGAAATGGCTCCTGCCAGTCGTCCTCTGACCCTGACATGTACATTTTGCCAGGTGCATCCTCTCGGGCCCCTGCCACAAACAAAATTAAAAAATGTAAAAATATTTTTATGATAGAGAAAAAGTTTTAATGAAATATCATAAAATCTAATTACCATAAAGGAAAAGGATGTGATCAAACAATTAAAGCAATAACCACAGCCCAGGTGACAACGTGGGAAAAAAACATTTACAGGCATTAAATGAGAAGGAACAATTTAGAAAATAGCTAGAAAACATTTACAAGCTTGTTTGTTTCTTTTTAAGGCCCAAATGCTCACTTTTAAAATGAGAGGAAAGATGTAAGTAATTAAAGGGGAAAATTATCAATAAGTAATTTTAAACTACTTGTTACTAACTGGTGGTAGAAAAGGGAAATGAAACAATATATTGTATTTTAGACAGGTACTTATATATCCCATGCTGGCCTTGAACTCGTTATGTAGCTGAGGCTGGCCTTGAAATGCTGACTCTCCGGCCTCTACTGCTGAAGTGCCGAGATTACAGGCATGTGCCACCATGCCCTGTTTCTGGGGTGCTTAGGCTTGAACCCAGGGCTTTGCACATGCTAGTGGTCACAGCATCACTTGTCAACCTGGCACAGCTGAGAGGAGGCACATCAGATTGGTCTGTGGGGCATTTTCTTGACTGCTAATTGATGTCAGAGGTCTCAGTCCACTGTGGGTGGTGCCATTCCTAGGCAGGTGGTCCTGGGTGGTAAAGGAAAACAGGCTAAGCAAGCCATGGAAAGCAAGCCAGTAAGCAACATTCCTCCACGGTCTCTGCCTTAGTTCCTGACTCTAGGTTCCTGCCATGGCTTCCCTCGATGATGGACCATAAACCTGTAAGCTAACAGAAGCCCCTCCCTAACAAGTTTCATTTGGCTCATAGTGTTTATATCACAGCAACAGAGAAGCGAACTAGGAAACCAGGCAAGCAATCTACAAACTCAGCTAAGTTCCCAGGCCAAAACATTTTTTAAAAACTCATTAATATTATTACATGAAAATTGTAGATTGTTGTGACCCCCCCAACTTCTTCTGGGGGATTCCTGATGTCCTAGGAGTGGTAGTCTTTCTTATGGTAAGTAACACAGTGACTTTAGCACCCCTGGTGGAATCATAACTGGCCTATCTCAGTGTCTCCTTCTGTCTGTCTATCTCTGGACACTTGGGTAACCAACTTCCTGTATTAAACACCTCCAACACAGAGCACATGGTGTCTCTGTTTTCCCATGGGAAGCAATTGTGTAAGTTATGGTCTATCAGTATTATAAAATAAACAAAACAAACCTTTTTAAAAACAAGGTAGATATGTATTGTCTTGGCAGTATTTCCAAGATATCATGCTAAATGAATCGAGTCACATATATAAAAGTATCCAATTACATTTTAAGTACATATTCACATGCATCTACATATCTATGCATATGATAATGTCAGGTAGCTGACATTAGGAAGGAACTCCAAGGCACAGGAAGTTCCTGTTACTTTGGTAGGAACCTCCCTGTCCCAAAGTCTTCCAAGCATGGATGCTAAGGTTTTATTTTTAATTTGAAGTGTGTGTGTGTGTGTGTGTGTGTGTGTGTGTGTGTGTGTGTGTGTGTGTACGTACATGAGTTCAGGTGAGGTGCCTTTGGAGATCAGAAGGAAGTATCAGATGCCCTGAAACTGGAGTTATAGATGGTTGTGAGTCACCCCACGTAGATTCTGGGAAACAAACTCAAATCCTCCAGAAGAGCTTATTGAACAATTTCTTCTCCTTTGGAGAAGTGTCTAAGGCACCAATAACACTTGCACTTATTGCTTCTTAGGTTCAATTAATATGACATCATCCAGACAGTGAACCAACAGAATGTTCTGTGAAGCATCCAGACACCCAGATCCCCCTAAGACAGAGAGTGGGAAATTTAACACCACCCTGGAACAAGACAGTGAATATATACCCATGCCAGTCCTGTTAATGCAAACTGTGGAATCCTCCAACTTGGACTGGGGAGATGGCTCAGCGAGTAAGAGAAACTGCTGTGTAAGTACATGGACCTAAGTTCAAATCCCCAGCATCCATATAAAACCCAAGCATGACTGTCCAAGCCTGTAACTCAGCACTGGGGGTACAGACAGGCAAATCCCAGAGCTCGCTGGCCAGGCAGCCTGAAAATGATGGGCTCCAGATACAGTGAAGTTCTGCCTCAAAGGTAGAGAATAATAAAATAGGGCACTCAACATCTTTCTCTGGCCTCTGTGCATGCACATAGGTACTCACACTCACACACATACAACCACATACAGGAGGCCTCCATCTGAAGGGGCACTGAACAGAACACACTAGCCAGGTCAGGAGCTGCAGGCTCACCTTATAGCTTCTACCTCCATTTTGTTAAAGGCATTCCATTAATCCAGCAAGCACAGTTGGACCTGAAACTTGATTAAACTTGACACCGGTAATGATCCACCTCATTTTTAGAGGGGCCAGACATTATGAATGAAGACAAGGAATACCACTGTTGCATCCTAGAGTATTTGGGACATTTGTCTCTGCCATCCCTCCCATTGTAAATGTAGTTTTTGATTGGCTGTTTGGGTCTGCTGGAGTGGGATGGATGTCAGTCTCAAGATGTCCATTTGTCCTTTCCTAGCACAATAGTTTTGCTTGCTATACACCTTTAAAAAATGAGTACTGTGCTGAGATGGTAATCCGTGACCTATGGAAATAGGCCACCAATTGGTCTGTGAACTCAGTGGGGTCTCTGTGAAGACAGCCCTGACCTAGAACTCTATTTATCTCCTGACCTCATGTGTCTCTAGTCTAGTAGGGAAGAAGCCACAGTAGCACTTTGAACCAGCCTTCAGATACTGTATCAGCTAATTTTCCTGTTGCTGTGACAAGACTCCCCAAGAAAAGCAACTTAAGGGAGAAAAGATTTGCTTTGGCTCAGATTCCCATGATTCAGTTCACCATGGTGGGAAGGGGTGGCAGCAGGAGCTTGAGGCAGCTGGTTACATTGTGTCCACAGTCCAGAGGAAGAGGAGGAAGAGGAGGAGGAGGAAGAGGAGGAGGAGGAGGAGGAGGAGGAGGAGGAGAGCAAAGAATGCTGGGGCTCAGCTAACTTTCTCCTTATGTACTCCAGGTTCCCAGCCAAGGGAATGGTGCCACCCACGGTGGGCAGTTCTTCCTATCTCAATTAATCTAAGCAAGGTAATCCTCACCACCACAGGCCTATGTTGTCCCAGGTGATTCTGAGTCTCATCTAGTTGATAGCTGAGATTAAGCATCAGAAATCACTAGCAATTTGTATTTTTATTGGGCCTTAAAATATCTGAACAGTCTCTTTCCTAACATATGGTTATCTGAGTCAATGGTCTGTCTTCTAATATGGGAGAGACAGGAATACTACTGAGGGCCCTGAAGTGTCAGGGGATCCTCCACCACTAACTGATCACAGTCACAGAGGTGTCACATGAATAACCCTCAGGTCCTACTCTGTCCCCATTAGGGCTGCTACTTTAGTAGACAAGTTGTCAAAGCTAAGAGTTTGAATTTCTCTAAAGTTCTGTATCTCTTAAAATTCGATTCTGAGTTTGGTTTTCATCGTGTTTGGGTCTTTCAGCACCAGAAGATAAGGATCCTGTGTCCAAGGATATCTGTTCTGAGCTGATGATTAACTGCCTTGGGTCTGTCATTTTCTTCTTTTGATGCTTCAGGGGCCCCCAGAAATAGCCTCTTAATTTCATAGCCCTCACTATGACTGTCTCCGCTATATTGTTCAAATGCCAGAAATATTGCAAAAGCTGTTCCATCCCCTTGTGACCGTGAGCTGTCACAGATCATGTTCCTCCCACACGCCCAGAGCAATCAATCCCACCACCACCAGTGCGGGACTTGTCAGTGGGTCAGCCAACTTGAGTCTCTTGGAGTATGCGTCTCTGAAATCTATTGCCTTAAAGCCTGGAGCAGAAGTTCCCAACTCTTGGACCCCAGACTAGCCACAGCAGATTGCTTGCATAGAATGGTAAAGCTCTTGGGGTCCTTCCTCCACCAGCTGAAACAAAGAGTTGGGGTGGGGGGATGGATCCTGGTGTTGTGTGCTTTTGAAAGGCCTGTGAGTAATCCTGTACAGTCTAATACTTGAGGATAAGTTGCCTTACAAGCAGAGCCCAGGGTGGGAAGCCTCACGCAAGGGACTTGAGAGAAAAGTGGAAGGAGATGGACAGAGCAAAACAAGGCCGAGAAAGACACTAGTGTCTTAGTTACTGTTCTATTGCTGTGAAGAGACACCATGAGCAAGACAACTTAGAGACGGAAGCATTTAATTGGCAGCTTGCTTACAGTTTCAGAGGATGAGTCTGTGACCATCATGGCAGCCAGCAGGCAAGCAGGCATGGTGCTGGAGCAGTGGCTGGGAGCTTATATCTTATCTGAAAGCTGGAGGCAGAGAGAAAGAGAGGGGCTGGGCCTGGCCTGATATTTTCAAACTTCAAAGCCCATCCTCAGTGTCACATCTCCTCCAGCGAGGCCACACTTCCTTATTCTTCAAAACAGTTCCACCAGCTAGGGACAAAGCACTCAAATATGGGGACCATTCTCATCCAAACCATCACACTAGGCAAAGCTATGCATCTCACTGGAGTTCCATGCCAGCCACAGCGAGTGCTGAGCATAAATGATACCGCAGAGTTAATTCCCCCATGCCAGCCATGTATACCTGTATCTGTTAGTCATTGACTAAGACATCCCTGCCAAGGAAATTGGAGGGAAATTTCCTCACATCTGCAGGAAAAGCTCCTTCATGTGACTAAGGGCACTTCTCTGAAGAGCAGTTGTAACCCATGACTTACAGCCCTTGGAGGATGGGCACAGGCTTGTGAGAGGGGTCTTGAATGGGCATCAATTATAACTACCTACAGCCTGTTAATTTCCTTTATAGCATAAAAACACAGGGAGGCCCTGAGCAGTGCTCTTGTTTCAGTCTCCACGAATGTGATAAAAACATTCTGACCAAGAGCAACTTGGGGAGAAGAGTTTAGTTGGCTTACAGATCACAGTTCATCGGTGAGCGAACTCAGGGCAAAAATTCAAGCAGGCACTCACTGTAGGAAACTGTGGGAGGATGCTGCTTGTGGGCTCACTCAGTCTAATGCTTAGGTGGCTGTTTTATCCATCCCAAGACCACCTGCCCATGCAATGGTGCTGTCCATGGTAGGCTGGGCCCTCTTACATCGATCAACATCAAGGCCATCCCCCATAGACATGCCCCAGGACACTCTAAGCAATCCATTCAATTGAGACTCCCTTCTCAGGTGACCCTAGGTTGTGTCAAGTTGCCAATCAAAGCTAACTAGGGTGTGGCGGTGAAGGGGGACACGCTGGATGCAGAGTCAAACGGGAGGGATTTGAACTTGTGCCAAGTGGCTTTGAACTTGTCCTCTGTCCCATCATTTACAATATGAGCCAATACTGCTCTCCTATGGTTGAGAATGTCAAGTTAGATGATGCATATGAAACCACATTGTAAACTTTAAACCACGCTGATATTATACAGTTTACGTTTCTGTTGAGTAGGAAATGAATACGTAATTTACCTTTGGTGATGGGATTTATTTTACAGATGGAATTGCTGGGGCACAGGGCTGAGCATTTTTATCTTAACTAGATATTGCCAAATTGCACTCTCCAACGATTACATCAATTCATGCTCATACCAGCAGGAGCATATGAACGTTCCCATTGCCTTATGACCTGGCCAGTTCTCGCTCATTTATTCTGGCCAGTCTAAATGAGTACACGGGGCAGGTGCTTTAGGAGACAGCCTGTCCAACTACGAGTTTTCCAATCTTGTAGTCAGAGATAAAATTGGAGATAAGTGGAATGTATCTCATTAAGGGAATGAATAAATAAACCCTGGTGTATTCAGATAGCGGATTGCTGTGGAATGGTTAACAATGGCCAAGCTAATTGATAACATATGCACACACATGCATATAACAATATTGAGTGGAAAATGTAAATTGCAGGTTATGTACTATACTCGGCCATTTATTCCTTCTTTCTTTAGGATTAATTAATAAAAATCTGGGCTCTCTTTTTCCGGCTTCTCTCAGTATGTGGCCTAGACTAGCTCTGAATTTATGATAATTCTCCCACTCAGCCTCCTGAGTGCTCGGATGACAGCTGTGTACCACAGGCTGAGGAAGTGGCTCTGTGGATAAAGTGCTGAGTGAGATCCCCAGAGTGCACAGAGACACCAGCCTGTGAGAGTCAGAGACAGGGACTCCTCGGGGCAAGCGCTAGTCAGACTAACCTGAGTGCTGAGCTCTGGATCCATGTAAAGTGAGTTGTGATCAAGGAAGACACCCAACCCCCACCTGAGTGCTCACAGATGTTCACACACATCCCATGCACATACACATGCATAAGCAAAAAAAGTTAGATTCAAAAAACACATACTAAAATGCCATTCCTATGGACACAAAGATTTGCAGTAATTTTTAAGTGTACATTGAATGTACCTCACATTCATGGAACTGGCTTCTTATGAGAAAAATAAAGACTGGGCCTGGGAGAGGGAAATGTGAGAGATTTTTCACCTCATCCCTGCATTTGTATTCTTTAATAAAAGAATAATCATAAAATATATATGCATGAGAATGCTTAATATTTGCTGATCTTGGGGAACGGTTCTTCTGTGATTTTTTTTTTGTTTCATTTAAATTACTGCTTTAGTTGCCCAGGGCAGATTCCTTCAGAAAAGGACTGAGGGGGTGCTGTAGCCACTTCCTTCCTGTCTGTCTCAGGTTAGGGGGTGCTGGGGGTGCATACGCCAGTGAACAAAGGGTCCCTCAGCAGCTCCCTTAGACCAGATCTGCATTAAACACAGAGACAAGATGTGAAACCAAGCCGGGATAAAGAAAACTGGGGAGGTTACTTTTAAATCAAGGTGTTTCTGAAAAGTGGATTATAAAGTGAGACCCAAGGGTTAGCAGGATGGGGCCATGAGCATGCCTAGGGAATGAACAGCTGGTTCTTGGCCTTGGGAATAGTGTAGGATAAATGCCCAGGTTTCCTTGGGAATGTCAAGGAGCCAGAGGGATGCACAGGGATAGTCCAAGACTTAAGATTCAAGCATGAGATAATCCAGGAGCAGACAGGGTCTGGCAGTCCCAGAAGTGTGTTTGTCTGGAATTTTACTTTAATATGATGAGTAATGGGATTTCTCATCACATCTTTCTTTCTCTCTCTCTTTCTTTCTTTTAATTTTATGAGTAATGAAGCCCCCTTGCAATTTGTGTCAAAACTGTTTCATTATAAAAATCCCCCCCCCCAAGCTGGGCGGTGGTGGCGTACGCCTTTAATCCCAGCACTCAGGAGGCAGAGGCAGGTGGATCTTTGTGAGTTCGAGGCCAGCCTGGTCTATGGAGTGAGATCCAGGAAAGGTGCAAAGCTACACAGAGAAACCCTGTCTCGAAAAAGCAAATAAATAAATAAATAAATAAATAAATAAATAAATAAATAAATAGATAGATAGATAAATAAATAAAATCCCCTGATGTGCTGGGCAGTGGTGGCGCGCGCCTTTAATCCCAGCACTCAGGATGCAGAACCAAGTGAATCTCTGTGAGTTTGAGGTCAGCCTGGGCTACAGTGTAAGATCCAGGACAGGCACCAAAACTACACAGAGAAACCCTGTCTCAAAACAAACAAACAAACAAGCAAAAATCCCCGGATGCATACAGAAGCAGAGCAGTTCAGTAAAACCCTGCCAGCCTCACCCCAACATGGCCAGGCTCTGCCTTCCCTCCCAGCTGGTATCATGGGGACAAAAACCCAATCCATGGCATCATTTCACATATCAGTATTACAGTGTGTATCTTGGAAACAGAAGGACTCTTTCAGGGAGAAAGCAACCAAACCCGAAGTGTCCATCTCATGAAATAATAATTTCAGGATAACATCAAATACTGAACGGTTTTACGCAGGAGAATCCCATGATGTTATTTACCCTGAAAATATCATCCTGGATACTCATGAGCCAAATGGACTGGAAAAATAGAGGTGGATCGCAGAAAGCAGATAGAGGAAAGACATGGAAGCTAGGCAGGGGTGGCAGAGCAAAGTGTAGGTGCTGGGTTGATTTTTAAATAATACTTTTAACTTGCCCTTTGAAAATTCCATACGTGTATACAAAGTATCTCGAGCATATCTACCACCCCACTCTCCCCATTTCCAGTCTCCCCTGGAACCCTAATCCCCCTCCCAACTTCACATCTTTTTTAATATTTTATTTATTATTGTTGTTGTTAGTTTTAAAGCCACTGAGTCCAATTAGCACTGCCTCCATGTACATGGATGTGAGGTCATCAACCGGGTCATGGTCATCCTCCATAAAGAAAAGGATTCTCCCTCCCCCAGCAGTCATCAGCTGCCGGTAGCTCCTCAGTTAGGGATGGGCTCCAATAGTGCCCCCACCACTCCATTCTACTTTCTTTCTTTCCCTCCCTCCCTCCCTCCCTCCCTCCCTCCTTCCTTCCTTCCTTCTTTCCTCCTTCCTCCCTCCCCTCTGCCTCTCTCTCTCTCTCTCTCTCTCTCTCTCTCTCTCTCTCTCTCTCTCTCTCTCTCTCTCTCCCTCTCCCTCTCCCTCTCCCTCTCCCTCTCCCTCTCCTTCTCCCTCTCTCCCCCTTCTCTCTTTCTTTCTTAAAGGTTGTGTACTTGGGAGTGTCTGGTGTATAAATGCATACCAACTGAGTGCAGGTGGCCAAGGAGGACAGAAGATCACTTTGGATCCTGGGGCTGGAGTTATAGGCAGTTTCGAGCCTCCTGACTTGAGTTCTAGGAACTGATTTGGGTTTTCTGAAGAGCAGTGAGAACTCTTAGCCACTGGAGCCATCTCTCCAGGACCATGCTTGATCTTGTTCAGGTCTTGTGCAGGTGACAAGGCTGCAGTGAGATCATGTGTGCAACAACCCTGGCATATTCAGAAGTCGGCATGTCACAGCACTTCTCTCCATCTTCTGGCTCTTAAGACAGTCTTTCCACCTGCTCTTCCTTGATGGTCCCTGAGCCCTGGGGAGAGGTTGGCAGATTGGCAGAGATGTCCCATCTACAGCTGAGTACTTCTTCATCACTTCCTCTCTGCTCTTAGAACATCTATGAGTCTCCGCATTACTGGGTGCTTTTATGAGTACAGTGCACTGAGATGGGAGTCCTGGGGAAGCAGCAATGGGTGGGCAGAAAAGGAGGTGAGGTGAAGAACAGGGCCTTAGGGACTCTCTGTCCTTCCTATGAACTTGCTGGAGGGGATCAGAAAGAGAAGCCCACCTTCTTCCTTGGCCTCCACCATTCTCCCCTCTTCTTTTTCTTCCCTTATACCACTGTGTGCTTGGAGCATGCCCTGGGAGGAGGGCACCATGGCTGCAGGCCAGAGAATCAAAGGCAACACCCACCTATCCAGAAAGACTGCACACTACCCACATTCATCCGGGGCATCTGTCCTGCGTGAAGAGTGACCTCTCATGTCATCAAGCCCCCAACAACCTCCCCAACCCCACGCATCCTTCCTGGAATCTCTTCACACCTATGAGAGTTGAATGGTGACTTTTCTGTGTGTGAAGGCAATTGCTCTTAGCAATGCCCCCAGCCTGAGATAAATGCAGAAGTGAACACAGAGAAGACACAGTCTGTGCCAGGGGGATTTGAAAACTCATTCAGAGCCTTTGAGTAGATTAGAAGAATGTCCCTTCTGGGCAGATGTAGCACCTAGACATGCAGCTTTGATAGCTGGCTAGTGTCTTTCCAAAAATAAAAAATAATAATAATTAATTAAAAAAACAAGGTTTATTTCTAGAGTGGTGTGCCCTATCAGGCTGTTCCTGGGCAGCAGAAAAGAACCACAGCTATCCTTTGCAGTGGCCCAAGGCATTGTCCTTCCCTTGGTTACTTTTAATCTAGCCAGGGAGATGAGATACACACTGTGATAATTAGATTATCACATACCTTGGCCTGTGTGTGAGGTGTGTGTGGGGTGTGTGTGTGTGTGTGTGTGTGTGTGTGTGTGTGTGTGTGTGTACATGCAGAGGAGCCAAGTACCTGGAGTTTTCTCCAGTCCCGCCCAGACCCGCAGATGTTCAGACCCAAATAAACACATAGAGGCTTATATTAATTAAAACTGTATGGCCTAATGGCTCAGGCTTATTGCTAGCTAGATCTTACATCTTAAATTAACCTAGTTCTATGATTCTATACCTTGCCACATGGCTCAAGGCTTATCACTATCTTTACATCTTGCTTCTCATGGCGGCGGCTGGCAGTGTCTCTCCGTTCTGCCTTTCTCCTTTCTCCTCTCTAGTTAGAAGGTCCTGCCTAACCCTATTCTGCCTCACCATTGGCCAAACAGCTTTATTTATCAACCAATCAGAGCAATATATTTTCACGGCATACAAAAAGACACTCCCATCATGTGATGATAATTCAACAGTCTGGAAATGTCCCTCAAAAGTGCAGATATGAGCTGAGCATCTCGGGCAGGGTGAGGAAGGGTGAGCATCGTGAATGAAGGCATCCTTCCTCCAGTGGAGTAAGACCACAGTGACCTGAAAGTCGAGAGAAAAGAACTTTCTGGAAGGTCATAGTGGTCAGCCACAGCCAATATTGCTGGGGTACCTGAACATAAAAATGGAGTAAAAATCTTTCAGGAAAGTTTTGTTATTTATTTATTTATTTTAGGGTGGTGAGTCAGATGCCGCATTTCCAGGAGTTCAGTAAAGAGGCAGAGGCAGAGCCTGCTTTTGCATGAATTTAAGAAATCTGGCAGAAAGAGCAAGTTGAGAAATAGGATGAGAGCTTGGAGAGGCAAAGGGGTCAAGTGAAGCTTTTTCAAGTCGGGAAATGCCTGCTTCTATTTAAAGATGCTATGAAAAGAGTCCGTAAAGACTAAGAGGTTGCCTGTACCAGAGAGGACCCACCACATAGAAGAGAAGGGTCCCCTGGGAATAAGAAGGCTCCTCACCTCAGAGAAGGGCAATGCCTGATTTCTAGTTCCAGGAGATGTGAGGAGGAATTCTGGGATAGATGTGGTGAAGAATGAGGGATGGCCTTAATCACTTTAAGCACATATGAGGTGAGGATGAATCACAGCAGTGTTTTATGAAATAAAATGGATATGCACATTTCCTGGGGATTCTGTTAAATTCTACATCCAGATTCAGAACGTTTGGGCTAAGGCCCAGGGCTACATTTGATTATAACATCTGGCTATGGAGAGCCCCAGGAGATGGAAACAGACAACATGGAGGAGAGGACAAAGCATCCTAGAGGAGAATGGAGCCCATATCTCCAGAGTGAAAGGGATTACTAGCAGGAAGAGTCAAGAGGAAAGGCCAACATAGAAATGAAACTTGGTGATTTTTCAGAATGAGATGTGATATCCTTTCTAGAGATGACAACTAAAACATCTGCAAAGTTATAAAGTAAAACGACTATAGACTTTATAATAAATTCAAGACCTCTAGTTCAACAGTGTTCTTGAAACTGGGTTTTATATACCTAGCCAAACTATCACTCCATCAAGAGGGTTTGGAGCTTATATCCAGTCAAACTATCACTCACTCCATTGGGAGGATACTTTGATATAAAACACAACTTTGTTTGCTTTGAGGCAGAGTCTTGCTTTGTACCCCAGGTTGAATTAAAACCTATGACCCATCTTTCTCTCTCTCTCTCTGAATTCTGGGATCATAGTCAATGTGTCACCACCTCTAGCAAACCTCTGTGGTGAAGAATCTTAAGGATTCTATGTGTCCTAACAATTTCTCACATCATCTTTCAATGAGTCTCTCAGCATAATGGTAGTCTGATGTAGTGTAGATCACCAGATCTTTCTCTAGAAGTCCAAAGTTGGGTAACACAGGGGAAAATGTGATGCATAGTGACCCAGGAATGGGGGTAAACACACACATACATACACACACACACACACACACACACACACACACACACACACACACACACTATCAAAAGAAAAAGGTTTCTGAACATGCAACAAACGAAAATTGACTCAAACCAAATGTGCTTATCAGTATTACATCACACAGCTTCACTGCAGCCTTGTTTCTGAACATACAACATGTATACTTTTCACTGTCCATGTTGTCTCTCCATGTAACACCAACTAATGTTGTAGAATATTGTTTTAAGATGTGTTACATTTGTTTATGCTGTGGAAAATTTGGTTAATGATGCAAAGATGTGCCACATTCTTTTATGTTGCATTTGCTTAACTCTGTGAAGCTGTGTTACTTTACCTGTCTAAAACACCTGATGGTCTAATAAAGAGCTGAATGGCCAATAGTGAGAAAGGATAGTGGGGCTGGCAGGCAGAGAGAATAAATAGGAGGGGAAATCAGGAAGCAAGAGAAGTCAAGCAGTGAGAAAAGAAGGGGTCAGCTACCCAGCCACCCAGTCACCCAGCCACCCAGTCACATAGCCACACAGCCACACAGCCACACAGCCACACAGCCACACAGCCTCACAGCCACACAGCCACACAGCCACCCAGCCTCACAGCCACACAGCCACACAGCCACACAGCCACACAGCCATAAGGACAGCCACAGAGTACGAGTGAAAGTAAAATATACAGAAATAAGAAAAGGAAAAAGCCCAGAGACAAAAGGCAGATGGGGTAATTTAAGAAAAGCTGGCAAGAAACAAGCCAAGCTAAGGCTGGGCATTCATAAGTAATAATAAGCCTCTATGTGATTTATTTGGGAGCTGGGTGGTGGGCCCCCAAAGAGCAAAGAGCAAAAGATTAAAAAACAACCAACTACAAACTAACATGCCAGAATGCCATGACTCAGGTCTAAGACTGTTGTATGCTATGAATTGTGGTGCTTTTTACCATACACAGAATTTTCTGACTATAATTATAGAAACAGAATGGTCTAATTATAGAAAACAAGAACTTTTAATATTTTGTGCTGTCATTTCTCAGGATGTATCAAATTAGTATATCTTTGGATGGTATCCTGTTAGAATGTTTTGAGTTTAAAAATTTCTGTTTGAGTTGCCGACTTGAGTTTCATTTTGAAAAAGATTTTAAAGTGAATTTTGGCTTGGGATTAGGACAGAATTTCCAACAATTTCTGAAATGGCCCAAAACGTACTTCTAAAGTTTTGTATTACATATTTATGCAAACCAGTGTTTTCAGCATTGATGACTATAAAATCAAAATATTGATCAACTCTGAAAAACATTGAAGATGTTTTACATCCTGCAATCACACCCATCTCATTAGAATGCACTGGTGTATTTGTAGCAAATATTTCCACCAGGGAAGGTTTAACTTGTTTAGCTGTTTTATACACCTATACACCTAGAGCTGCACAAAATTTTTTCAAGTATACAGTGGTTGTGAGCCAAAAAAGTTTAAGAAGGCCTTTGTTAGACCCCCCAAGTGTGAACCCAGAGTCAATGGTCCCGGAGTATAAAAGGTGGTTCCCACAAGCTGGGCTGATCTGTACCCGAGACAGAGATGTGTTCTCTACCTCACTTTTATATTTCATAGATTCTGGCTAAGTATGATTTACTTTTAGCCAGATTGAAGTCAGGTTTGAGGAAGTTATGGCAACAACAGTGAGCTACCATTTTTAGATGTCTTGGGACAAGCATAGAGGGACTGGCCAGCACTTGTGTCTGCAAGACAAGCACATCTGGGCAAGGTGTGCACTTACCCAATCCAAAGACCAGAAGGATGCATGCATGAGCTGCTTTTCTCTGCTTCTAGAGCAAGAACTAGCAAACATTTGCAAAGGACCAAATACTTAATATCTGAATGTAATTTTAGGGCAAAAGGCCTCTGTTGCAACTAGGTAACCCTCCTTAAATACAACATCTGACTTCTGAGAGCCCACAAGAAATAGGAACAGAGAACACCAAAGACAGGAAGAAGTGTCTTGGAGGAGAATGAAGCCCAACCTTACAGGAAAAGGGGTAAACTAATGACGGACAATATACAAATGAATAGGAATGGTGAGTTTCAATAAAACTTTATTTATAAACACACATAGAAGCCCAGATTCAGGTCATGGCTGTAATTTGCCAACCCTTGCTCCACAGAGACTTCTACTTCCATTATCTTGAGAACTGCCAGATCATTTGAAAATGTTAAGTAACCACGGAGAAATGAACATTAATAAAAATAGCTAATGTTATGGAGAGCTTATTTGGTGTCATACCTTTTATTATCTCCTTCGATCTTCCTAACCTTACAATGCGTCTGCTGCCTTTATCAGCCTTACTTCATACATGAAGAAATTAACATTTAGATCTCCCTCTGAGACTCTGTCCAAGCCCATCTCCAGTCTTGGATCTTGCCTTCAAAAAAGAAAGCCTCCATTACCTCAAGTTCTGGCTCACGCTGGTCCAGGAACATAAACAGAGTCATGTTTTATGTGTACTGACTTTTTAAAAATGCTATAAACTTTTACAAAGAGAAGACTCCATTTCAGAGAGAAAGCAGGCATGGCTGCCTCATTCAGAGCTGAACACAAATGTTTATCTCATGCATAGCTGTTGAGAAGTAACCTGGGGCCCTTGGCACTTCCACCCCTCAGTGCCTTTAGGTTGCAAAACCTCACTTCATAGAAATGAAATGAGTGCATGTGGCTGTGTATACTACAGACATTCATCAAACATTGGGTTAATTTTTAGATATTAGTGTTTGCTGTAAATCCAAATATCAGAAAACACACATTTGAGGTGTAAATAGCTTAATTTGCAAGGTCAGAATAAGCAAAGACACAGTAATGGAATAGAGAGGCTGTCCATACTGGATTCATGTATTCTCTCATTGTTTTAATTACTTTGAGCATGTATCCAACACTGGGCTCCACGGGGGAAAAAAAGCACTGCCTTTGAGGGGCTTGCAGTCCATCGAGGGAAGATGAGCAGTTAATAACTAGGCAAGTTAAAGTGATAGATTGTAGCCCAGTCTATCAGTTGGTGGTAAAGATGCTAAAATGAGGGTCGGAGATAACTCAGTTGGTCAGGTTCTTGTTGGGCAGGCACAAGGACATGGATTCCATCCCTGGCACCAGCATAAATAGCTGGCACATGTTTGTCACCCCAGCACCAGGGAGGTAGAGACAGGCAAGCCTCTGGGACTCACTGACCAGCCAGCTTCACTCAACCTGCAAAGTCCCAGAGGAAACCCTCCACAAACAAGATGAGTGGAGGCAGTGATGGCTAGTGCTGTCAATTGATAGCATCTAGAATCACCTAGAAGATGGCATCTGAGCATGCCTATGAGAGCCTGGATTATGTTAACTGATGGAGAGAGGCTCATACTAAGCAGACTGGGGGAATTCCATGGCTGGAATCCTGGGCTGTAAAATGCAGAAAGGGTACTAAGCAACAGCAGGTGTTCATCCCATTCTGTTTCCTTATTTGTGGACATGATGTGACCAGCTGTTTCTGCTGCCTTGATGTCCCCATTATGAGAGGCTACCCTTGAACTATAAACTAGAACAAATCCTTTCTCTCTCAAGTGGCTTTTGTCAGAGTATTTTACCACTGCAACAGGGAGAGAAGCCAGGGCATCACCTGAGGAGGAAGGGTACCTGAAGGTGTCATCTGCCTCCCCTAACACACCTGCACACTAACATGTGTCTGAACACACAGAAGCACGTGAACGCTCACAGACATGCACACCCCCTCACACACATATAGATATCAGTAAAGGAGAACATTGGAATGGAGAGAGAGAGAGAGAGAGAGAGAGAGAGAGAGAGAGAGAGAGAGAGCCACGTGTGTGCACATTTGGACTGGTAAGCCACAAGGGGACATAGAGGCCAGGTGCCCACTGCTTTTCTCAAGCTGAACACTTTGAATGTCTCTCTAGAGTGGGATTGCTCTTTCAGAGTGATTGGCAGCGAGGGCTCACTGGTCAGGTACCATTTAAAAGGTGTTGCTGTGAAAGCAAAGGGGTGAGCCCCCCCCCCCCCCCGCCATTTGGA
This sequence comes from Peromyscus leucopus, assembly GCF_004664715.2. Taxonomy (NCBI): domain Eukaryota; kingdom Metazoa; phylum Chordata; class Mammalia; order Rodentia; family Cricetidae; genus Peromyscus; species Peromyscus leucopus. Next base: position 78,155,295 of record NC_051086.1, read on the forward strand.
GAGAGGGCAGCACAAGCCTGGGGAGCAACAAGAGCAAAGTCCAGGGGCAGGCCTGCATGTAGCATGGCTGAAAGGGGGCAGGCAGGTCAGTGCTGTGCTTGGAACTCTGATCAAAGGCACTCGCCCTTTGAGGTGTAAGAACCTACCTCTGGTGGCCCCGAAGGGCAGATCCACCGGCTCTCTCTTGTTCTAAGCAGAGTAACAAAACATGGCTCAAGTTAGAGTTTATCACTCTGCGTCTGAATGGTCCTAAATGATTCTAAATCTTCATCCAATTCAAAGATCAATGACCCAGCCCCCCAGAGGCAGGTTTCTCTGTGGTTACATGCTCATGCACTTTATGGCAGACACATTAAAGACATCGTCGAAGAAAACGACTCCCACTTTTGCTTTTGCAACTATCTATCACCAAGTACTCCTTTGATCCCAGCCCACTTCCTCCTCCTAGGGGCTTTCGACGCACATTTAGAGCGCCCTCTACTGTCCAGTGCTATTCAGCATCCTGCTGGGAGCCCACTCAGGATGTGAGAACCTCAAGCTCCTAGTTACAAAAGATGCCTATCTTTTCTCACGCACTCTCTTTCTGTCCCAGACTAGCCTACATTTACCAGTTTTATTGTTTAAAAATCCTGTCTTCTGTGGTCTCTTAACCTCTATTTTCTCCGGCTTGCATCTGGCTCCCAACCAACATAGCTGTATTTCCATCCTGGTGTCTGTGCTTGGAGAAGCTTCTCGGTCTCTCCAAGTCTCCAGCTCTCTTTTCCTAGGGAATGGGTGGACACTGGCAGGAAAGAGGAGGTGTTTTAACCCCAACACATCTATCCCAGGGCTCGGAAGCCAGGAGCCCAAACTGTGTGGGTTTGGGCCTTGGCACAGAGAGGCTAAAAGTGCTGGCTGCCCCAAAACTAGACAGGCCTGAGCACCACCCCTTCTTAGGCCCTTTCTCCTAAGGGAAGGAAAGAACATTTTAAGGAGTAATTTAGAAGGCCTGTGTGAGGATTGCACTAAATTCACAAATCAAAGTTGTCAGTATGATAGTAAGGCCTTCAGAAGGTGATAGGATGTAGATAAAGTCATGGGAGCAAGAAGCAGGAGATGAGTCTGCGCCTTGCCTCCCTCTTCCATTCCCTCCCTCCTCCTTTCCCTCCCTCCCTTCCTTTCTGTGGAAGTAGGGTCTCCTGTATACCAGACTAGCCTCAAAATTGTTATATATCCAAGAATGACCTTGAACTTGCCATTCTTGAACCCCCATCTTTTCATGAGTGCTGGAATACAGGTGTACCACCATGTCCAGTTTACACGGTGCTGGGAACTGAACCCAGGATTTCATGCTTGCTTGGCAAACCTTCTACCAACAAGCTAAGATGAGGAAGAGCAAGGTATGATGGCTGTAATCCCCGCACATGGAGACTGAGGCCAGAGATTGGCAAGTTTTGAAGTCAACTTGGGCTACACAGCAAAACCCTGTCCCAGCAAAGAGGAGACCACAGATTATCCGTGCCAAGAGGAGTCTCACTAGAAACCAAATCAGCTAGAACCTTGGTCTCGAACTTCCTGGGCCCCAGAACTGTGAGAAACAAGTATCTGCTGCTAGAGCCACCCTGTCTGTTCAGTTCATCATGGTTGCCAAGTTGACCAAGACCTTCCTTCTCGGACCTCCCTCTTTCTATGGGAGATAATAAATCACATCTATTGCACCCTTCCTTCTCCATCTTTCGGCAGACCACCATGGAAGACTTGTTTTAGGGCTTGAGTGGCAAATGTCTACACCTCTGCACTGCACATGCACTTGGCCCAGCTGGTGGCGCTGTTTTGAGAGGTAAAACCTTTGCAACTGTAGTGTCTTGCTGGGGGTAGGGATGGGGATGAGGGCAGGGGTGGGCTTGAAGGTGATATCCCAGGAAAGCCCCACCCCCTGATAGTCAGTCTACCACCTGTGAACAGGACATAACACAAGTTCCCATTGCTACAGAGACAGTCCTCTCAGCCACCATCTCAGCCATGATGGATTGTTCTCCCTAATACTATAAGCTAAAATAAGCCTCTCCTTTCTTAAGTTGCATCTAGCAGGTATTTTGTCAAGGTGATGAGAAAATTTACTAATATATCTATATTTCATGGCAAGACATTTTCTCGATTCCTGTAGGTGGAGAAAATGATGCTCTTCTGAAGGTCCCTGCTCTGGTGAGGGGGGCAGTCTGCCCAGCCCTATCTACAGCACCCTGAGTTCTGATGGAGAGAGATCTACCAGGAAAGGCATACTGAAACTTGTGTTGGGAAGGATACACAGTGTCTGTACTTTTGCTTTGAAAATCCATAGCTTGGGGACCCCTTCAGCCCTGACTCTTCTCTGTTCTCCTTCCTTTCTCTTATGAATTGGGTGCTGTCTGGGTCTTTGGCTCACTGTTTCTGCTTTCTGGACTCCAACTAAGCAGCCATGGGAGTGGGCATCAGAGCTGTGGGTGGAACCCTGTAACTTGAGCAGCAGCCATCAAAGGTGGCAGTGGAAGCTTCTGTCTGTGCCTCCAGGGTGTCCCCGCTGGTCCCTGACACCACTCAGTGCTGGTGGAACACACAGGCTGATCCTGTAATTGAACACTCTGTTCTAGCTCCGGTTACACTAGAGATTGAAATAGAAAAAAAAAAAAAAAAAAGAATTACACAGTAACAACTTCAAAAAGCTGACTCTGCCTGACCCATCCTGAGCTCTGTGCCCGTGAAAGGAGGCAGAGGCTGGGTTGGTGTCCAAGGCTGGCCACAAAGGAAAAGGTGACCTGTGGTAGCTATCCTCTTCCTCCTGGACACAGTGATATGACCCCCTCCTCTGCTAGAAAGTCTCCCCAGCAAATAACACCCTCTCACTAACCATGTATGGCAGAGAGGTAGCCTTGTGTTCCATGGATGTTTTCCTAAGAGAAAGGCACACTTGAGAAGGCACACGTGTGTACAATTGTGTGGAGGCCAGAGGGCAGCCTCAGCTGTCAACCCTCAGGTGCTGTCCACGTGGTTTTTTTAAAGATAAGCTCCCCAGAGATCCACCTGTCTTCATCTCCCTAGTGCTGGGCTTACATGTGAGCACCATCTGCCTGGCCTCTAGGCAAGTTCCGGGGAGGGTATTGAACTCAGGTCCTCATGGTTGCAAGGCAAACGCTTTACCCACTGAGCTATCTTCCTAGCCCCCTTTACTATTCCAGGGCCACCAAGAACGAGGGTGTGGTATCTACAAGTGACTTTCCCAGAAACAAGTTCCTCTCAAAGGGACAGGCTTCCCACAGCAACACTGATATGAAGCAAAACCGAGTTTGCATAAGCTGAGGCCCTCAAAGCCTGAGTCCTCTCTCTGTTCCGGATCGATGGAGGCAGATTGCCTGAGAGCTTCAGGAGAGGGCCTCCTCTTAACCATGCAGGCATGGAAGACTGCCAACAAAGGCCAGAGAACACGCTCCCTTTTCTTTTTGGCCTATCCTGGGGATAAGGCTTCTAGATTTGCAGGTATCCACCTGGTTATGCAAAAGGTCTGCTCTTAGGATGAGCACAAATGCTATCAGGGGCTGCAGCAGTCAGCTCCAGAGCCTTGCAGTTATGAGTCTGGGCTCTGGACCCAAATGGAGGAATCCACCAAGGTTTCAGACGCTGGTACCCACATGAACTCCAGCCCAAGGGCACAGACAGCCTCTCAGCTGCTCGCTTGCTGGTTAAGAAGCCTTTGCTGCAAAACTGACTCTCAGGCCCCCTCTGCGAGCAAGCTGAGTAACAACACCCTAAAGAACAGCTGTTCCTGATGGGCTGGGCAGGGCCTGAGCTCTCAACTGTGCAGTTCAGAGTCTGGGGGGATGGGAGGGGCCTGGCCACCCAGCCCAGCTGGGGAATAGATCTGCTATATCTAGCCTGCCTGACCCCAAAGCCACTCTTCAGTCAAAAAATCAGCCAGACAGCAAGCCTTGGTCCTGGACTGAGCACAGACAGGCAGGGAGAAAGAGGCAAAAACACTGTTTGAAGTGGACGAATAAAAAGCAGAAGAAAGGCAGCCTAGTTTTTCATCTGTTTTCACTAAATGCTCACAGCTGTTCTTCCAAGGCAGGTGAGGAGAAACCGGGAGAGCAATGAGATCTGTGCAGTGGCTGTGTCCATTCCACGGCGATGACAAGAGGCACCCTGGGACTGAAGCGGATGGGGCAGAGCCCTCCGAGTCAGTAAGCTACCTGAAGGGCAAAGATCAGAAAAGGAAGACAACAGGGTGTGGCTCAGAAAAGTGGGCCCCGGAGGAGTGAGGGGGAAAGCTGGCAAAGGTGAAGGGTCTCCCTCCTTCCTTTTCCAGCCGAAATACCAAGATTGAACGGCTGATTTCTTCAGCAGGCTCAGTGCCAGGGACTACAGTCTTTTAGGGAACCCACGGAAATGTTTTAATTTCTTTTAAAATCAGGGGAAAAATTAAATGAACTTTTAAATGAAAGAAAATGTTTTAATATGTAGTATATATTTGTTTTTATGCCAACACAGCCGCAAAATATTACTTTTAATATTTTTAATGGAGGAATGAGCCCACGGAGGTAGAGGCGCCTGTTGCGCTCACCGGTTAAAGGGGTCTAAACAGCTCCTGGGCTTGCCACACTGGAAGGTACATTCTGCTCCCTTCCCTGGGCCACAAGGGAGGACCTCTCTGTCTCTCTCTCCATTGTGTCTCCGTGGCTGATGTGCCTTTAAAGGGGGAGCTGGGAAGAAGAAAGAAACAAAGAGTGCACGAGTTTGGCACCAACTTCACTTTCTCGGCCTTCTGCGAGTCCCAGGCTTCTCCTTTATCTTGCTCTCCTCCCTGAGCGGTTCCAGACTTTCATTTAAGAGTCTGACCTGGGAAGGAAAAACTGGAATCAACCGGCTAACACACACATACCCTTCCCAAACTGTCCTGCCCTGTCAAGTCCAGAGGGGTGTTGGGGACTCCGGCCTATGGAAGACCTGGATGAGGCAGGCCTTCGAGGGAGGGAGAGGGAGGGCTGAACCTGGAAGACAAGGCCGGAGAGAGAGCGGCACGTTCGCCGCCCGCACTACTGCCCTCCGGTGGGTCCCGGAGACGCCGGGAGCCCGCGGCCGCGCACACGGATTGGGTTTCTGCGGGGCTCGCTCCCGGGCCTGGCTCGGAGCCGCCGCCGCCCCCTCCCTGCGCGCAGGCTGCGCTCCAGTCGCGGCCACGGGGTAGCGCTCGGCCCCCCTCTCCGCGTCTCCGCCTCCGCCGCGCTCGTCCCCGGCTCCCGCTGCCCCCGCAGCTCCGGCTCGGCGCAGGCAGACTCTCAGGCTCGGCGGCAGAGCGGCTCTTAGGACGCTGAGCCCCGGCAGCCCAGGGCTCCGGGCTCTGCGAGCCAGCGGCTCCCGAGGTGGGCGAGCGGCAGGCGGGACCGAGGCGCCCGAGCGGCCGCGGAGACTCGGGTCCCCGCGCTGGGCGAAAACGCCGGGCGGCCGAGGCGGCGCCGAAATCCCGGAACCTGGGGCTGCCGGCCGAGCTCTTCCCGTGCGGCTCGCGCGGAGCTCCAGCCGGGGCGCAGTGGAGAGCAGGACCCGCTGGTCTCCACCGGATCGCCCGCAAGAGGCTCAGCGCCCCGGGCGCTGACTAGAACCCTGGCCGCCCAGCCGGGCACCCGAGCCGGGCATCCATCGCCACCCGCAGCTGGCGCAGACATGGGCGCACGGGGCTGCGCGTCGGGCCGCGGGACCCGCAAAGTTTGCTAGCCAGAGGGGCGCAGAGCTGAGGGCGAGCCCGGCACCGAAGCCCCCGGGGAGGTAACCCCGAAATCTTCGAATTGGGCGCGAGGACCGCGGAGCTGAAAAGGGTGGCTCGGCCCTGCCAGGTGCTGCCTGCAAAGTTAGAAGAGAAGAAAACTTCGACTCCAGGGAGACTCGGACCGTTATGCTAACAGCGCCCCCACCCCCGAACCCTGCGCCCCCTCTGAAAGACACCCGGCACCCGCGCCTGCCGCTGCGCTCCGCTTGCATCCAGTCCCAGGGGCCGGGCGTCTAGAACCACAGTGACTACGTCGGCCCGGGAGAACCCAACCAGGGGGCGGGGAGGGGCGGGAGGCGGGCAACGTGGCCATCGGGAGGAAGTTTCCTGAAGTTGTCCTCTCATTCGGGAGCTCGGCCAGCAACCAAGCCGGATCGCAGGGGTCGCTCTGTCTGAGAGAAGTAGTCGGAGTCGGGGTACTAAGGGATATAGATGCCCTGAGTTTGAAAGGAGACTTGGCCTCTTTCTGCTCTCCCCTCTCCTTGTGGAGCAGCAAGCACAGAAGGAGGAAGGAGCATTTGGGGTCGCCGGCGGGCCCCTCGGGCCATAGCGTCCTGGACTCGGCCACACAGTCTCCCGGGACGAAGGCGCGGGGTACCGGGACCCCACAGGATTATAAAGCAAGTCGCAAGGAGGGTGCACCGTAGAGGACCCCTCCACCAGGATGGCCAGCATGTGGAGGCTGCCGATCTGGACTCTACTGGCCCTGCATCGGATCCACTCGGCCGGAGCCCAAGGTACAGTATGGGCCACTCTCTCCACGTGGGACTGGGAAACGGGTTCGGATGGGCGGGAAAGGAGTGCCCCCTAAGATACCGCGCTTAGCCCAGGCTGAACCATCTCCTGGGAGCCTCAAAGCTCTCCCCTTCTTCGACTTTTGGGGCTTTCTTTGGGGTGGGGCAGCGTCCGCGAGACTTCTGGCCTTTCTGGATGGAGATGGTGAGATCTCCGGGGGATGTGGAGAAGCACCTAAGCACCTAAGGTGCAGTAGGTGGGCCTTCGTGGGTGCCCTCTGGCCGGGAAAGGAGGGGCGCGTCATTCCATGGCTTGGCTCCACTGAACTCCCTAGGCGCCGGGTCCTGCTTGGGGTCCTAAGTGAAAGGCAAGGCCGTGCCAGGCAGGCACTGGGTGCCCCAGGGCGAGAAGATGGGGCAGGCAGAAGCAAGGAAGAAGCTGTAATGGGGTTCAGGGTGCCCGCTTGGTTTCCCCTCAGGAGCAGTCACTCTGCTTGGCCACGTACGGGAGCCCGCTCCTGGCTGCCTGGCCGGGCGCTGGAGCTGGAGTGGGTTGGCGGCATGGGCCTGGAGCCGAGCAGCAGGGACAGCGGCAGACCTAACCCACCCTCCAGACACACCCAGCGGGCAGTCCCAGGCTCCGGCTTCCACAGCTCGCTGGCTGGATGTCTGTCCACTGTAGCCGCCCAGAGCGGCCAGCCTGGCGGTGAAGGGCCAGTGGGTGTGGAGTGGGTGTGTTGGAAAGGAGGTGTGATGGGGTTGTCTCTCCCTGCCTCCTGCAGCGGATGCTCGGCTGTCTCCCGGGTCCCCTGGAGGGTCCTGGCAGGTTAGGGCAGCTGCACCGGAGCTTTCTTCTTGCGTTTGGGGTTCGAGGATCCAGGTGGTGGTGGCGGCAGTGGCTGAGCGGCGCCTGCTGGGGGCAGAGAGAGAAGGAGTCTGGACTGAATCCCCAGACTCGCCGGTTTGGCCTTAGATTTCTTTGGGTTTTCCGGGCTCAGAGGGAAGCCAGACCTACCCAAGAACCAGGTTGGGAGGGACTGGGATGGAGGCGCTGCAATCCCCCTACAGACCCCTTCTCCACCTCTGGGGTCCTAGAGCCTCGGAAATCAGGGACCCCATCGTGTCCCAAGTCAGGCAATCCTCAAAGCCAAGATGGGAGATAAAAATTACCGGTTGTCACTCACAGGGTCGAGGGGAAGACTTTAAAGACTTTACACGGTAATTTAGGTAAAAGCACTTGGAAATTTTCTAACGAGCTCCATAAATGTAAAGGCAATAAAAGTTATTATTTTTATAGTCACTGTAAAACCTTCCAGTAGGCAGGGACCTCGGAGGTCATCGCATTCTAGTAGCCATTTAACAGATGGGGAAACTGAGGCCCTTTGCAAGGAACTGACTTGCCCAAGACCACACTGATACATAGGGTAGGAGTCCTGAGCCCCTCTCTCTGCTCCCAGGACCCTCTGTAGCTGGGGCCTCTTGTCTAGGATGGGATTTTGTGGAGACCCAGGACCGTGGCCCGGACAGAGTGGGAATGGGCTGTCCTCCACTCTGGGTGCCTGTCGGGTTTGTTTTGAGATGGTCATAGGGAGGTTTCAAAGGGGCAGCAACTTGTGTGGAACCTTTTCGCCCCACTTCCGAGCAGACTCCCAACAGCTGTGTACCTGGACTTGGGAGGGGCAGGGGACTCACGAATTGGTCGCCCATCTAGGACCAAGCCCTTATGGAGTCTCCAGGGCACCTTCTTCCCGTGTCTTCATGCCCCACCCCCACTTCCACACCTGCCTATCCTCCTGAGGCCAAGATGCCAGTGTCTACTGAAGTTCTGGCCTCCCATCCCTGTGTGTCTCCCAGATGAGCTCCATCCTCCTGACAGGATCGGAGAAGCCCTTTCCTGGCTGTTTCTCTGTCTTACTGGGGGGCTGCCCGGGCCCCTTCTGCTTTGATTATGTTCTCTGGCTCTGAGGATGTTTGTTTGCCAGCACTGGCCCCCCTTCCATTTGTCTCCCTGCAGAGGATTATGGGAAGATAATCTCTGGATTCCACCTTGAAGGTGATGCTGGGTTTACTGTCTGAGGGGTGAGGTTAGGGCACAGGTCATTTTTTTTTTAAAATCTGCTTTGGGGTTAGAGTTTCTCTGCCTCTGGGGCCCTGCCATTGATCCTTTGCATATAGTTAAAACCGCCAGCACTACCGTTCTGCAGACCTGACACACACAGGAGACACCCAGCAGCTGCTCCTCCTTTGAGACAAGTGCCCAGTGGTCACTACATTGGGATGCTATGGAGATTTTTTTTTTTCCTAGTTCTTTTTCCAGATGCAGGACTAAAGCTACATTACCTGGATGTACTGAAAACTATCATTTGGCCATTTGGCCCAAATGGGTCTTACATGATTTCTGCTCATTTCCCAGACAAAATGCAATGATAGCACAGAAAATATTCTCTCCCAAACTAGGAAGAAAGGTTTCTCATGATCTGGTGAAGGCAGCTACAGAGATGTTTCTGCAAGACTCTTAGCCACTGGAAGTCTTGTCTCCTCATCTGTACCTTGGGAGCATTATCTCCGTCTTTGCAGACTTGCATGGCTAGAAGCCCCAGGGAGAGGCCCCAGCAAGTCCTTCATCCACAGGCGCGACAGACTTCCTTCTGTGACTACCTTAGTGTTTCCTGGAGTGGTCCTCCATGCTCTGAGCTCCCGGGAGCTAGTCACATACTGAGATTTCCACCAATCCTCAGGAGCTGGCGTTGGAAGGCCCTGGTGAGCCAGACAGTCAGTGCTTTTGGAGACTTTTCATATGCTTGTGAGCTTGACCATTGCTAGAAGGCATCCTGGCCTGCACGCACAAGCAGTGGGGAAGAGGGCAGGAGCCGCCCAGCCAGCCATTCTAGGAGGTTCTTTTTCAAGAGAATTGCACCTGGGGCGGGGGAACAAGAGGACACTGCAGGCTGAATGAACCAGACAGTGGGAGAACCCTGATGGAGGCCTGGAAATGCCAATCCGGAAGCTCCTGGAGGGCCCAAAGGGGGAAAGTTTAGTGCTGGGAGGCTAATCACGATAAAAGCCAAACAGCGCACGGGGGAATGGGATGAAAGTTTAATTACATGGTGTGGCTAAGCTGTAATTATTAATTACTGACAGCAAAAAATAACTTATTGATCAGGGCCTCTTGCTAATTACCAGGAGGGCTTGTGTCATGCTTGCCCGGGGCTCAGCTGTCGAAAGCTCCACAGGGGCATGAGCGTAGGGTGGGAAATGGCCCTGCTTCTTCCTGTCCCCTTCTCCTCTCCCCCTGTCTCTCTCCCCCTGGGTACCTCTTGATGTCAGCTGGGGGGTCTGGAACATTGTTGGTATGGTGAGATGAGGGATGGCGTTTGGGCCTTGCTACCGCTGGCTAAAGAAGTTCCCCCTTTGTGGGGTGGGGTCCACTTGGGACCCAAAGCCAGAGACCAAATCAGGCAGGCAGCTTGCACCTGCTGTGGGAACACTCTCCTGCACTTATTCGGCACATACTTATCGACCGCCTCTCCCCTACGTCCTCTACTGGAAGGCTAGAGTAGGGGCCAGGATCCTCATTCCATCATGGAAAGGGGGCCGGGAAGGAGGCCAAATCCTTTACAGCAGACCTGTGTTTAAGTGGGACCTTCAGTTTAAGATGGTGTGTTAAACTGCATATTGTAATGCGTTTGACCTTGTTTCCTAGGACACGGTCCAGCTGTAAGCTAAAGGGGAGGAAGAATGGGCTTGTTTCCTGGCTTAGGGGTTCAGAGAACACCTGGAGAGTTATCTGAAGCTGCCCTGCAAATCCAGGACCCGTGCTCGTGTGGCCAGCTTTCATACCCTCAGCGATGGAGGGCTCACTACCTTATTCTAGCTGGCTGTTAGACATCGCCTCATGTTGATGAAGGGACTGGCCTGTGCATTGTTGGCTATTCTAGAATTTAATGGGTTCCCTGCTTGTCAGGAAGCCTATTTCCTGACTCCCAGCCCCTTGGGGAGTGGGGAGCTGGAGACACTGAGTCTCTGAGCTGCTGTGGGTTGTCCACTTTGGCTATCCCATCCCCAGCACATTGCAGCAAAGGCCCCTAGAGCTCCCTAAGTGGTAAGAATTAGTCATTGTAATTTGGGGCCTTGGGATGCCAATAGCAACAAATGGGCCAGCAGCAGAGCGATCTACTGCCTATAATGGAAAGGAAAACAGGCTGGTTGCCGCTGAGCCATCCCTGGTTACATACCGTTTACCAGCCCCTGCTGTCCATATGCTGGGGAGAGGCAGAGCCAGGGAGCCTCGCTGGATGAAAGAGCGTCAGGACTTCCCAAGATCCCTCCCCAGAAGGGAGTGGGAAAGCTGGCAGTTCTTTGGGCATACTCAGGAAAGGGAGTGTGAACCAGGCTATGACTGAGCCAGGAGCCTGGCACAGCCCTCCTGATGTCGGGGAGTCCCCAGCTTGGGTCTGCCCCTGTCGGCTCCCACCTCCATCACAATGTGATACTGAATTGAGCCTGCTTCATCTCTGATGTGAGGGAATGAAGAGCAGCATCCAGCTCCTTGTGGTGGTTTTGGGATAACTTTGTAGATGCTCTTGACAAACCACAAAGGCTTTGAATGTTCTAGTCACTTGGCTACAAGAGTGGCCGAGTCCCTCCTGGGCTCCCTCACCACTGTGTCATCTCTACGCACTCTCTCTTGTGTCTGTGTAGACCCATCTGTGTTTAGAGCTCTCTGTAAGCTGACCTCTAACTCCCTCAAGCATTTGTGTAGTTACGTACTGACTTCTGGTTTCCTCGGGACCCTACCTGATGTCCCTTTCCCATCTCTGAACACCTATACTGTGGCATCTCAGAGCAGGCACCACTGTCCCTACCCTTTCTTCTGCAGAACATGTCTCCCAGTGCATTGACATGATACATGGTCTTTCGTGTACCAATTTTTCTCTTGTATTCACTCCTGAATTCCCAACCCCAACGGCAGTGCCTAGTACACAGGGGCTCAACAAATACATATGAATGAATGAATGAATGAATGAATGAATGAATGAATGAATGAATGAATCACTCTTCCTCTTGCCACCTGGCCCTGCCTATATCTCCAGCTTCCAGCCTTGCACGGATGAGTGACTTCTAAAGTGTCTGTGGTCTCCTTTGTTCTGTGGAGACCTCCTTGTGCCAAGCAGCAGAACACCCCAGATCAAGAGCCTGACCCCAACAGCTGTAGCCTCTCATGGTGGCACCACCATGCTGCCATTGAGGGAGGGTCCTGTGCAGAAGTTCTGGTACCCACCTCACCCCAGCCATTCTTGGCTCTGGCTTTGCCAAAGAAGCTGCCTCTAATGGCCTGGCCTTGGGGTCCCCACTGAGTCCTGCCAGATGCCCTTTACCCTGATAGGGTACAGGAGTAGGAGGAGAGGTGAAAAGTTTGTGACGATGCCTTCGTGTACAAAGATGCCCTGGATGTAATACACAGGATCCTGTAGAGGAGGCAGGACATGTCATGCCAGCCTCCAAAGACATCAATCAGTCCCTCTTTTGCCGGTCATTGGCCAGCATTGGCTATGGCCCCGCCCAACATCGAAGGAGGAAAGTAGAGAAGCTCACTCAGCAAAGCCAACTGCCCTGGTGCTCCAGCTGCGGCGGCGAACTGTCAGCATGACCCCAGGATTCTGTGATCCAATGCGTGTCGTCTTGGCGTTGCCCCAGGCTGCCCCTTGGCATTGCCCTAGGCTGCCCCTTGGCATCTTCTACCATCTTCTCAGTGAGACTCAACTGCTGGCCTGGGAGATGCTCAGCTGTGCTGGGGGGAGACAGGACTGACCTAAGGAGGGCAGCAGAGCTTAAAACGGCTCCTCCTCTTCCTCCTCTCCCTCACCCCCTCCTCCTCTCCTCCTCCTCACCCCCCTCTTCCCTCTCTTTTCCTCTCCCTCTTGGCTCTGCCTCCACCCCTGTTATATTCTCACAAGGCTTGAGCTTGGCAGAATACAGGATGCCTTCTCTCCGCCCTCCTGCCATCCCCTGCCCATGGGCATCCCAGAGCTGTTGGAGAGGCCTTCCTCGGGTCTCTTGGGACTCTGGTGACTGGCTGGCCAGTGACCAAGCCCCACAGGAATCTCCCAAATGGAACAGGGTCTGGGATGGGGGAGGAATGAGGTAAGAAAGGCAATTAAAGTTTGATGCCAACTAGGAAGCGATTAGTGGCCCAAAGGGGCCATGAAATTTTGATGCCGTGATCATCCAGGGAGAAGGAAATATTACTGGCATGCAGCTCACACAGGGAACTGAGCTGCTGTGGTGGACGTGGGGACTCTTGAGGGGCTGCTGGAGCCAAGACCCTGGGAACCCCTCTGGGCAGCACTAGAGAGGCAGACCAGGGAGGCCGCCAATATGCGATTTAGAAACCAGGTGACGGGAGGGATATGACCCAGCGCCAAATACTTGGATTGCCACTGCATAGCATGAGCTCATGTTATGACTTAAGCCAGATTCCCTGTGTCTTTTAAAACTGTAGCCACCAATGCAGCATGAAACAGCCTTCCCCAGCTAGGGCAGTACAGACTGCTGAGCGGCCTCGATCATGGGTGGACCCCTACTTATCATTTACTGCCTGGGTGACCTTGGATGACTCACAGAGACTGTGTGTGCCTCAATTTCTTTATTCATAAAGTGAGACTGACAGTTCTGTCCACTTCATTGGCTGTGACAGGGGTTAATGAGATACGCTAGGCTCCTAGGACACTAGTCAGTGTACGGTCAGCTCTAAATACATGTCGTGATGACATTACCACTTCTTCATCTGGTAGGAAAGAAACAACATAAACTTTGGGTCTGGGTGTGCTGGCCCCAAAGGCTTCTGTTTCTTCTGTCCTTCACAAGTTTCCAGCAGCACCTGAACTTCTGCGTCGGGCATTTATTAGACTAAGACACTCACTGTCTCTAGCTGAAAATGCAAACATGCCCCCAGAAAGCCTACACAGTCAGCTTCTCTCAGCTGTGTAAACTTCAGAGCGGGTGTTTTTACTAGATCCTTTCATGAAATGTCAAGTGGATATGGGTAGCTCTTCAGTCCAGCCCGTGAAGGAGGGTGACAAAAAAAAAAAAAAAGTTAATATTGTTAGCATCTAATTCAGAAGCATTCAGTAGCCTGCCAAGATCACCTGACCTAGGAGAAGGAGATGATGACACATGCTGGGAGACAGACAGACAGACAGACAGACAGACAGACACACACACACACACACACACACACACACACACACACACGGGAAGGGGAGAAAGAGAGATGGAAGAGAATGAGAGAATATGAATGTAGGTCAGCTGCTTCCCAGGGCACTGCCTTTGATCTGGGCAAGATGGCACCCTCAGGCACTACGTGCCACACTGCTGCGGACCTACAGGTCCAGGGGATTTGAAAAATAGTCTCCTGTGAGGCTTTTCCTCAGCTTTTCAGGCGCAGGGGCTGGGCAAGGGGTATATATACCCTAAGATGGCCTCGCCCTCTCTCTCAGGAACGCCCGAGCTTCCCTCAGTTCTCCGTGTGCTCACCCACAGGGTCTTAGCCATAGGTTCCAAGTGCATAGACCCCGGGTGTTACCCTCCAGCACCTCCCTTTCCTGCGCCTGTGTACCTGCTGCAATCCAAGTTCAGGCTGCCCTCCCCGCCAAGCAGCCTGTGAGCGCCATCTCTTCCATCCTCACTTACGGACTCTCAATCTCCTCCACTATCCCAGATCCCATTTGTGCCCCAAAATTTCATGTGAAGCCACCACTGAACCCAATTGTAGCACAAGCCTCAAAATTCCCACTCTCAAGACACCCACAGACTGGGTGTTCCATCCCCTTAAGGTACCCTCAAGCTGGGTTCCCATCATTTCTGGATGCCTGCAGGCTGGGTGCCCTGAGAGGATAGGATACTCTGTCCCCTCAGGATGCCTACTGGCTGGATGCCTTGTCTTCTCAGGACACCCAGGCTTCGGTACCCCACCATCTCTGGATGGTGCCCTGTTCTATCAGGACCCACAGACGGGATATCCCACCCCCTCAGGATGTCTGTAGACTGGATACCCCATCCCCTCAGGATGCCCATGGGCAGGATGCCCCATCCTCTTCGGCCTTGTTGATGATGACTGATCTTGTAATGTGTGTGTGAGACTGATTTCTTTAATTACAAACTCCTTGAGTCTAGATAATAACGCTTCATCAACAAGGATGGAGGTATTAGACATCAATTACTTTCCCCAATTAATAAACTTAACCCTTCCAAGACCAAACTGTGAGAGTTCACAGAGAGAAGAGAGTGTTGATGACACCAGAGGCCGCTGGGTCCTTCTAGGTCAGGCTTTTTGACCCCCTGTGGCTAACGAGTCCACACTGGGAAGGCATGGGAGCATTAGTAAGCAGTTCCTCAGTCTCCCAAGATGAGTGTCCTGGTAGAAGAGGCTGGACACTGCCAAGGTGGATCTGGCTGAATGACCCAAATTGACTGCCCATCCGTATAACCTTTTCCCTTCTACTATTTCATTTTCCAAATAAATATAAATTTGCATTCCACCCCATAGCATACCTGAATCCCATTTGTGCACGCGCACATACAAAGAGAGAAAGAGAGAGAGAGAGAGAGAGAGAGAGAGAGAGAGAGAGAGAGAGGGAGGGAGGGAGGCAGGGAGGGAGAGGGAATATTCCAAAGCCAGATGACATGGGCTAAGATGTATTGTGTATCTTCCCCTGTGGCTTCCTTGGACCTCTGGAGCTACATGGAAAAAAAACAAAACAAAACAAATGAGATGATTTCTTGGGTCATATCTTCCAGAAAATTCTAAGGCACCTGACATATGTATTCCAACCATTCTCATTTAAAATTTTCTGTAACCTTCTAAAGTAATTGAGTCACCATGTAAAGTAATTGAGGGCCATGGTAGCCACCTGTGAGAACTGGTCTATGATGATGACCTTGAGGGTGACAAGTGTGAGGATTGCATCGAGCTAGCATCCCTGTTAGGTGCCCCTGCCACTGAGTTGATGGGTGTTTCTGGGTTACTCAGCTTTGGCAGGTCAGCTCCAGGCCACCAGGAGACTTGTCTCCTGGCCCCTCCTTCCTCATTGATTGAGACTGGACAAACCAATCAGCAGCCTTGTTCCAGAAGCATTGGAGCCAAGCAAGGAGGACTAGCAGACTCTCCTTGGAGACAGAGACCTCTAGACGTTTCTGTGTTATTTGTTTTTCTTGTTGCTATAACAAAATACTCAATGAATGAAACTTAAGGAAGGATTTGTTTTGGCTCACAGTTTGAGGGTACAGTCTGTTGCTCTAGAGACCTCAGGGCCAGCGGCAAGAGCTCAGGGCAACTGGTCACATTGTACCTGCAGTCAGGAAGCAGAGAGAGACGGATGCTGGTGCTCAGCTCCTTTTCTTTTTGTTTAATCTAGGACTCCATCCCATGGAGTTTAGTCAAAGGCCATCATCCCTGTGGTCTCCTCTCTGGGCAGCACATTTAGAGTGGATCTTCCTTCTCCACTTTCTGGAAACATCCTTGTGGGAAGCCTAGAGGGGTAATTCCTAGGTAAATCCAAACCCAGTCAAGTTGGTGCTGAAAATGAGCCTTGACAGGTATGTAGGTGTCTTGCAGAAGGGCTAAGTGACTGGGGTACTGATCTGGGAGCAGATGACCTGTGTACGTTGTCTCTTCTAAGTCAAGTGACCAACTGTCTCTGAACTTCAGTGCTAGCGACATTCATATTTTCTGGCCAACTTCCTTATTGTTCTGGGTGAAGGACAAATGGCATGTCTGTGAACATTACTCACATGAATTTGAGGTTTTATGAAAAGATCCAGTAAAAACATTCACCCAAGACCTCCAGAGCTGATAACAGTCTAATATGTAGCTTCTCCATGACATGTTTGAATTTATCTTCTAGAAAAGACCATCTTCCAGCAGAACACAGTCTTCACTATAGTGTCTTTTCTGTGGCAGCTCTGGGTACCCACCTCTGCCTGGACAGCCAGCACCAGCTGAGTGCATTAAACATGGTTCTGTCATCTATCTGCTCTCGATGTGTGTGGATGTGTGTGCATGCATGTTTGCATGGGTGCATGTGCACATATGTGTTTGCACATGTATGTGTGTGCGTGTTCATATGGGCACACATATATGCATGCATGTCCATATGGGCACACGTGTGTATGCATGCATGTTCATATGGGTACATGTGCAAATAGGTATGCAATACATGTAGAGGCCAGACATCAACCTTAGGTGATGTTGCTCAGGAGCTGTCCATCTTGATTTTTGAGATGGGGCTGTCACAGGCCTGGGGTCTACCCATTCGGCTAGGCTGGCTGACCAGTGAGCCCAGAAGATCCACCTGTCTCTGCTTCCCCGACACTGGGATTACACGTGTGTGCCGCTGTGCCTAGCTTTTTCATGTGGGTTCCTAAGGATCAAACTCAGGTCCTCATACTTGGGAGGCGTGTGCATTACTGACTGAGCCGTCTTCCTCCAGCCCAGTCTCCTCCTGACTTCTCTAGACATTCTGTGCTTTGGGAACCAGACCCCCAAAATGTCAGTCCAGCCTCCTGCCTGGCAGCCAGCCTGGCCAACACCATTGTTTGTCCCTTGCTGCTCTGGCACAAGGTCTTGGAAGCCAGAGAGGAGCAAGTCTATGCCTGCTGTCCATCATCCTGTGGTCTCCTCTCTCTGGGCAGCACTCTATGCTGCTCAGCGTTATGACCCAGGACTTCTCCATTAAGAGTCTTCGCTCCCTGCCTGGGTGTGGTTCCTACATCTGGGGGGTTGGCAGTTGGGCAGTCTCGGGCCAGGCTGCCAGGGAGGGCCGGGGGAGTTCCTCATTAGCTCTGCTCCAAGCTCATTATCAGTCTGCGCATCACTGGGTGAGAAATGGCTGTCGTCAGGACAGTAATAAATACACGCCTGTCAGGGTTGATGTGATTGGAGTAATGAAGAGAGAGCAGCCATCGAGAGAAGGATGCTGCAGGCTGAGGCTTCAGGTTGGCTGGAGAACTCTGTCCACTGCCCATCCCCCCGACCTAAGAGGCAGAGGAATGGGCCAGGGGGAAGGGGCAGGAGGAGGGAGTTATTGGTATTGAATGTCTTCCTCCTAAAACTGTGCTCAGTGGAGAACCTAGAAAGTTCTGGAAGCTATCAGGTAAAGGGACATGGCACAACCCCAGGAAGACAGGAACAGGGTGCTGAGGCCCCCCTCCTCAACCTTGGCCTGAGCAGAGGCAGACAGGACCAACCATTGGAGAGTGGTATTTTTGATGGCTCAGCCTCCCTCTCTAGCCCTGGTTCTAGAACAGCCTGCAGGAAGGCGTGGGGGGAACACAAGGCCTATTGTCCACACCACCCGGCCTGCCACCTTGCCTGCAATGTTAGAATGCATTGTGTCTCCAGGAACTTGGAATGCCCAGCGCTGAGTGTGGGGAACAGGCTTGCAGTTCAGCTTCTCCCCTCTCTTCTAGGGAAGAACCTGGGGGCACTTGGCTGAGTCCAGACAGGACCAGGCTGGGCCTCCTAGACTGATGGATTGGGAGAGCGGAGGGAGCTCAGACTTGATATGATGCCAGGCCCTGGGGCACCTGGAGACTGGAGCAGGCAGGATTGGGGGGGCAGGGGATGGGTTGGTGAAGCTGTCATTCTCTCGGCAGCCTAGGAACCACCTGTCTGGTATGGAGTGAGGGTGGCCAGAAGTGGGGGGATTCCTTGGAGGGATTATTCATATGCAGACCCCAGATTCCATGCCCAGAGCTTTGAAACCAGCAGGTCTGAGCAAGGTGGGGCCTAGAACTCTGTATTTCTAACAAGTTCCCAGCTGACGCTGGTGCTGGTCCAGGGACCGCACTCTGAGAATGCCTAGTGCTGGATTTCAACCAGAGCAGGTTTGATGTCCTGGCTGTGTCTGCTTCTGCCGCACAGCTGGGCTTACCAACACCTGGACTCGAAGGCCTGTGACATGGCGCTCTGGTAGAGGCATGACTCAGTCTCCTCATGTCCTCAGACAGTTCTTGTTCTCAGTGTCTGTGTTAGTCGGCTTTCCACTGCTATGACAAAATGCCGGAGCTAATTGACTTAACCAAGGACAAAGGTTTACTTGGGTTCCTGGTTTTGGAGGTCTAGTGCATGGGCTCTTGGCCATGGTGCTTTGGCTTGTGGTGGAGCAGTATGCGGCAGAGAAGGCTGCTCACCTCACGGCTTTGTGTCTGGGAAGTGAGGAAGAGGAAGGGGCCGTGACCCAACATCCCTGAGGACACACCCCAGTCACCTCACTTCCTTCCATTAGCCTCCCCTCACCCTCGTGTGTGTGTGTGTGTGTGTGTGTGTGTGTGTGTGTGTGTATGTGTGTATGTGTGTATGTGTGTGTGTACATGCACGCACATGCGCATGTGTGCAATAATCATGTGCACACAGGTATTTTGGGGGAGTGCACACATGTGGAGGTTAGAGAACAACTTCAACTGTCATCCCTTAGACACCTTGTTTTCCCTGATGTGAGGTCTCTGACCTGAAGTTCATTTAATAGGCCAGGCTGGCTGGCCAGTGGGCCCCAAGGAATCTGCTTATCTTTCTCCCCTGGAGTTGTAAGGGCACGCTACCATGCCCAGCTTTTGCAAGCATGTGTTCTGGGGTTTGAACTCAGGTCCTCATGTTTGTGGCAA
Organism: Peromyscus leucopus; assembly: GCF_004664715.2. Lineage (NCBI taxonomy): Eukaryota > Metazoa > Chordata > Mammalia > Rodentia > Cricetidae > Peromyscus > Peromyscus leucopus. The sequence goes on from NC_051086.1 coordinate 78,174,468, forward strand.
GCACGTCACTTGGCTGTCTCCCCAGCCCTAGGCACTGTCCCTTAAAAGATCTCAATAACAGCACACCAGTGACCAAGCTTTAGTATGTGGGCTTCGAGAAACCACCTCCAAGCCAAGCCAATGTCTTCTGTCCAAATATGTACAACAAGAACAGCCCAGAGGCCTCTGTTCTAGGAGGTTTATGACCCTCCTGAGATGATGGGAAACAAAAGCCATTTGTTCAAGTGTCCTACAAATGCCTACTGTGTGCAGGGCGCAGCATGTGGGTCCCAGCAAAAGCTCAGGCAGGTAGGTCCTTGGCATGGAGAATACCAGTGGCATTTGGGATGACATTGGAGACACTCGGTGCAGGGAGGAACCATGTGATTCCAGGTTGTATAGAGATGGCCTGATAATGCTGCCCAGAAGTGTCATCAGGAGCGGGGATGAGAAAGTGAGTTGTGGAGGGCTGGAGCACCCCATTTCCCTGGAACATTTTTAGACTTCATTTCCATCCTTTCTTTTTCCAAGTGGGCACTGTGGGCTGAGGATGTGCACCTTGTGACCTTTCGCTGCTGAGAATGACATTGTTCTTGATCTAGGGGGCTCCCTTGTTGCTCACCTCCCTCCAGGCACCCTGGCTCCATTTTGTAGAAACCACACAAACTTTAACATGGCAAATGAAAGCCAGGCAAATCACCCTACTGTATATGTATGATAAGCAAACGCGTATGGGGAATTGTAGCTTCCTCCCCACCCTCCTCCTTTGGTCCCAGGTCCCTAGAGACTCCCCAAAGGGCAATGAGTGCACTCAACGTGTAGCCAAATCACTAAGACCAGGTTACAAAGGGCCTGCTCAGTTTCTAGATGAGAGGGTGAAGCAGAGAGAGCAGGGAGGGATCTGGGTTCCCTGCCCTCTTTGCTGTATCTGGTTTTCCAGTTGGGAAGCCAACCAGCCAGGCAGGACTAAGGTTTCTCCGGTCCTCCTCCTTGGCCCACCCCCTATGCAGAATCAGTGGAAGTGGGAGACGAGAAGATCAGAGGGCCACTTCTTGTCCTAACAACCTTTTCCAACTTTAGGAGCCCTGTGGTGAGCTCCTAGCTCCTCCCAGACAGCCCTAGACTCCTTCCTTCTGCTACCCCAAAGGCTTATTCCCAGACACATGAAACTCCAGAGCAGAGCTCAGGGGAACCTGTAGCTCTCCCAGATAATTCACTTCCGTGGTCTCCCAGAACCAAGATGTAAGAGCAAGAGGCCCCAGAGACTTTGCCACCCTCCCAGGCATTCTTCCAAATGCCTTGTGCGACTTCCATCCTTAGACTCTCTCCACATGAGGAGATGTGTTAGCCCCATTACGTGAACCGAGAGATGGAGGCAGAGAGATCTAGCAGCTTGCCCGATGTCACCCAGCCTGTGAGTGAATAGATTCAGGAACCATCCCAAGCATCCCACCAAGGTGTGGCTCAGGAGGCCCCTGGCCGTTCCTGCCTCTCACCCACCTTTAGAGAGGCCCCATTCCCACAGCCAGACGGTAATGTGGCCTAGCTCTGGCGCTCAAGAGTGTGACTTACCCTAACTAAATCAGCCAAGACTCTGATCCCCTGTCTGTTAACTGTGGGTTTAAAGCACATGAGTGAAACCCCTCTTATGCAGAGGCTTTTGGGGAAGGAGCATTGGGTTTTCGCCTGGCCTGTTTGGGTAGAGCTGGGATTTCTCTAGAAGCCACTACCAGGACTCATTTACCCAACCTACGTAGCCTGTGTCTATGACCTTGTGCTGATCCCTCTTGCCCTTTCAATCTGGGGACCTTCGCATGTGTACCCCAACAAAGATCACCCTAGAAGTCTGTTCATGTGGAAAGAGAGGGACTGAAACGTGCGATAGACAGGCACCGTTATTGCCAGCATGGTCATCATCCCTGGCCCTTCTTTGATTCAGGACACGTCAACTGTAAGACCTGCTATGCTGTTACATGCCCCTGAGAAAGAAAAGGAGGATGGGGGTTGCTGTGTAATCTATAAGTACATTCTGACTCTAAAGATGTAAAACAATAAAAGAAGAGAGGCTCATCAGGAGGGTAAGGTGTGCTGATGGCCGGCCTATCTGCACTGCTTACGCTTCCTAGCTTCCCTCCGAGCCCCTCATATCCTCATGGTGACCCATGACTTGGCCCTTCCCACCCTGATGAACAAAGCAGGCCAGTCAAGCTGGTGCAGAAGACTCACTTCTCACCCATGCAGCAGCATTGCTGGGCTCTCTTTGGAGCCCGTGCCCCAGTCAGAGCTGAATTCTTGGCTGCAACTGGAAAGGGAAATATGGAGACAGAGCTACCTGATGAAGAGATCAACAGAGCCAGGGGGATGACTCATTTGGTAAAGTGCTTGCCATATGCCGTAAGCATACGGTCCTGAGTTCCAGCCCCAGGACCCACACAGAAAGGCTGGCCATGGTGGTGTGCACTTATAACCCCAGTGCTGGGGAGGCAGAGACAGGACAGTCCTCTGAGGCTTGCCAGTCAGCCAGCCTGGACCACTTAGTTAGTTCCAGACCAAGTGAGGGAGAGCCTGTCTCAAAAAACAAGGTTGGCTGGCCAGCATTTAAGAAGTAATACCTGAGGTTGTCCTCTGACTTTCACACTGTTGCATGTGTGTATGAGTGCACATGCACGCGTGTGTGTGTGCGCATGCACGCGCGCGTACGTGTACACACACACACACACACACACACACACACACACACACACACACACACACACGAAATCCCCAGTGAAATAAACACTATCCCTTCCATCCCCAGTACAGCAATTCTAAACTCTTAGCGTCCTAAGAGACCATAGACCAGGTGTCCTGGGCAAAACCTCCTACTCTATCCCAGTGTCCCAACACCCCCAAGTCCCCGTTCCACTGCTTTCTAGAATGTCCTAGGCTGAGGAAACCTCTCCCCACCCTGCCCTGCCACAAGCTCACATTCCTTCCTCAGCTGAGCCCAATGCCAGCACCTGTTTCCTCGGAACGAGGCCCCTGAGGAGTGAATGTCTGGCATGGGTTCCTGATAGGGATGAGGGAGCGTCCCCTCCCCCACAACTGGGACTGCCAGGCCAGAACCTAGCCACTTGGTATGTCCTTTCCCCTTTGACCAGTCCCAAAAAGGAAATGAAGGGCTTGGCCGAGAGTCCACCAGGACCCTGGGGACAGGCTGGCACAGCTGTGCCCATCCACTTGCCCTTGGGGTTTGTTTCAGGGAGGTTTCCTTGGAGAGGCAAGGCCCTGAGACAGCTGCTCCCCTGTCAGCTTCCTACTCAATCCCCCATCCTCAACCACCTGGTGAATCTGTCACTGCAGACCAACTTAGAGGACAAGGAGCTCCCTGTCCCTCCCGGCTCTCTCTGCCCCTCCCCGCAGAAGGCCCCTTCTGGCTTCTCTTGCCTCTCTGACGGTTCCCGTGGAGCTCCGGGCCTCCAGGCTCTGGTTCTATGGGTTCGTGGGCCTGCAGCAGCCTGCTCCACAGACTCACTCTGTCTGGCTCCATGCTACACAGTCACCACTCTATGACAGACAGCCGCTTTAGAAGATGGTCTGTCTGCTAATTTGCTGGCAAGGCAGGCCGGCTTCCTCATCTGCAGGGCCCAGCACAAAATGAAAATGCAAACTCCTGCTGGAAAATGGTTACGAATTTAAAAAATGGTGTCAGGGAGCGTTAAACCAAAAGCCCAGAGTTGACCACACAAGTCCCCTGCCCAGAAAGTCCCCCCTGTCAATCTAGTTGGGGGTGGTGGGGAGCATGGGAATCTCCTCTCTCCAGAGGGCTGTTTCATACTCTGAATGTCCAGTCACCCAGATGCCTGATTCCTGTTATCCCCCTACCTGGAACCTGCTTCCTCTCCCTGGATGGAGAGGCAAGGGCCCCCTCTCATCACGACCCCAAGGCTAAGTCAAGGGATGGGCTGAAGAATGGTAAGCAAGCTTGGAAACTTCCCATGTTCTCTCCAGTTTCATACAAGCTGCCAGGGAATGAGAGCCAGGGGCTGAGACTCCAGTGCCAGCATGTCTGGTCCTGTCCGGTGGATGATGCTTTCTCTGCTCCTGGCTGCTCGATTCACAAGGGGCCGGATACAAAAAGCCACAGCTTCAAGGCCCGTCAAACACTCCAGCAGGAATCTCTGCCCTGTTGCTTGCCTACTGTGAGCCATTCAGAGAGACACCTCAGCTCACCCCACCTCAGGTGCCTCGACTCTGAAGAGGGACAGGTACTCAGCTTGAGTCAGCTGACTAGGACAGACCCTGGAGACCACGACTCATAAGAGAAAACGTTGGTGTTGGCTCCTGGTTTCAGGAGTTTCTGTCTGTGATGAACGGAATCCCTGTGGTCTGGGAACCTGTGATGAGGTAGTGAATCATGGAGGTGGGGGTGGGGGATGGCAAAGCAAAACTACTCACTTCATGATCCCATAATTCCCTCCAAAGACATGCTTCAATGACCCAAAGACTTCCACTCAGAAGTTCAATCAGAAAAAAACCAAAACACTATTGAAAGGTTGTAGACACTTTAGGAGTGCCACACTGGAGGCCAAGCCTTTGTTGCCACAAGGGCCTTGAGGAACACTCAGAAGATATGAAGCCTCTTATCAAGGCTGATTCTTTGGAGGGAGTTTAGGAAGATCCCTCAAAGCCAGATAGATCGTCCCTCTCTCCAAATGTGTCATGGAGAGCCTGGCATGTAGTGGGCACTCAATAATACCCCTTCCTGTAAGCTGTGCCTCTGTAACTGATAACTCTGGCTGGACCTCCCCCGGATGATGCTAGGTCACCAGGCTCTGATGGTTTCCATCCTGGAGTGGCTGAGAGTATTCGTAGGCCGGCAGCAGAAATAATCAGCAGACTGCCCCAAATGCAGGAGCTGCCCCGCCCCCCCCCCGCCCACCCCCCCTCCATGATCAGCAGCCACTTTGGATCCCCAGGTGGCAGGTGTGCTCAGAGTCCGGGAAGCCCTGGAGCTGGCTGACTGCTGTGGTTATTTTAGGAGCCTAGAGACCTCAAAGTCAAGTGGCCAGCCCCACCCGCCTTCCCGGAATATGTGGAAAAGTTACGTGTCACAGTTAACACTCATCTGTTTGGAAGCCCAGTTTTCTGTCTTGTACCCCAGCTGGAGGGCGGATGGGGGTGAGGCTGGGATGTGGGGAGGCTTATCATCTGGGCCTGCAGTTCTAGAGCCCAACCCTCCCAGAGGGGGGAAAAAAAGCTTCCCAGAGGCCTCAGTTTTGTTAATGGCTGTTTGCAAGGGTAGGTTGGGAGGGGCTTCCTTGGTATAAGAAGGACTTGAGAAAGACTCACTCCTTAAATAAACAAACCCTCAAATTCTCCAGGGACCAGCAAGGAGAGCTCTGCAGGAGCTATCATTTATTTAAGGGCAGTTCCCTACAGTGTGGTGCAGATCCATTAAACAGCCAACCTGGACCCACAGGCTGAAGAGAGGCTGCAAAGGGAACCGAGGTCTGGGGGCTTCAGGAGAGCTAGCCCTGAGGCGGTCAGCGGCCTAGCATCAGATGGTGGGGAACAGCCGGACCTGAGTGCTCCCCATCCCACGTCCACACCTGCAGAGCCGTGAGGGAAGGAAGAAAAAGGAGCTAGATAGAGAGCCACCTTAGTTTCCCAGGTGCCCTCCCTCCCCTCCCCTCCCTCCCTCCCTCCCCTCCTCCCCTCCCTCCCCTCCCTCTTCTCCCTCCTCTTCCTCCGTGAGAGCCTGGGCAGAAGGCCTCTTCACCTACCTGCATGCTGATAAGACTTCGGTTTTAAAGCAGTTGCAAACCTCTGAGCTCAGGGGTAGCAGAAGAACCCCGAAGCCAGACTATGTCAAAGGCCATCGGCTAGCAGCTTTACCTCCCTGAGCTACAGTTTTCTCACTCCATGAGGTAGCTAAGGATTGAATTATTTCATAAAAGCTCCTAGCAGAGGTGCTGGCGCACAGGCGGCACGACACAAGTATGTGTAAAATAAGTAAAGCTAAGATGGGACACGATATTCAAATAGGGAAGAGCTGGCACTCCATGGAGGAAGCAGGAAGGTGAGACACTGGAATTGGGTGCAGAAAGATCCATCGTTGTTAGGACCTGGAGATGCAGAGATGGTGTATGAGGCTTGGAGGTCACCAAAGGAGCAAAGGTCCTGAAGACAGAGCCGTCGGTCCAGAAGAAGATGGATGATGTAGCAGACTGGATCCTGCAAGGAGGGGGGCAGGGAGTCAAGCTCTTGAATCCCAAGCCCAGGACTTTGGAGATGCAGCTCCATAGAGCTGGAACACGGACCAGCCAAGCCCCACCCAGTGCAGGCATGGGGTACCTGAGCATTGCTCTTGGACCTTCCTGAATCTGAAAGTTCGGTCCTTCTGGGGCCCTCATCAGGGGTAGGAGGTGGGAGGCAGAGCAAGTCGCTGTGCTTGGGCGGCAATACACTCAGTCTCTCTCCCACTAAAATACCAAACCACTGAGAGGAGGGCAGCAAGGAGATGAGGGGGAGAGATTGAGGACTTGCCACTCCCGTCCTGAGCTAGGGAAACTTGTCCCACACATGACAACAGCTCCAGTTTGTAGAATCGAGAGGCTCAGCCTGCAGGTCAGGAAGGAGTCACCCAGGGAGGAGAGTCGGCTGGGCTGCCTTGCAGGGGGATCCGCCTACACAGGCACACAGACACAGTGGGGCGTAGGGGAGGGCCCAGCGTGTTGCTGACTATCTGGCAACCCCGAGATGAAAGGACTTTTTCCCCTTTAGTTGACCCCTCTGCTCAACAGGGAGAAAAGTACTCTAGCCGGTAGCTGAGCTGGAATGAGACTGGAAAAGCTGTCTGAAGTTTGGAAATGTGGAACACAGCATTCCCTGGACAGCATAGGATGAAGGGGTGAGGGGAAGCGGAATCAAAGGAGCACATGGGTAGGTCCCCGTGTCTGTATCACACTCCTCCTCTTTGTTCTACAGTTGGGGCATACAGAGTATGGCGCTGAAGGACATAGACTCCCTTGTCCCATTTTCGGATCTTAATCATTGGTTTTTCAGAAGTTTGACAATGATGTGTCTGAATGTGGCTTTCTCTATATTTGTCCAGTTCACTAGCTATACTGAATCTGTATATGTGTATTTATTGTTTGTGTGCATGTATGGTGTGTGTGTGTGTGTGTGTGTGTTAGCCTGAGGTTGATGATGTTGGGAACCATCCTTCATTGCTCTTCCCACTTTATCCTTTGAGGTAGAGTCTCTCAATCAATCCCCGAGACTTCTCCATATGGCCAGTTTTTCTGACCAGCTTGCTCCGGGGATTCCCTGTTTCCACCTTCTAAGGCTAGAATTACAGGGAGTCTGCTACACCCACATGCGATCTACATGGATGCTGGCCGTCCGCTCCGGCCATCTTGCTTGCAGGGCAGAGCAAGCACTTTAACTGCTGAGCCACTGCCCTAGCCCTTTCTGTTTTCAGAACGCGTAGGATTTGTTGTTGTGGTTAAGTTCTTTATATATTCTAGACGCTAGACCCTTGTCAAATAGATGCCTTGTGAATATATTTTCTTCTGTGAAATCTTTTTGTTTCCTTGATAATGCTCTTTGATAAAAAGGTTTTCATTTTGATCGACTACACCATCACTATTTTGCTATTCTTTTGTTTTGTTTTTTCCTTTTAATATCTTATCTAAGAATCCATTTATTAAATCCAAGTTCAACAGGATTCAGCCTGGGCTACATAGTGAGTTCAAGGCCAGCCTGGGCTAATAGAGTAAGACTCTGCTTTAAAAATATATAGGTTATATATGATATATATTTTTATCCTATATTTTTTATCCTGTATTTTTTTCTAAGAGTTTCATGGTTCCACTTTTTCACTTTGGATATTGATCCATTTTGAGCTAATTTTGTATATGGAGTGAGGTAGGGCTCAACTTCTGGTGTGTGTGTGTGTGTGTGTGTGTGTGTGTGTGTGTGTGTGAGAGAGAGAGAGAGAGAGAGAGAGAGAGAGAGAGAAAGAGAGAGAGAGAGAGAGAGAGAGAGAGAGAGAGAGAGAGAGAGAGAGAGATTTCCAGTTACTCAAGCCCCACTTATTGGAGAGACATTCTTTCCCGTTTCTTGACCATGTTATCAGTCCTCAGTGGCTGCAGCCGTGGAGGTTTGTTTGTGGACCCTGACTTCAGTCCACTGTTATCTATGTCTTTCCTCTGAGGCTCTGCACCATCTCACGACTACAGTTTTGTCCAGTTACAAATGTGGTTCTAGGTTTGTTTGTGGACCCTGTCTTCAATCCACTGTTATCTATGTCTTTCCTCTGAGGCTCTGCACCATCTCACGACCACAGTTTTGTCCCGTTACAAATGTGGTTCACTGGGCTGTGCTGCTGTCAACATGCCTTCAAGTCCATGAAAACATTGTAACCACTACTCCTTTAGAGAACAAAATCCCTCCAGAGCTTGCCTACTCCATCTTGAATGCCTGTGCCTGCCACTGGTTGCATTTTGGCATTTGGTCCAGAGTTTATGGGAGGGTTACTGACATGGGTGTCACCCAGTCATGCAAAAGTGAACCTCCACCTATCCGTCCCCTTTGGTCCACTGTTGCTTCCGTGGTTCAGAGGAAGAAGGGTGGGGTAGGGGAGGGCATGGAATTTACCTGCCCCTACGCCCTGGGTCCCCTGTGCTCTTGAGGGTTCAGTAGCCTGTAGATTGCAAAGGGAAACTTCAGCTCACTTCACTGGTTTCTCGGCCTTACCTCAAACACATGTGGAGCCTTTTAGTAGCTCCTTGCGGAATATTCAAGAGTCCTTGACTGTAAAAAGGCAGTTGGGTGGGTTACTCTGTGATTTTTGTCTGGTGTGCCCGGGTGGGTCTGTTTAGGCAATAGTGAATGAATCTGCACACACACTGATCTTTCCCTTCCCGTGTGGAGGGCACATTGGCATCAATGGATGTTTGTGCTCCAAGCCAGAAGCAACATTTGAAATATGGCCGGGCCAAGGTAGGGGTGCTAATTCAGCGGGACATTCCTAAGTGTCAGAAGGGTGTTATTTGCCGGCTAATGAAAGAGCTTTGCTTACAAAACGGCTGTTTCCCCTACTTGCAGGTTAAGGAGCTCTGTCTATTGGTTGCCAGTCTTTCCTCAAATGGTGTGAAGCCCCCACACTTTTGGTCTCTTTCTGGTCCACCCTCCGAGGGCCCTCCCATGCTTATCCGCTGCTGGTAACTGCTACAAGAGCAGTTTAGCTGGCCCTACCTCTTCTGTTCTGTTTGGTTTTTTGAGGGGACAGTAAGACCCTGATGCATTCCCAACCAGGGCTGCTCACTGGTTAGGTTCTGTCAGGTTTTGCCAGATCCCTGATGCAGAGGATTGGAAGAGATGACTTGCAAGGGCTCCTGGGCTCCCTCTGGTCCTCATCCTTTTTCTCCAGGAGGTAGATCAAGAATTCTTTGGTTAATGGGCATAAAGTGCTTTGAAAACATAAACTGTTAAGTGGCACCAGGGACGAGCTTACTAATTATTTATGATTTCAGGAGAGCCAGTTAATTCACCGGGAGAGGGAGGTGCAGTGGAGGAGGGGCAGCCATTCAGAAGGCTGCAAATAGCACACACACACACCCCATACCATACCTGGATGTGTGGGACGGGGCACCTGCAGTCTGGTCTCCTCCTCACATCAGCAGGACTTCAAGACCAGCCAGGTTCTCCTCCCTGCCTCAGACTAAGACCACATTCAAACCACCCCAGAAAAGGGAGATTGATTGATACACCTCAGAACTCCCCAGAGGGATGAGGCTGGAGGGTCAGCTCAGAGCATAAAGTCAGTCTGTAGTTGGTAAAACGCTTAGTGCCCAAGCATGAAGACCCCAGTTCACTCCCCAGAACCTGCAGAAAAATGCTGGGTGTGATGGTGAGCATGCCCAGTGCTGAGGTGAAGACAGACGGACCTGTGAGTTCCAGGCCATTGAAGGGACCCTGTTCCAAAAGTGGATGTACCAGAGAAATGGTATCTGACGTTGGCCTCTGGTCTCCATGTGTAAGAACACACATGCGCGCGCTCACATGCTCACACACACACACTCACACGCTCATGAGCTCACAAGCTCACACGCTCACACGCGCTCACATACATGCTCACACGCTCACGCGCTCACACACATACACACGCTCACACGCTCACACACACACACACACACACACGCTCACACACTCACGAGCTCACACGCTCACACTCGCTCACACACACACACACACACATGCTCACACGCTCACACACACACACACACACGCTCACATGCTCACACACACACATACGCTCACACACTCACACGCTCACACGCGCTCTCTCTCTCTCTCTCATACACACACACACACACACACACACGCTCACACGCTCACACGCTCACACACACCCACGAGCCTCCCTGCAGCAGCCCTTCGTCTCATCAAGGCCAGCTATTTCGCCCACAGGTGCCGCTCCCGGCTATGACCACTTGTTCTTCCATTCATTTAGTAAATATTGCCAGCTGCCTCCCCCATGCCAGGCTGCCAGGCGTAGGCATGTGAAAATCCTTGCTCCCACTCTGCACCCTCCCTTTACCAACAGCTTCCTAGGGAGAATGGTGTCTCTGCTCACCAGCCCCCTCGTTCCTCCCCCTCCGTTCTCAGCTGTCCCACTGGGCCCTGAGCCCTGAGTCCCATCTTTCCCCGGGTATCCCGGGACAGTTCTGGGAAGAGCACCTATACAGAGCCCCTACGCCAGCTCTCCGGCACTGTTCTTAGGGCCGGCCTGTGGTGTGGTAACTTCTCCGCGGTGTTTAGCTGCCTTAGGCGCTTCCTCCTCCTTCTTTTATAGCAATTTAGAACATTCTTTGTTCCCAGCCTCAACAGCCAGGGTGAAAACTCCATTATTCTAGAGAATGGGCCTGTTACCATATTCTAATTTGGTGAGGAGAGCAAACCAAACTATACCACTTCACCAAAGACCACACCCTTAGGGTCTAAAAGTACAAAGACCTCCCAGAAGCCTTGGGGTCAGCCTGCCTCAGCCTCCTAGGATGTCCATGCTGAGGCTGTGAATCTGCATAGCATTCTGGTCAGGTGCTGGGGAGGCTCTGGGGCTCCTACTGGGGAGACCTGAAAGGAAGCCTGGAGACCCGGGCTGCTAAGGGCAGGCTGGGCAGTACCCTGAGGTCAGTTTGCCCAGGAGTATCCACATGGCATTCTCGGGGAGAGAGGTACCAACTCCAGAAGCTGGGTGATGTGTCTGTCCTCTCTGGCAGACCATCAGACTCACAGTGAACAGGATGAAGACTACAGCCTGAGGATGGTGTCTGGGTTCCCATCATTTCCAATGAGCAGAGACAATCTGTCTGCTTCAGCTAAGATACTCTCTAAGCGCTATACACAGAGCCCTGAATCCCCATTGCCTTACAGGGGTGTTTGGTTCCTACCAGTTCCTAGTAGGAGGGCAGTGGGCTACAGGTAATAGATTATGATGTCAGGAGGTCTGCATCTGGGTTCTGTTCTGCTGGGAGCTGGGACCTCAGATAACTTACTGTGGTGATGATATATTCTGTACCCTAATAAAATATACCTGAAGATCAGAGAACAGAACAAGCCACTAGACTAAACATAGAGGCCAGGCAGTGGTGGCACACGCCTTTAATCCTAGCACTCAGGAGGCAGAGATCCATCTGGATCTCTGTGAGTTCAAAGCCACCCTGTACTACATAAGATTGACTCAGGGGAGAAACAAAGCCTGGCAGTGGTGGCACACACCTTTAATCCCAATACTTGGGAATCACACGCCTTTAATCCTAGCACTTGAGATCTCATGCCTTTGCTTGGGAAGTCACATGCCTTTAATCCCAGTACTAAAAAGGAAGTGATATGGTGGGTGGAGAAAGGTGTGAGGAGACAGGAACTAAAGCTTTTAGGCAGAGGAAGCTCATTCAGCTTGAGGTCTTTTGGCCGAGGAGTCCCAGAGGTAAGAGGTGGCTTTGTTCCTTTGTCTCTCTGATCTTTCAGCATTCACCCCAATATCAGGCTCTGGGTTTTTTTTTTTATTAAAAGACCATTTTAAGATTCATGTTGTAACTTACAGTCATCTCCCCTTAGGTGTAAGGGACACTTTCCAAGACCCCTGGAGGATGGCACCAGGCCTGTGTGTGCTCTGTTCCCTGTACTGCCACACCCATAATAGTTTAATTTATAACTTAAGCACAATAAGGTATTAGCAGCAAAGGGAATCCAGGAGAACAATGATAACATATTCTATATAAAAGTTATTTAAAACTTATGAATTATTTCTGGAATTTTCCATGTACTATTTTTGGACTGTGGAAAGTGCAGTCATAGGTAAAGGGGAGCAGCAGTGTGTTCTCCATGAAGCCTGGAGTGCAGCAGCAGCAGCAACAACATGGGGTGGGTGACAAAACTAGAGAGGTCTAAGGCTGTCCCCATCTGTACCTTCCCCGAGACCCTAGAACGGAATCCCACATGGTGAGGCAATAGCATTCGCACCAAGCACGTGCTTGTTGTGTTCTGGTACGCTTCACAGGGCTGGAAAATAAAATCAAAAACAGCAATGATAATAACGACAGAGCACCAGTACTCAGGGAGCAGTTATTTCACGCCAGGCGTGACTCGCACAGCAGCTGGGGAGTGGCCTTTATGAGCTCTCTTTTAAAGATGCCTGGGATAGCTTGTCTCAGCCTAGGCTTACAGTCTAGTCTAGGGGCGAACACACCACACTAGGAAAATCCAGGGCTGCTAACCTGGTGCTGAGGGTCGACTCTAAGTTCTTTAGGAACCCCTGGGCAGGCGTGTGGTCAGCTCTGGGTACCTCGCTGGGCTCCACTGTGAAACCAAATAGCTAGGCTCAGGCCTGCAGGGGAATGATGGAGACACTCCAGCAAAGCAGGGAAGAGGCCCAAAGCCACACCATGCTTAGAAAAACTCAACACAGGAGCCTAAGTCAGTGCGGTGATGTAAGCCGGGCAGGAGGCTACTCTAGAGAGGGCAAAGAGTGGTGTGTCTGTGGTGCTGTGGCCCTTAATACAGTTCCTCATGTTGTGGTGACCCCCAACCATAAAATTATTCCATTGCTACTTCATAACTGTAATTTTGCTGCTGTTAGGAATTATAATGTAAATATCTGATATGCAGGACATCTGATGTGTGACTCCCAAAGGGTTCTTGATCCAAGGCTGAGAACTGCTGTCTATGTCTTGTACACCAAGAGATAAAGACAATGCATTTGCTCATTTATCCTCCTCCTCTCCCTCTTCCTCCTCCTCCTCTTCCTCCTCTTCCTCCTCTACTTCTTTTTGAGACAGGGTCTCATGTAGCCCAGGCTGTCTTCAAACTCACTGTGTAGCCAAGGATGACCTTAAAACTCTTGGACTTCTGTCTCCACCTCTGGAGTACTGAGATTTCAGGCATGTGCCACCATGCCCTTTACAAGGTGCTGGGGATTGGACCCAGGTCCTGGTCCCTGCTAGGTAAGCATTCTACCAACTGAGAGCCACACCCCCAGCCCCTCTTCCTCCTGGTGTTAACTGCCAGGACTCTGGCTTCACTGTGGAGGGTGCTATTCCTTTTTTCTCCAGGATACTCCTTACCTCTTCTCTGCTTTGCAGCAAGTCTCGGGACCTTAGTTCCTTCCCCGTGGAATCTAAGAGGCCCCATCCCTTGCCCCTGCTCCTCCCCCCCCCTCCTCCCTTCCTCCCAGGGGACTTGGCTGATGCATCCCAGGCCTGGCCTGCTGTAGCCCAAAATAGAAGGGAAGGTGGGGCAGCTGAGAGGGGGAGATGCCACTGGCAGGGGGCTGGCCAGCCAACAAAGGGGGCCAGGACAACATGATGGATGGATGAGCACATGTGGGGGGAGGGACCGCACAATAGCTCTGATTTCAGAAACCGGCCTCCCCACGCCTGCAAACAGCTGACAGCCATGGAAAGCGGATGAAATGGGATTAGAACAACCTTTCCAAAGACAGCACAGACTGCAGAGCGTGACAGTACTGTCCCCTGTCCGTCCGACCAGCTTCAGGGGTGATTCTGCCAGCCTGGAAGCATCTCTCCCCTGAGGCCTGGGGCCAGGGACCTGGAGAGTGGGGGAGGGGAGGGATAGTAGAGAAAGCAGCCACCATTGGTGTCTCCAGGGAGACCAGGCTTGGACCCACAGAGAGCCCTGGCTCTTGCAAAGGTCACCTTGTCCATCTTCCTGCCCCCTGCCTGGCCCCAGGATTATGGAGTCCTTGCAGAGTTGTACCATGGTTAACTGGCCTTCACTCAACTCTGCGGGGACCTGAGTAACAAATCCCCAGGGCCAGCTGCCCCCTAGCCCCTGCTCCCCAGCATGACGGGCAGGCCTCAGCAAGTCACTCTGTAAGGTGGCATTACTTTGCCCACACAGCCCCGAGCTGGTGCATATGGAGAAGCCAGCATGCTGCTGTTGTTATCATTATCATATTCTTGGCATCATTGTTGTTTGTCTGCTGTGTATATGGATCCCCTCCTTTGGTTCATACTTCCATACCCGATAAGGTCCAGGCTGGGGTGAAGGGGCCTGAGCTAGAGGAATAGGGTTATCCTACCATCATTGACCAAGTCATGATCTGCAGAAGACCCGATCTTGGCTTCCTCCACCCTCTACCCCGACACGGCCCCTGAAACAGTGAGGGATTGTGGGACCTCCTGAACTAGCTTGTAGCCCACATGCAACCAGGTCACGGCTGGCCGCTGTGTATTTGTGTTTGTCTTCCCTCGCTTGAAGAGGCTGCGGCAGGGGTGAAAGGAATTGATGTTTATTTTGATAACGAGTTCTCAATGCGTTTGCAAACTAATAAAATCAACTCATTAGGCTGCATGTTTAATTCACAACTGTACTGTGGGGAGCCTTCCCTGGTGGCTGATGGGTAATGTGGGCTCCCTCCTGAGATGGGGGAGGTGTCTACGGTACTTAAACTCTCTGTGACCAGCAGGCAGCACGTGGAGAGGAGGATCCTGTTCTTTCCTCCCACTCAGATTCAGCCCGAGACCCAGTCAAAGCCCAGAGCCAGAAGACAGTTCGCTCTGTCCCTGGTTGCATCTCCCAGGATGTAGGCTACAGGGACAGAAAGGCTAAGTTGGCAAGGACCTGGGTCCTGAGGGGATGGGTGTAGGTAGAGTGGATGGACTCTTGAGAGCTAAAATTTTTTTTTTTTTTTTTGGTTTTTTCGAGACAGGGTTTCTCTGTGTAGCTTTGCGCCTTTCCTGGAGCTCACTTGGTAGCCCAGGCTGGCCTCGAACTCACAGAGATCCGCCTGGCTCTGCCTCCCGAGTGCAGGGATTAAAGGCGTGCGCCACCACCGCCCGGCGAGAGCTAAAATTGAACAGGGAAAATCTTCAATTGAATTGAGTAACATGGAGCGCCTTGTGGCTCGTTCCAGGGTCACTTCCTGGAGAAGAAGCATGACAGCCCAGTGAAGGAAGGTGAGGGGGTCAGGGGTCATTGGTGGGCTACTAAGCCTAGGGGCCATAGAAACTCAGTCTCATAATGACATGCGACAAGTCTTCCACACCATCCTCCGTGGTGCATATTCTACTAACCAAGCAAGCAGAGAACACTAAACACTGAAGGTAGACCCCAGTTAGGACTGTGTTGGGACTTCTCCCAGACGCTGTCCCAGGGCTCTGGTTGTCCAGCAGGGTAGTCACAGGAAACAGCTCAAGCCTTGTGGTGCTGGAGCCTGGCTGCTTGGAACATGATCCAGAAGGTCCTAGGGAGTGTCCCATGCCAGTCATGGTAGACCCTGGCCCAGCCATGGAGAGGACTCTGCCTCTTCCATGGTCCTCTTAGGAATACTGGGGTTCTGGGATGGACTGGGCCTTCCTATATGATTTTTTTTTAATCCCCAGAGAGAGGATTCCCTCAGGAATGTCACAGCATAGAGTGACATGGTGGGTGTTGCCCTAAACTTCTTATCTTTCCCTAAGAGAAAGCTAGTCATTTATGTCCCTCAAGGCTTATGAGTCTGGATAATCGCTCAGCCTCTCTGAGATCTTGGAGGGGGAGGTCATCTCTTAAATATTGTCAGCATGATCAGTGTCTGTCAGGGCAGTGTCTTAGATTTCTAGTAAAATCTGGTTTCACTCCACAGAGAAGACAGGACTGGGACCTGGTTTCATTTCTTTTGGAAAGTTGTACTGTGCTTCTGACGGATCCTCATGTTCAGGAAGTTAGAACGTGGGGACTCTTTTGCTCTCCACGTTCCTTTATTTCTCCACCTCTGCACGCTCACTGCTCATGCACACTTGCCCCTTCCCCTGACACACATACACACACCTCTGCATATGCATGAGCACATGTGCACACACAAATGCATGTGTTCATATGACACAGTCTTTTGGACACATGATGCACTATTCAGACACATGCCACTTTACACACACACACACACACACACACACACACACACACACACACACACACCAGCTGTCCACAGGCCGTGCATACGCCCAGCCTCCTACTCGGCTGTTTTGGGGGAACAAGCAAACATGAGCGCTCTTCCAGTGTTAGCATCTTGACAGTACTGAAGCAACCCTGTGAGCCAGAGACCCAGAGGGTGGCCCAGGTATGAAGGATCACACATGCTGCCACCTGGGACATGTGACGGCACAAAATTCAGGATGATGGCAGGATGGCTAATTGAGAGGTCCCCCTTTTCTGCAGTGTCTGGGATGGGGCAGGGAGCTTCTGGGTTAGAAGTGGGGGAGCACATGTGTGTCAGTGTCCCCCACAGTGGCTGGAAAGGCCCTCTTTGTCTTCTGAGGGGTCTGTGTCCTCAGAAACCTCTGAGTCCTTTCCTCAGAAATACACTTATACACATAAGAATGAACGTCTTTAGGATATTCTGCAGGGAGTTTCAAACCCAGCCTGTAGAGCCCTTGGGACAAAGGCTCTGGAGCGTTTAGTTTTTTAAAGTTCCTTCCAGAGACCTACAGGGAGGAAATGGGTGTCTCCTCCTGTCTTCTCGGGGATGGTAGGCCAGGGGAACATGCAAGGACACAGGGAACCCTCTGTCTTGGTAGGTTTCCCTCACAGCTGCCTGGAGGGCGTTCACTGCAAGCCTTGCTGGGCTGACCAGTCTCAAGGCTGCTCTTAGCTGCTGCAATGGGCAACCTCCTGCCCAAGAGGTTCTGGAGGCTTCCGGGAGAGTCCCACGTGACACCCTAACCTTGGTCCTACCATTCCCCACTTGGTCCTGCTTGGTGCTTTAAGGTGTGAAGCGGCCTTAGAAGGCTGTTGCGCACATTCCTGAAGACACCTGTCGCCTCCCTCTCCATCACTCCTAGTATTGGAATCGAGTTGGGTGGCCTCTTGGTCTTGGGATGCTTCTAGTCTGCCCTCCCTTCCCCCTCCCCCTCCCCCTCTCCTCCCACCCTGTCCCCTCCCCCTCTCCTCCTACCTTCTTCCCCTCCCACATGTGTTTACTTCTTTTATATCATAGACCCTCCATCATTAGAAAGATATCATTCATTTCTCCTGTCCCTGCCTCCCTCTTCCCTTCCTCTGTGGTCCTACCTCAGGTTTGGACTCCTGCACCCTGCCAAGCTGCCTCTGTGGAGTTGATGCTCAGCCCTTAACGGTCTTCTCCTCACATATCCTACCCTTGCCTTGGCACCTCCTTCACTGGCTTCTCTAGATGAGGTCGATGTCGGGGCACCTGGGGCCCCACCCAGCTCTCTCCTCTCCCATGCACACTCACCCCTTGGTGATCTCATCCCATCTCCATGCTCATGACTCCAACAGACATCCTTCTGACAGACATTCCTCCAGCCTAGACCTGATTCTCAGACTCTGGATTTACTTATGCACCTTGCTGTGCACGGAAATGGCCACACACACTGCCCCAGCCTAATATACCCAAGCTCCCACTTGTCCCCGAGACAGTCTCCTCCCTGGGCTTTCTCAGCTTTGTAAAGGGCAATACCAAGGCATGTATGTCCAAAGCCAGGACTTTAAGATACACTTGGCTCTTGCTTCACTCATGTCCTACATGCAATCAGGGAATCACCTGGTAGACGGGGATGTGTCAGTGACCCACATACAGTTCAGCACCCTGCTCTGCTGCCTCAGGGTCCCAGGCAGCAAGTGTCTGATCCTGAGCTGCTGTAATGAGTACCCTCTAGACAGTGGCTACTGTCACCCCTTAAAAAGAACCAAACCTCCTCCCAAAGTGTGCCCGATACTTCGTGCATAGCTTCTAAGCCAGTGGTTCTCCACCTTCCTTAATGCTGCGACCCTTTAATACGGTTCCCCATGCTGTGGTGACCCCCAACCATAGGATTATTTTCATGGCTACTTCATAATTGTAATTTTGCTACTGTTATGAATCATCATTTAAATATCTGATATGCAACCCCTAGGAAAGGGTCATTCTATCCCCCTAAGAGGGTTGTGACCCATAGGTTGAGAACCACTGTTCTAAGGACACCATAGGGAAAGGGAATTTGCTCATAACACCTTGACAATAGAGAAAACTAACCAACCTCATCTCACCAATGGTTAAGGTTAATGTCACCTGTGATGAGTCACATGGACAGTATGTCCCCTTCTGGGATATGACATAAAGAGCACCTTATATGGTCTTCCATTCCCCCTAAAAAAAAAAAATCTCCAAACTAAGGCACACAACGCACTATAGATAGCCTGTTTCAACTCAAAATGACCAAGATTTTCATAGACTATGCCTACCTGAGTAATAGCCACCATGTCGGGGAGTCAGAGAAACATGACATGAGAGTATAATGTGGGGTCCTGGTTGGTATGTGGGGGACAAGAGGAGACACTAGGGGAAGCTGGGGATATCTGATGTACACGGAGTGTAATGGATGGATGGAATGGAATGAACTCATGTTGGTTCCCTAGTTATATGTGTGTAGGACAATAGACAAGATGCTAACAAAGGGGAGACTGGGTGATGGGGATACAGGAAGCCTTCATTCTGTCTTTACTGCTGTGGTACAGAGTCTAAAATTGTCCTTGTTCGAATATTGGTTTGTTTGGGTTGTGGGTTTTGTTTGTTTGTTTGTTTTCAAGACGGGGTCTCATGTAGCCCAGGCTGACCTCAAACTTACTGTATAGTGGAGAATGACCAAGAACTTCTGACCTTCCCACCTTTACCTCTGAAGTGCTGGGATTACAGGTGTGCACCACCATGCCAGGTGTTTATGCGGTGCTGGGATCCAATTTAGGGCTTCCTTCAGGCTAGGCGAGCAGTCTACCAACAGAGTTACATTCTCAGCACTGACAGTGTTCTAAAATTATCAAATCGAAATCAGAGCATGTGTCTCCTACTCTATGTCCACAGTGGAAGCCATAGAGTGAGAGCCAGGGCTGGTGAGGACTCTGAACTATGAACCACACTCTTGCTTCTCTGAGCCTCTGGCTCATGGCTTCAACTCTATCCACGTGGCCTCTTCTAAGCCTCACACTGACATGCAGCCACATTCTAGAACCTTCTGGTTGGCTAGTTGTACTACCTGGAGTGTTCTACTCAGGGAAGTGCTGGGCTCTGTTTGGAGCATGTCCTTAAGGGCAGGGTCTAGCTACTTCCCCCATCGAACATAGCAGCCTGTGCCCAGCTCTTCTACCTTCACCTTAGACCTCGATGTTTTTATTTTCTTCCCGGCACATATGACCCTCTGGTACTTAATGTCATTTGCCTGTTTATCTTGCGAATTGTTTATCACACTACCAGACTAACTCCCAGAAGGCGTCTAACCCCCCAAGGGCAGTGACCTTGGTCTCAGTGGTCCACTGGAGGGGCCCTAATACCCACAGCAGTGTCTGGGACTTGCAGGTATTGAACAAATGCGGATTTGCTGAATGAATAAATCAATGAGTGTGGACCTCCCTATGAGGCGGGGCCAGGTAACTGTTAAAGTGTGTTATAGTAAGGATGTGGAATGTTCCCTCAAAGACCTACATGTTGAAGTCTTGGTCACCGAACATGGTAACACTGGAAGGTGGTAGGATCTTTAGGAAGCAGGGACTAATGGGAGGAGGTTAGATCATTAGACACATGTCCTGGAGGGGACACTAGGACCCCAGCTCCTTCTTCTTTGCTTCCTGGATAGCACTTCATGATGCCACTAGGATCTGTGAGCTGCATCAAGTGACCGTCAACTGAAACTTCTAAAAATATGAGCCATGATAAACCCTTCTTCCTCACACGTTTACTGTTTCAGGTTTTTTGTCTCAGTGACTGAAAGCTGACTAAGGCAGATGGTAACATCCCCACTGGTCATGGCACAGAGTTATCAAAGTGTATGTCGCATCCGTGGTTCCTCAGCCCTGCTTTCCGCTAGGACCATTCCTGTGAAGGCCACCCTGTTGCGGACACCTCTTCCTTTTCGCAGCTCTGGAGATAGCTCTGTGGGGCCCTCTTGACTACTCACTCTTTTCTCCCCTTCTCTGGTACTTGAACCAGCCATTGCCTTCCCTGGGGGTCTCATCTCATCTCTCAGAAAGTGTGAGGTAGGGACTGTGAGGTGACTCAGAGGTTAAGAGCTCTTCCTGGGGACCCAGGTTCAATTCTTAGCACCCACATGGCTGCTCATAACCATCTCCATTTCCAAGGGATCCATGCCCTTTTTCTGTCCTCCATGGGCACTACACACATGTACACTGACATACATAGAGACAAAACTCTCGTAAACATAACATTTTTAAAAAAGAAAATGTTAGGTGGAGGGGTTATACACAGAAAAGGTATTGAATGAATAAGACATGAGATGTCATTCCCCCTCAGCTGCCCAGCTAGCTGTAAGGTCTGACTCAGCATTATATACTGGAGAGCCTCCGTGGACATGAAGCATTCCCAGGCTCTTCTACCTGGCAGCCTAGAACATGGATTTGACCCCACAGTGGGACCCTTTCTCAGAGCTTTAGCCTAGGTGCCTCCAGGCACTCATGACATCTACTCCCAATTCACTGGCTTTCTCTTCCCCCACCTCATACAGGACTAAAAACTCCAGATAATCCAAGAAGGTATCTATCACGCTTCCAGGGTGAGTTCTGAAGTGAGTCAAGGTGGCTAGAAGCCAGTGTTACTGCTTCCCAGTCAGGCCACTTGGTCAGCCAGCACCACCTCCCTCAGAGTCCATGTATGCCAGGTGGGCCTTGCCATCTGCCTGTGCAGCGGTTGAGAGCGTGGACACAGTGCACCAGACAATCTGGTACAGAGTAAGATCCAGCAGAAGGGTAGCTGTTGTCTTCTCACCCATGTGACCCACCCCCTAACCTTTTCTCAAAGTCCCATCACCCCGAGGAAACTCCCCCACTATTCCTTGAAAGAGGGGCGCAGTGGGATACCCAGCCTCTGGCTGTCCAGCTTCCCTGGAGCGGCTGCCACTCCAGCTCTGTGGACCCCTGCGACAGCCTCTAAGAACCACAGTCTTTCCTCAGAAGTCCATCCGTGTTTGTCGAGGCATGAAGCAAAGTAATAACAAGAAACAAGCTTGGTGTGCCACCCCCCACAAGCACCCCACAAATAAATAAGATGTCTGTGTTAGAAAACCAACACAGCCCCATCTCTGCTAATTGGATCTCATCAGCCCTCCAAGAAGTCCACCTCATTTGGTTTTGTTTGGTCTGAGTAGATTGTTTTCTTATTTTTCTTAAATCACAGGAAGGAAAAAGCCAAGTCCACAGTTTTCTGCCATCTCACTGGGTTGGCAGGAAGTAGGGTTTTTAGCTTTGTGGGGCTTAGGGAATCTGAGAGGGGAGCACAGGGGTTGAGGGGAGAGATGACCAGGCAGTCCCTCCGCTATAAGCATGGCGTCATTGTGATGTACTGAGCATGTGTTGAGGAGCGGGTGATGTGTGGGTGAAAGTGGCCTGTTGGCTCGTGTGTGTAGTCAGTGAGGGACACAGTGCATATAGGTGCATAGGGTGTTGAATAACAGGGAAGCCCTCCATGAGGTGATGTCAAGCCAACTCTGAGGAAAATCCAAGGTGGGAGTTACAAATTATTAGTGATGGCTCTCTCCAAGAAGTGAAAGATACCTTCAGTGGGGTCTCCTCTCCTCCCGCCTCCAGAGAGCCTCTCCTTTCCCATATCTGCTCCTATCTTCACTGGTCAGAGGTGGGCCTTCAGTGAGCCTGTGCTCACCCAGCCCTCACCTGCTCGGGTGCCCTCTGACCTGAGCCCTGAGCCTCTCTTCCCAGGGTCCCTGCTGTTAGCATACAGTCTCCCATCTGTCAGCCCCTCCGCCTGTGCTGGTGTCTTCCCTATACACCTCCGAAAGTGCCATCGCCACTTGCCCATACCCTTCCTTTGAGGCTTGGTCCAAGTGATCTGTGATCCCTACATCCATGACTCCAGTGAATCCTTGAATGGATTCCCCCAGAACTCCCGTCTTCCAGTGTCCTCTTGCCACCAAACTCCCCTCCTCTGCCTCTTCTGAGAATCTCCTCCCCTCGCATGGTCTAATGAGTGTGGGTGTTACTGTGGGTGTTACATGGCCTCGCCCATGGCCTGCATCACTGTCACCCTCAGCTTCCTGCTGAAATGCCTGTGATGAGCCCAGACCTCCTGAGCATCTCCAGAGTTTTAAGCACCCCGAAGTGACCCTCTCAATTTCTACCCCTATGTGCTTGCTATCTTATTGAGAACCTTGCCTGTTACTTAGAGCTGGGGTGAACCCCTAGTGGTACCCCCCTTTCTCCTGCTTCCCTTATGCTGGATGACCTAGTCAGGTCTCCTGTATTTAGAGATGAGCTGCTGGCTGTCCTCAGTTCCAGGACTCTGCTGGGGAGGAAAAGGAAGGTGTGGTGAGGTTGCCGCGTGTCCCTTTAAGCCCACAGCCTGTTGGTTCTTTGGACTGTTGTATTCACTGGCCATGCTGTGTGTTACAGGCTGGAATTCCCTCAGGATAAACCGAGGTGTCACAATGTCTCACTCCCTCCCTCCAGCCCTGTACGCCACTCCTGGGGAGGCTTCTAAGGATGCCAGTGGTAGCCTTGGCTGCAAACCCTCCGGAGATGACTTCTCCATCCTTCTTGGAAGGGATGTGGCTGTTGGCTATGCAGGTCAGCTCCTTAGCTGGTCTGAATGGGGCTCTGTTCTGAGGACTGGCTGGGAGGTGGGGAGGCAACTCAAGAAAGCATGTGTGTGAGCGTGGGTTTCCACGACCCCCACCTGGAAACCGCTCCTGGCCTCGCCCTGAAAACACTCTGTGGCCAGGCAGGCTGACGTGTTGGCGCCTGTGTCCAGGAGCTGCCCGGCGGGCGTTCCCTACATGTGGCAGACTGCAGGGGTGTGTGTGCTGCCTGTTTGGCCCTGGGTTCTAAGACAAGCATTGTCCTCCTGCCAGATGGGCCTCTGTCTCTCCCCTCCACCTTCTCTGAGTCCTCTCCCAAGGGCTCCTATGGAGAGGACACACAGGACCATTTTGCGCCTGCCCCTTTAAAAAGCAGCGCAGGTAGGGGACAGCCTCAAAGAACAGGGGATGCTTCTGGGCCTGTGTGGTAGAAGGAAGGAGCCACTCAAAGCTGTGTAACCTCTGGCAACCTTCTCAATCTCTCTGAGCCTTGATGTCCTCTGCTTTCGCAATGGGGCTACTGTCTGTCTGTCTGTCTCTGTCTCTGTCTCTGTCTCTCTCCCCCCCCAAGGTTCTTTCAAGGAGAACGTAAGTTTGAAAAGCCTCCAGTGCAGGATTTTGGCACTCATGTGAACACTGCCATGTTTATAGATTCAGAGTGGAGGGACCCACAATCTCTGTGCCTGGGAAGCCTGGACTGCCTGCGGCGGCATCCCGGTCACCGCAGAGTGTTAGTTGTCTTTAGACTCATGAGTAGCTACGATTCAGAGAGGAAGGTGTCATACGTACCATCAAGTCAATGTAGCTGATACCAGGGCATTTTAGAATCTTCCAGAAGGGATGTTGGTGCTTAGTATGAATCCTCCATTTAAAACTAGATATCTCTGTCTACCACAAAGTGGTCCAGCCTGTGCCTGGAACCCTCAGACAGGGAGCTCCGTGGAAGGGCAGGCCACTGATGGTAGGAACCAATGGTCGCCTCTCCCAGGGTACATCCTGATCCTTCAGTCCCATGGTCATATAATATGATGATTTGGGGGGCAGTCTGGAACCTGCATCTTCTGCACCCCAGAAGATGTGTGACAGTGTCTGCAGACACTTTGGATTGTCACATCTTGTGGAGGGATGTTGAGTATGCCCTGCATCAAGTAGGTAAAGGCCAAGGACTCTGCTAAGATCCTGTAGGCACAGGGTGGTCCCCCAGCAGAGTATGGTCCAAACTCCAGGCCATGTTGCCAGCAGCACTTGGGTGGAGAAACACGGTTTTAAACTAACATCCTCCCCAAGGGCGTGCCAGCCCCAACACAGGGCTCCTTGTGTGGGTTTCTTAGAATTTTATGGATGGAGAGTAGGGGAAGAAGCCGTCCAACTCCCCATCCACGTGACATCTAAAATGTGGAGCTTTGCATAGGAACTGATTAAAAAAAAAAAAAAAACTTGGTTTTGTTTCTGCCATCCACCACATAGTCGTTAATTAGCACCTACTAGGTCCCCGCTAGCCTGCTAAATACTCACAATTCTTAGATTCTGTGAGATGAGGGTTCTTGGGGACCTTGTGATAGGTGGTGTGTGGATCTGGGAAGACTAGGGTGGGCATGGGCTCTGCTCCTCCAGGCCCAGCCTCCTTCCAGGCAGAGGGCTGCCTGCTGCGCAGGATAGCTGTCCTTTGTGCTCTCTGGGCCTCCCGCGAAATGCTTGGAAGGCAGAAGCTCTAAGTCCAGCTTCAGGGCCATCAGTGTCCTGTGTTTGTGACGTGATATGAACCGTTCCAAATTCTGAGCCTCAGTTTCTCAAACCTGCCCAATCTGCCACCTCATCCAAGTGACGTAAACCAGGTAGCTTGAGGCAGTTCTGAGGGCCGGAAGTCCAGAATAGATATGGACAGTGTGGGCTCCCCTGGGAGGCCAGCAGGGACTGTTTGTTGGCATTGTGCCTTCATTGTCAAATGGTTTTTGTCTCCATCTCAGCTCTTCTGTGTCTCTGTGACACTATCATTGCATGAAAGCCCACCCATGCACCTATGAAAGCCACCAACGCCCCTATGAAAGCCCACCCATGCCCCTATGAAAGCCACCAATGCCCCTATGAAAGCCCACCCATGCCCCTAGGAAAGCCCACCCATGCCCTAGGAAAGCCCACCCACGCCCCTAGGAAAGCCCACCCACGCCCCTAGGAAAGCCCACCCACGCCCCATGAAGGCCCACCCATGCCCCATGAAGGCCCACCCATGCCCCATGAAGGCCCACCCATGCCCCATGAAAGCCCACCCACGCCCCTAGGAAAGCCCACCCATGCCCCTAGGAAAGCCCACCCACGCCCCTAGGAAAGCCCACCCACGCCCCTAGGAAAGCCCACCCACGCCCCTAGGAAAGCCCACCCACGCCCCTAGGAAAGCCCACCCACGCCCCTAGGAAAGCCCACCCACGCCCCTAGGAAAGCCCACCCACGCCCCTAGGAAAGCCCACCCACGCCCCTATGGCCTTGTTTTAACAGCCCCACTGTAAGGAGAGGGACATCAGGGCTCAGAGAGGATAAGAAAGTTGACAGAGGCTTGCGAGTGGCCCCTTCTACCACACAGGCCCAGATAAACCTCTGCTCTCTAAGGATGCCCCCTACCTGGGCTCGTTCAAGCAATGACCATATGTCCAAATGAGGTCACATCCTGATATTCTGAGCTGACATGAATTTGGGAGAAATACTGTCCAACCCAACACACGTACCCCAGGGTCCATTCAGTTACACTCCCTTCACTAGCAAAGACACAGAGACTGAAGGTCCTGGGCCTCTCCCAGGCAGGCTGCTGGGCCCAGAACCCTGCATCCTGCTTCCTGCCCCACACTGGACCCAGTCTGGCTTGGGCAAAGACTGGAATGCAAAGGGGAGAGCTGCCTGGATTAGTCAGTCTGAGCTGTTCCAAGGACAGAAGAAGGGTACCCGAGTGGGAGTGGAGATGGGACTGGCTGGGCATGGGGGAGGGGACCATTTGTTTGCAGGACAATAAATGCCTCTTGATGGGTTGTGGTTTTCACGGGGCCTTGATGCCAGATCGAGTTGTCTGCATTGATTGGATGGCCACAAAGCCTGTCACAGAAAGGAGAGGAGCTGGCAGGGGACCTGATAGCCTGTCCCTAAACCATCCCCAGGCATCCCCAAAGGTGTCAGGAAGTTAGGTGCAGAACGATCAGAGCTTGCAGGGGGGCTGCCCTAGATAGGCCCTGGGTACCCTGAGATATGACAGCTCTGAGCCTGGACCCAGAGGCTTCCCTCTCCCCAACTCCCTCCTTCTCCCTCAGGGTGGGCAGAGGCCAGGAGGCCTATTGGGAGGGAATGTAACGAACAAATTAAAACCCTTGTTAGCAGTGTAGATAGGGCTTTGGAAGATCAAGGGAGCAGGGACTTGGGAGACAGCCACTAATTTAATCAAGAGGATGAATTCCAGATGTGGTCTCTGGCCAGCACACAGCTGCTGTCCTTGGACACTTGGGGAGAACCCTGAAGCTTCTAGACACAGGGAAGGAGGCTGAAGGGACAGGTTGCCCAGGACTCGGGCCATAGGATTGGTGTCTTCTCCAGCACAAGGGCCCAGTGTCAGAGAAACGCAGGCATCGCCCTATGCTGGTGGCCGTGGCTGCAACAAGCACAATTTGAGGACGTGCAGGGTGACAGAGGCGGGCTTGTGTCTAAGTGGATCTGTATCCTGGTAACTTCACCGTCTGCCACTCATGACCCATGGGCATGGAGGTTGCTGATCTGTGTGCAGACAGGGTTGCCCACTTCCTGCACTGGAAGAACTACTAGGAACAGCTCAGAAGCCCTCAACCCCACATAGGAAACCAGAAGCTTAGCTTTCTGGAGCATGAGAGCAAACTAGTTTCTGAAGGGTAGGGTCTGAAGAGGAGCCAGTCTGGCTCTACCCCAGGTCTAAGTAAGTGGAAGGGTAGCTGGAGGATGGGGAGGACACACGGTTGAGCTGTGCTTGAAGAGAGAAAGACAGGTGTGGATTCCTGCATGTTGGTCTCCCTCCATCCATCTTCTTCCTCTCTCCCTTCCTTTCTCCTTCTCTCTAAGCCTCTATGCTAAGCATTAGTACATGCAAATCACAGGGCAGACCCATTGTGCGGGGACAACAGCACTAAACCTCCAGTCTTTGCCATCTAGAAGTCTTCTAGAAGTTTCCAGCTGGAAAATTAAGAAGAGGGGTAGGCCCATCTAGGGGAAAGCTACTTCCTACTTGCTCCTTAACCAGGAAGTTTGTTTACATTTTCATGGACTAGGAGCTTGTTTACATTTTTACTTATGTGTTCCCATGACTTGGGAATAGCTCAAGGACAGCCCACCACTGTCACCCTAAACTGTGGTTGTTGCATCAATAGCTCAATCTTCTCTCAGTTTATAGGATGCTTGCCTAGCAGGCACAAAGCCCTACATTTGATCCCCAGCACCACATAAAACAATATGGCGGCACATGTACCATAATTCCAGTGTTCAGAAGGTAGATGCAAAGGGACCAGAAACTCAAGGTCATCCTGGGCTGTATAGGAAATTCAAGGCCAGCCAGGGACACATGAGACCTTGTCTCAAAAAAAAAAAAAAAAAAAAAAAAAAAAAAAAAAAAAAAAAAAAAAAAAAAATTTTATGTTGGCATGGTAGTACATGCCTTTAATTCCAGCACCCAAGAGGAAGAAGCAGGCAGATCTCTGAGTTCAAGGCTAGCCTGGTCTGCATAGCCAGTTCCAAGTCAGCCAAGGCTACATAGTGAGACCCTGTCTCCAATTTGTTTTCTTTATAAAACAAGGAAAGAAAGGAGAGGGGATGGGAGAGAAGAGGGAGAGAGAGGCCTTAGTTGAAGAAGAAACAAACAGCTGGAGCCATCAACACTCACTCTACTCCCTGTGCTGTAGAAATAAAGGTAAAAGCCAGAGAGGTTCAAAACCCATCCAAGACCTCACTATGCATTGGTGTTTGGGGTCCCCTCACCTCCAGGCTCAGCACCCTGCCTGCCCTGTGGTGACCCAGATGCAGATCTCGGAAGGACCTGCCATCCCAGTGAGGCCATTTGGAGCCTCTGCTAAGAGAAGAGGCCAGCCATCCGGGCTGCACCCAAGCCTCACACTTAACTGGCAGCTTCCTGTCCTGGAGGGTCATTTACTGACAGTGACGGGTTTCAAGTGATCCAGCTTAGCAAGTGGTTTCTGTAAAGAGCAGAGCCTTGTCCTCAGGGACGGAGAACTGGGGGTGGGTCGGGGTGGGAGGGGGAACCAGGAGAGACAGGCACTACAAGAGTTATGGATTTTATCGAGTCATAAGCAAGGCTGGAAAATAAACAATTAAAATTGGCTGGAGCACCGGGCCGCTGGGCCAGCTGGCTGTCAGGGAGGCCTGTGGAGGCAGAGAGACCTGGACACAGCTGCCATGGAGCACCTGAGTGGCCTGACTCAGGGGAGGGCATGGGGCTAGGGTCTTGGAAGCTCCCCATTCTCCATCCGTGTAGCTGCAGGATTAACCTCTGAATGCATTTGGATGGCCTCAATATTGACAACCGTCCAACAGTGGCAGGTGAGAGCTGACCCATGCCGTGGGAGGGCTTCCTCACACCCTCACCCGGGGAAGAAGGGGTTGAGGGAAGTCCTTCCTTGGGGACATGTGTGTGTTCACTGAACCACTGGTTGACTAGGTAATGTCTGAGTAGCAGCAATCAGAACTCCACTGAAGCTCTCTCTAGGATCTGTAGCTTTAGTGAGAATACCTGGCCATGTCTGGGTACTGTAAAAACAAAAACAAAACCCACAGAGTGGGACGTCCCAGTCTCAGAGCGATAGAGACAGGTGGAGGGAGGCTGGGAGAGATCGTCACTGGAGTCCTGAGAACTGGGACCAGAGCACATTGGGGACATCCTGGGCCCATTTAATTCTGTGCCTTCCATACTCAGGGGTGATGCTGGCTAAGGTCATCTGTAGATAGCAGATGACGGGGTTTCTATAATGTTTCGCAAAACTGAGGTCACAGAAGTTAAATTCTCCCTCAGTTAAAGGGTCCTGAGTGCCGGCTGGTAGTCCATTGCAAATGCGTCTCCTGTGTCCAGAAGCCAGACATTGAGATACATACACCGGGGCTGGCTCTCCCGGGCCTTGCTTCCTCCAGCCACCACATAGAGAGGTTGAAGGCCTGCACAGGCACAGCCGCCTCCACCTCATGGGCCCTGTGAAACGCAAGAGTCAAAATTATTTCAAAACAAGTCGGGAAGGAGGAGTGATGTGCAGAGAAGCCAGGAAAAAAAATCAAACCCAGGAGAGAGACAGGTCAGCTGCAGACAAAAATGGACCCAGTATAGAGCAGGAAGATGGGCCTGGCTTCCAGGCATGATAGAGGGGTCCTAGTAAGGAGGAGATAGCCCCTGGGCCCCCAGGCTGTGCAACCAGGGTTCCCAGGAGGAAAAGCCTCAGAGTCCTACATGTGCCTTTTCAGGCAGGTGATAGAGGGAGGCAAGGGTCCCCCTAAAGCAGTGGTTCTCAATCTTCCTAATGCTGTGACCCTTTAATGCAATTCCTCATGTTGTGTTGACCCCAACCATAAAATTATTTTCATTGCTACTTCATAACTATAATTTTGCTACTTTTTGAACCATGATGTAAATATCTGTGTTTTCTGATAGTCTTAGATGACTCCTGTGAAAGGATCATTTGACCGCAAAGGGGTTGTGACCCACAGGTTAAGAACTACTCTCCTAAGGTCAAGGTCAGCACCTCTCCATCATAGTCAGCCTGATCTCCCTCCTTCATTCCAATGTTTTGGTCTGTGCCAAAGAGCTGTTGCCAGAAATCTACCAGGTGAAGGACATTGATCAGAGTGGTGGTGGGAATGTCAGGGAGCTTGGGACCAGCCACTCTAAGCTGTGTCTCCAACTCTGCCCCTTTATGTCTCCCTCCTGGGAGTTAGGGGACATTGGAGACAGCTAGAACCTCTTTGACAGAGGGCGCTTGGCCACAGGCTGCCAGGACACAGGATGGGGGTGGGGTAGGGAATATGCCACCAGCCATCACTTCCTATCCAAGACCAGCAGGGGACAGAGAGACCAGAGAGTCTGCTTAAACAACAACAACACACACACACACACACACACACACACACACACACACACACACACACACATACACCTACACACGAGCATCAATGAATGAGATGATATGTCTGTGCCTCAGCAAACCTTTACAGATAAGGGAACCAAGCCCCACAGAGGTTGAGTGCTGTGACCTATCCAAGGTGTCCAAGCCAGGTGCGCCAGGTCAGACATCTTCCCCGCCAGGGACACGAGGAGGCATCCTCTGGGTCATCCAGCTGAGTGAGGAGGAGGCTCACGTAAGCCAGCCTCTCACCATATTGCCAGTCACACACCAGGTACCTTCTGTCATGGTGTCTGCCGAGACTGCCTGGTGGTCACGTCCCAAAGAATCTGTGTGACTTTTCTACTACCTCATATCAGGTTTCTCCCTGTCAATGAGAGCCCAGAATATCATCACAGGCAAGAGCAGAGGGGCTGCTTGGATGTGGAGACCTCTGACGAGTGAGCATCCTCCGAACCAGGACCTCTGATTTAGACATATCACAGGGCTTCCCCGTCAGCCCACCTGGGCCATATCCATGACACCTCCAGCTGGCGACCCTTGGTGACCCTTCCAGATGGCAGGGAGCCTGACAGGGGCCCCTGGCAGCACGTCAGCCCTTCCCTTCCCTCCTGGCTACCTCTATGCATTCCAAAAGGCATAGGCTCTTGCCAGGACTTCGGGGAGAGAGGTCAGGCCTCCTCAGACAGCCTGCTGGCCCCTATTGTCTAGAGCTCCCTGTATCCCATCTTCCTGCCTGTCCCTGGGGCTGTTGGAAACAACTGGAACCAGCTGGCACTGGCCAGGGGCTCCAGGCCCATGTCACTGACTTCGCACCTCATCTGGAGGGGGCTTGTAACATTGGAGTCCAGACAAAGAAATTACTTCCCTATGTCAGCCCTCTAAGCTGCTCGGGGGATATTCTTGCCATGCAGAGCTGAGGGACACAGAGGTAAGGGGTGGTGGCCACATAGGTGAGAGCCATAGATAAAAGCCATGAGGGTGAAGCCCAGAGGTGAGGCCACAGTGAGGAGGACCGCAGGAGTGAGTTCCTTAGAGGTGAGTACCAGAGTCAAGAGTCACGGAAGTGAGAGTCACAGGGATGATGACTACAGAACCAAGAGCCCCAGAGATCATGGACACTATGCTGAGGGCTGCAGAGCCCAGTGCCATGGAGGCGAGGACCACAGGAATCAGACCACAAGCACGGTTCTGAGGAATTCTGTGGCGTCAGTCTCTGTACGTCACAGGCCTCCCTCTGCCCCCATTCTGCCACATGCCAGTGTTGTGCCCAGGTGTCATACTGGCACACCCTCTGTTAGGATTTAGAGGGCAAGGAGGCCATGCAACAAGTGGTGATTGACAGCCATGACGCCGCCTCCTGCCAGCCCTATCCTCCGACACCCACCTCTCTGCTCCCTCTCCTACCCCACCCCGGACCTGTGTCACACTTGTGGCGTGGTTTGCTCATAAGCACAGCCACACAAGTCTCGGGAACACACCAGGCCCCTCGGCACGGCCTGTGTTTGCCCTGGCCTGCACCTCCAAATGCTTGTCTGGAAAGTCAAGCTGTATACCCTGCTATATAACCCTCACCCTTCTCCCTAGAGGGAGACAGCGCAAGGCCAGACACCTGCCCACATCACATGCCCAGGCCCCTGTGTGGTTTAATAACCTCTCAGGCTGTGTCTCCTGAACGCCTTTCAACTAATCTAGTTAACACCCGCAGTGATCCGATTACTCTGGTACTCAGTGTAAGAAACCCCAAATCTCATCATCAGAGAACGCATGAGTGGCATGGATTGGGGGTGTTCCAGAGAAGGGGCTCAACATTGATCATCACCTGCCCCTTCCCCCTAGGCCTCCAGCCCTGCTCACCTGGGTGCTCTGCCTCTAGGACCAAGTCCTGAGCCACCAACCATCCTTTCCAGTCCCCTGCACAGAAAGAAAGTGGGTGCTGTGTCTGTTACCCAGAACCCCAAGTACTCACCTCACAGCATCTAGGGGACCCTCTGACCTACTATAATTTTCCTGTAGTAGTGCCTCATAAACAGTGAAGAGAACCAGGGTGTGGGGTGCTCCTGTGGGTGCCTGACCCACCTGAACTTCCAGGAACACCTCTAAATCCAGTATTCCCTGCTGGCACTGGACATAGGTCCACTTGGGAGGGACAGGAGCAGGAGCCAAGGGCAGAGCCCACCCGGCCTCCTGGAAGAAATATAGCCAGATCTGCAGAGATAAGATAGGCAGGATCCTGGTGCGTGTTTAGGGGTATCCTACCAACCTCCAAGACTTCTCTGGGTATGCAATAGTCTCCCCTTATCCAGGGCTTTACTTTCCGTCAGCTGAGGTCAATCACAGTCCAAAAATAATGAAATGGAAAATTCTAGACATAAACAACTTACACTGTAAATAACTTCTGGCACCATATATTATTACAGTTGCTTTTCTTCATCATTTGTTATTAAAGGTAAGGGGGGGTCCTACTGTAGGTGGGGCTGGCTGAACTCAGCTTTCTTCCTGCCCTCTTCTTGGTGCCCCGAACAGTGCACAGCAAGCCCTCCCTGGGTGTCCATTCCTGCCCCTGTTCCAGAGAGCAGAATGGTCTACCATCTCAGTCCCAGTCCGGCTGCTTCCTCTTCCCTGTGCTCCCTCCTTCCCTGTTTGGCTCGAGGTGGCATTTCAAGAGCTCCCAGTTAGACTCCAGACAGCTATGTTCCTGGAAGGCAGCTCATCAGACAGAGAGCCGAAGGGGACAGATGGCTGGAGACTGGCTGGGGCTTAGCAGGGAGGCCACCATGAGCTCCGTGAGGTCGCCCTGCTTCAAAACTAAAAAAGGCTGCAGACTCCACCACTCCTCTCACCAGGTCCCCACTCTGTTGAGATCATTCCTGTCATCCCATGAGCTCTGCTCTGACACCTTCCAGTTGCACGGGTAGAGCCCGGCTGGCAGGTTCAGGACAACCCTGTGGAACCAGTCTCCAGTTCGGTCATGATAGAGACCCAGGGCCTCAGGCATCTCAAGTGACACAGGTGTCCGCCTCTTCCTTGGGCTTGGCTGAGGACAGCCACGTGTGATTTCTTCAGGCTAGGAAGCTACCTTCCTCTGTGCTGTGTGAGCTGGGTGGGGACGAGGTGGCAATGATCCGGGTTTTGAACTGAGGAGGTTGAGCAGACCCAGCATCTCCTCTTACATGTGAGGAGCTGAGCTGAGCTCATTAGTGGCACAGGGGAAGTGTCCCTGGAGAAGCCGGGCCCGCTTCTTGGCAGCCTGTAGCCTCTAACTGAGCATGCAGTGCACTTCCCAAGGTGTGACCATTTTCTCACTGCCTGCTTCTCCCTTGCAAGGTATCCTGACCGCCCTGCAATGGCTGTCCTCGGAGACTGCCCTTTCTACCTTAGTGGGTATGGAGAGGACCTGGGCATCATGGTACCCTCTAAACTTTTCTCCTGTGCCATGTTCTAGCCAAGTGATTCTCAACCTTCCTATGCTGAAACCCTTTAATACAGTTCCTCGTGTTGTGGTGACTCCAACCATAAAATTATTTTCATTGCTACTTCATAACTGTAATTTTCCTAGTGTTATAAATCATGTTGTAAATATCTGTGTTTCCTGATGGTCTTAGGCAACCCCTGTAAAAAGGATCGTTGGACCCACCAAGGGGTCGAAACCTGTAGGTTAAGAACCACTGCTCTAGTGCCTTGTGACCTCCAGGTACATGGGATTCCAGATCAGTCAGGTTCCAGGTTCCAGGCACACTTCCATGTTCAGTAAAAAAGGACTTGTCTTATCTCTTTTAATTTAAAAAAAAAAAAAAGGTGTGCATGAATATGGGTTCCTGTGTGCCTATGTGGAAGTCAGAGGACAACCTTTGGTATCAGTCCTTTTCACTTTGTTTGAGACAAGATCTCTTATCCTAGGCTGCGTGCATCAAGCCTGACTGTAGGCTTTTGGAGATCTCCTGCCTTTGCCCCCCATCTTGCCATAGAGCCCTGGGGTTGCAGACACATGCTGCCATGCCTGGTTTTCTGTGGGGTCTCTAGATCTGAACTCAGGTGCTCATGCTTGGGCAGTAAGTACCTTACCTACTGAGCCATCTCCCCAGTCCAGGACTAATCTGTTGTCACAAGTATTCCCCCATATTGCAGGTATATCCTACACCCCCCAAAAATCTGGTCTGCACAGACCCCAGCCCTCACAGTTAGGGTCTGGAAAGAGGTTTCCCTGTGGGTCCTGGTTCACATATGGAGCCTGGGACTAAAGGAGCCGGGACTGTACTGGAGGAGGGAGATAGACGAGAAAGCAGGCATGACACCCCCAAACTATTTCCCTTTACTTGTAGCTAACCTCTGACCTCAGTGGGCCCACCTCATTCTCTGCGGCAGGAGCGATGTGAGCAAGCCCAGGGTGGGTGGTCCAGATGAGGGACACCATAATGGGTGGAGCCCTGAGATTCAGTCTCTGCCCACCACTGCACTATCAGAATGCCCAGCACAATAGGCCAAGAATCTGATAGGACAGACATTCACTCTATGTAGCAAATAGTGCTAGGTCTCTGCTCTTGTTCTCCATGATGGGCAAAGCCAACTCTGCCTTGCTGACATGTATCCTGCAGGACCCTCAGGCTTTCCAGCATCATTCCCCCCCCCCAGGGCCATCAAATGCCTGGGAAGGAGGGGTTGGTCACCAGGCTGTCAATTCTCACGTATTCCTGGTACTCAGCCGCATTCGCACATGCCCAGATTCCGGGAACAGCCTCCCACCGACCCTCTGATCCAGGCTCTCCCCCTCCATCCTTCCTGCAGACAGCTGTCCAATTCATCTCGCTAAATGTCCTCTTTCATCACACACCTTCCCCTTCTCAAAGGCCCCCACCATTCCCTGGTTCCTACGGAGCCAAGACTTTGATTGCTGCCACCTTTTAAACCTCTGTATCCTCTGTATCTGCATCCTTGCCAGAGGCCTGGTTCCCCCCACCACTAACCGCCCCCCCCCTCCCCGTCCCTCTGGCCATTGGAAAGAGGCCACTTTCGGACTGGAACGCACACATTTGCAGGTGCTCCCGATGACAGCTGCCTGCCTTCTCTTTAAGGCTCTCCCTCTTCCAGTCCTTTGCAGTTCACCTGATTACAGCAAGGACAAAGGCGTCATTAGGCGCTAATGGCACTTAGTACCTGTGAAGCACCTGTTAGTCCCCAGCCTTCTGCAAGCTGGCTGCTCAGAATCCAGCACACGGCAGCCAGAGATGAGAGCCCATTACTGCTCTGCCCATTTGCCAGCTTGCCTGCCTGCCTGCCCTTAGGCCCCACCTTGGGTCCCAGTGTCCAACAACCAGACCAGAACTTCTTGTCCCAGCACCAGCCAGCACCACCCTAGGAGCAGTGAGAACAGAGCAAATATTGGGTATTGTCCATGTATTTCCCTGTCTGTCTTTACCCGTGCCGGGTGTCCCTATTTCACAGACTAGGAAACTGAGGCTGGGGCACGAGTCGGGGTGTGTGCTTGGCTAAGGCTTATAGTGCTATCAGGCAGTAGGGTGGGATGCAGAGCCACATCTGTCCAGCTTCAAGGTTACCTTCTTGGCTCCCTGCTCTTGCATGCGTTTAACTGGCTTCCTTCCTTCAACTCTGTAAATCTGACCTACACCTCAAAGCCCAGATCCTCGAGAGCCTCATTTACTCTATTTCTCAAGTGGCCTCAAGCACCTGAGACTCTGCTCATTGGGAGAGACCCAAAAAGACATTATTAACACACACTATTCTTGTGTGTGTGTGTGTGTGTGTGTGCACACACACACACGCGCGCGCGCAGTAATCTCTCCAGAGCTAAAGAGTTCAGTTCTTAAACATCTACAATCCTCCCATCACACAGTGGTAACAGCTGGGTTAAAGAGGAGTATACAGTAGGCACTGACTAGACAGACCGAGGGAGCAAACAGTTGCAGTGCCCTCCTTTAATAGATCGCTGCATACAGCCAAGCCTTTCCCTGTGGTCATACTGTGTGCAGCGGGAGGGGTAAGCCACCCACTCTAGCCTCATTGGCTCTGCTCCCAGTCCTGCCCTGCGACTCCACTGGGACATCTTGGACAAGTTACCTGCCCCACCCCCACCCTTGTCCAGGAGATCCTCCACAGGGCCCACTTTAAGAAGACTGTAGCAGAAGGGGAGGCGGGCTGACCTATGTGCAGCACCTGCTATTCAGAGAGCTCCCTGGGGCTTCCCTGTGTCTGGGCCCCACCCTGGACCCATACTGCCCTAGCCTATGAGAACTCTGTGGTGTTCCACCCTCCTCCATTGTGAGTTACAAGGTACCCCAGCCTCAGCCCTGCTGATCTTTGGAGCCAGGGCATCCTGGGAGGTAGGATGCTGTGGCACTGGATGCCAGTGTGACAACTGAAATGTCACTAGGCTTTACCAAATGTCCCCTGGGACCATAGTGACTGCCACAGCAGATGAAAAACAGTTCCTCACATGCTGGTCCTCCAACCTAAGGGTACATCAGTATCTCCTTGGAGACTATAAAACTCGCACTCCTGAGCCCCACTCCAGAGGTCCTGGCTTATCCTCAGAACCGGCATTCCTTAGGGATTCCTGAGGACCCCGCTTTGAGAACCACTGTACAGGTGTCCCACCAACACGGTTGGCCTCTGGTGGTGATGAGGCAAGATTCCAAACTGAGCTCCTGAACAGAGAGCCAACTCGCCGGGCATATACAAGATTACAGACTAATTCTGAGATTGACAAATAAGCAAGACCCATAGACTTGAAGGATAAGGAGAACACTGAAGAGAGGCAGCTGTGCACTTAGGAGGAGCCCATGCAGGGAAATAGGGGAAGCCAGATCTGGAGAGGTCAGAGGGGTTGCTGGCTGAGGGTTGTTCGCAGAGGACCTCAGGGCTAGACTGTTCAGAACCAGATGGAAAAGCTCATTGACTAGGGCCAGCAGAGCCAAGGACAGAGTGCTCTACCTGAATGGGGCGTCATCAGCTCTAGAAGTGGCTGGATGTCTCATCTGTGAATAGCTAAATGAGTCCCAGCACTTGGCGCGCAGAGATGATAATGTGCAGAGACACCCCCATCATCGAGCCCAAGGGACAGAGATAGATGCAGACTCACAGCTGCTCAATGGAGTGGCAGTGCCCGGCGACGCAGGGAGACAGGCGTGCCGTGAGTAGCCCTGGGGCAGTGACGGCGCAGTCACTTGGCAGCTGCGCAGTGGGGATGGCAGCAGTAGCTTGACCCAGCTCTGCCCTCACATAAATGGCTCCAGGATCCATCCCCATCCTGTGGCTTTGGGATACACAGCCAGGTCAGGACTTAGTGGTAGGCTCAAACCAGCTGGCTCAAGGGGCCTATCCCAGTGACCCTAGACTCCATAGCCCAGAGGTGGAATCTCAAAAGCTGGAATTTGAGACAGAGACTGTGCCAACTTGTGGCTGCCTGGATCCCTCTGGGTCTCTTCCCTAGCAGTTATAGGCTAGATGTGGTCCTGGACCATTACTTGGGACATTTTACGTCTCACTCGAAAGCTATAAGAGACATTGTCTACCCCCCTATTTAGAAGAGGACACAGAGGGTCAGAGTGGCCACTAGGAAGCAGCTGAACCAGAGCTCCTGAACAGACCCACCTCTGAAGACCATCTTAAATGTGGTTTTCCTGCCTCTTAACACAGAGCTTATGTTCCCTCCACATCCCTCATAGAGACGTCATGAGAATCAGACAGGACACATCTCAACGTTACAACTCTGAGATCACAGTCACAGCCCCTGGACTCCTGAGCCTTTGTGTCTCGAGAGCCAGGTGTGCTCATCTCCAGACATCAGGGGACACGCTTCGGTCAGCCTGGCCAGGGGCTGGGAATCAAATTGGGGTGTCCCCCCAAACGGGTGCCCGCCCACCCCCCACACAGTGTGCCGAAGCATCCAAAATTAAATTTCACGCCTGGCTGCACAGAGATACCAACTCAGCCCCGTGTGTTTACGGCTCGAGGAGGAGATAAGATTTGATTAAGAAGGCCGCTATTAATTTATGGAGTACGCTGGCGCGAAGGGAGAGGCTGCTTTTAATTAATAGCCAGAAGGAGTTTACGCTTTGGGTCTCAGCGAGGGGGAGAGGGCTAGGAGGCTCGGCAGTGGATGAATGGATTCAGCCACTCTCTCACCTTCTTTCTGAAGAGGGTATAAATAAATAAAAGGCAATGGGGAGGAGAGAGGCTGTTCTGGCTTAGGAGAATGGCAGGTGGGCTGGAGAACCAGCCAGCAGTGGTGGGGGGAAGGAAAAGGAAGAGGGGGAGAAGGAAGGAGGAAGAGCGAAGAAGGGGAGGAGTTGTGAGGGGGAGGAGGGAGGAGAAGGAAGGAAGGAGACAGAAGGGAAGAGGGACTTCACTTTGCAAAGTGCTAGCATCGCAATAAACCCTTCACAGGGAGGACCTTGTCCTGGCTTTCCCACAGCCCCAGGAGGCTGCAAACATCCCCCAAAGGGATCCAATGGCTGTTGTGTCTCCCTTTCCCAGCATTAGTATTACCTTCCAAATGTAGTTCTAGCCACCTACTCCTTGTCCCCCAGGACCCTTGATGCCTTTGGAGTGTGCTTGAGTCCCCTGGATGAAATGACAGAGTCGATGTTCGGAATCACAACAATGCTCATGTGGAGTTCTGATCCTCTAGCTGGCTTACAGTCACTAATACAATATAAATGCTGTGTAAACAGTCTATTGTTTAGGGACACTGACATGGAAGAAGTCAGTGTGTTTAGTACAGACAGAATTTGGGGGGTGGTATTTTCATCTGATGCTGGTTGCTGGTCATTGGTCAGAGAGTGCATGGGACAAGGGCAGACTCTGAGTACTTCTGGTCTTAAGCTTATTTTAGATAAGAAACTGAGGGCTCAGAGAAGCCTAGTAACTTAACAAGGTCAAACAGTTGTTTAGCAGAGTGGCCTTCTCCATGACGCCATCTGCAGGCTCACAGGGGAGCTTTGCTCATTCAGGCTCCTGTGATGCGTGGCTGCCAAGAACAGGGTAGTCAGGGGTGTGGGGAGCTCTTGCCCTGGGCCCGCCCGCCTGTTGCTTTACACTGCCACCACACCACACATCTAAACACATCTAATGTACTCTTACACATGTTGAGAGCTGAGAGTAACTCCGATGGACTTTATTTGAATATGCTCGGAGTGTGATGCACAGACTGACAGTACCAGCATTGGCCAGACACATCAGAGCACCAGGGAAGGCCCAGGGACCTGCTGTCCAACAGATCTTCTTGGAGATTCCATTACCATTCTCTTGAACCTTTTTACAGACAGTGAAACTGAGGCCCAAAAAGAGACCCCCAAGTGTTCTAAGAGCACAAAACAGGATGGCAGACATGAGCAGGGGCTAGCCTTGGACAGACTCCTAATCCTCATCCTGGTACCTTCTGGGCCAGTTAACCCTAATAGCTGCTTCTCTGGCTTTAACAAAATACCTGACCT
The DNA here is from genome assembly GCF_004664715.2 of Peromyscus leucopus. Classification (NCBI taxonomy): domain Eukaryota; kingdom Metazoa; phylum Chordata; class Mammalia; order Rodentia; family Cricetidae; genus Peromyscus; species Peromyscus leucopus. The sequence goes on from NC_051086.1 coordinate 78,214,104, forward strand.
GAAACAGCTAGAGAAGGGCGTTGTTTTGGCTCACAGTGTGCGGGCACAGTCCATCGTGGTGGGGAATGCATGGTGACAGGTGCTTGGGGCAGCTGGTCACATTACAGGACTCAGAAAAAGATGAACACTGGTACTCAGTTCACTTTCTCCTTTTTATGCAATGACCAGAGCCCATGGGAAACCATAGCACCACCAAAGTGCCACCCATGGTTATGGTAGGTCCTCTCACCTCACTTAACCTAATACAGACATTCCCTTACAGACACACCCAACTATTTGTCTCCTGGTGATTCTGTCGACTTGATGGTCCATATCAACCATCACAGCCCGCAGCATCCCCAGCAGGATGCTGTGGAAAGGGCATATGGACCAGGCAGGGCTGGCTTCGGATCGCAGCTTTACTTCCAGCTGCGTAGCTCTGTGCAGGTTTCTCAGCAAGCAGCCTCAGTGAGCTGGCACCACAGCATGCCAGGCAGGGTGACAGTAAGAAGCCAGCACGAGGCCACCACTCCACAATGCCTTTGGGACAGAGCAGAAAAGTAGACTCGCCTCTGTCCCCTTCATCCCGTCTTTCATCTTCCCTCGGACACTGGTTTCTAATCAGCAGTGACCACAGATGAGCAGTCATCAGCATCCATCTCCGCCAGCAAATCGCCAGGTGTCAACCTCTGAATCCCTGCGTCTAAATCACTCTGTGCTCTGTGATGGAGGATGGAGACTGGAGACCGAAGCCGGGAACGTGTGAGTGGGAGGGCAGGAAGGGACTCCAGTCGGATGGAGAGACCCTGCTTCAGTACAGACATTTGGGGAAACAAAGGCACAGAGGAGACTGTGGTACCCAGAGTCCACATTGTAGGCATCTGGCATAGCTAGAAGTAAGCTCCACCTTGGGCCCTGCACTGCTCAAGAGTCCTGTCCTCAGGGTGTCTAACATACAGCTACTGTTCTGTGGGTACCTGCTGGGACCAACCACCCTTCAGAGCCCCATTCAAGCCTGAGGACAGGACCGTGTAGAGGTAGCGTGTCCTTACCTCCAAGTCAGCTGTGGCTCTCTTAGGAGAAGGTAGGAAGATGCCCTCCCTGGGCACAGGCACAGGGCAACTGGTCCAGGACATTCTAACAGAATGAGCTCACCCATCCTATCCTACTGGGACCAGCAGCCTTTCGGGGTAGGATGGCACTGTGTATGAGAACCTTACCTGGCCCACTCTGGACCTCTGAGTCCTACCTATACCCACACCTTGGGCCTGCCAGCTGCCATCCCTATCGCTGGGGGTGAGGGAGCCGGGTTCCCCATGGCCATTCCCAGCTGCCAGCTCTCCCAATAGCCACTGTGTAGGGGCTTCCTGCTTTGGGCACCATGTCTCTCCTGTCTGCAGTGCCAGTGAAACTCTGGCCGTCCTGCAGTGGCCAAATCCCTGTATCCCCAGCCCTCTAGAGTCTCCTCTACTAAGCAATCCAGGTGTCCTTCCTGGCTGCAGCCAGTCCTTGGAGATCCAGCCTGCATGCCCAAGAGGACCAATCCCCGCTGGCACATAGAGGCCAAACGTGTTGATAGCACTTCCTGGTCCTTCTCCCCCTCATCCATGTACTCTCTCTTATGCCAGGACCCCTGGGCTTGAAGTGGGGAGTCACAGACAGGCGATGAGGAAGCCACCCCTCCCCTGCCCCCTACCAGGTGTGTAAGTAGCAATCCCAGGAGCCTCAGCTTGTCAGCAGGGGTGATTCCAGCCAAGGCACAGGACACAGGTCCTTTCTTCCTGTCCTGATAGCCAGCCTTCCTCTTTACCTTTTGCAGTGGTTCACAACCTGTGGGTCACAACCCCAAATATTGTGGTAGTTTAAATGTAACTGGCCCCCATAATCTCATAGGGAGTGCCACTATTAGGAGGTGTGGCTTTGTTGAAGTGGGTATGGCCTTGTTGGAGGAAGTGTGTCACTGTGGGGTGGGCTTTGAGATTTCCTATGCTCAGGATACCACCCAGTGTCTCAGTCAACTTCCTGTTGCCTGCAAGCCAAGTTGTAGCCAGCACCTCATCTACCTGCATGCCTCCATGTTCCCTGCCATGATGGTAATGGACTGAACCTCTAAAACTGTAAGTGAGCCACCTCATTTAAATGTTTTCTTTATAAGAGTTGCTATGGGCCAGGTGGTGGTGGCGCACGCCTTTAATCCCAGCACTCAGGAGGCAGAGGCAGGCGAATCTCTGTGAGTTTGAGGCCAACCTGGGCTACAGAGTGAGTTCCAGGAAAGGTGCAAAGCTACACAGAAAAACCCTGTCTTAAAAAACCAAAAAAAAAAAAAAAAAAAAACCAAAAAAAAAAAAGAGTTGCTATGGTCATGGTGTCTCTTCAGAGCAATAGACTCCCTAACTAAGATAATCATGATTCATAATGATTCATAAAAGTAGCAAAATTAAGTTATGAAGTAGCAATGAAAATAATTTTATGGTTGGGGGTCACCACAACATGAGGAACTATATATATCAAAGGGTCACAGCATCAGGAAGGTTGAGAACCACTGCTCTAGAGTGAGGGAGATTGCTCATGCCTTGAGAAAGGATGTGAGATATGTTGTATAGACCAGGGCCCTGCTTCCAAAGGAGAGCATCAACCCATCTGCATAAGGGACAGCCTGTGCCAGCTGTTCAAGGTTCCAACTCAGCAGGGAAACTGGTCAAGGTTCCCAGTGCTACAGAGCATCTAAAGTCTGTGGGAGCCAGGACTCAACCACAGTGCCCCCTCCTCACCCCATGGATAGTTAGCAATATCCTGGTGAAGATTGTAATGGGCAAGATACCGCCCTGGTCTAGAGGGAGACACTTACTGGGCCACTAGAGGAAGTGACAGGATTCTGAATGTAGTCACCGACGGATCTATGACCTAGAATGGGAGGCGGGATTCAAGATCTTCCCAAAGGAGGTGGCTAACTAAGCTGATCCCTAAAGCTGTAGGGGTTGGTAGACAAAATTAAAAGATAATTGTCCAGACAGCAAGGACAGAAGGTGTGAAGGTGTAGGCATAGATAGGGGAGCTGAAAGAAAGCTAATAAGGAAGAGACTGATGGGCTCCAAGGGGCTCATGGGTGGGGTGTGGAACAAGCCAATGAGACAGACATGAACCACCGCAACCATACATGTGCCCACAATGTGATAGTACAGTGTTGGGGAGAACGGGAGACTTTCTAGGTAGGTAAATCTAGACTGTGTTTAAGGGGTCCACGGTTGCCTCCCAGAAAGGGGGGTGTCTCTGTTCTGTTCCGGGACCAACAGAGCATGAAGAGACACAGAGGGTAGTCAAGGGCATAGTCTCGCCTGGCAGTGAGGTGGCTGGGACAGGGTTGGTGGGGGTCAGGGATGACTGGGTGGGAGGGCAGGGCCGTTTCCCCAGAGCCTGTCCCTTGGATGTCATACTTTCTGGCTGGCAGGCTGGCAGGCTTCTACATTATTAATAGTGACACATAGTAAACATTTTGATAATTGTCACAGCCACAGGCTTTGCGAGTCAGCACCAGCTGTTAGCAGCATGAAGAAGAAGCGAATCGCCTGCGCCCGCATACCAGGCTCCCCATCCTCTGCTTTATCCTGCCTCCCATCAGTCAAGTGCATGCTGCCTCAGCCTGAAATGGGACATTTCAGGAGTGCAGGGGAGGGACACTCCCTCACCTTCCTCATCCAGCCCCAGAGATAGAGCTCAGCCAGGTTCTGTGCCTCCCTGAGTGACAGTGTGGAGCTTGCAATCCCCAGTAGGTGAGACTGCCCTCCCCAAATCACACTGTCCCCAGCCCGTCCCAGCCCAGTGCCCCCACTGCACAAAGCAAGCCCTCTCCTATGGAAAGGCCCCAGGAAGGGAGCGGGATGCAGGGAGACCTTATGTGAGAAAAGAGGGATCTCTTCTCCCAGGTATTCTTGGACAGTGGTCCCTTGCAAAGCTGATATTCTGGGAATGCACCTTCCCCAGAGTGGGTAGACATGACAGGTGGATGGTGGTGGATGGTCCATGGTGCTCCTGGGTGTGAATGGATGTCATCCTGGATGAGGAGGTCTGGCCAAGTGACGAGACCACCAGTGACAGGAGGGGTGTGTAGCAGTGTGCTTTTGAGAGCTAACCTGGGAAGCCTGTGGACCAGAACTAGGGCCCCGAGGCATGGGAATGAATTTCAAGTCCCCTCTAGGTGCCTTGGGAACGCACCAAGGAAAAGAGACTGGCCTCAAGAGTCATTTTGGGAAACAAGCTAAGGCTTAATGGTTGCTCCTGGGGCTGACTCGGTGGCCTGCGGGGCTTGGCGCAGCTCGAGTGTATGAGGCGTCAGAGGCCCTGGCGAACTGGGCTCTCTTCCATCTCTCCTTCTCCGCCGCCCATGTCTGCTTCCTCCACAGTGCTTTGCTCACAGAGCACAAGCTCAAAGGTGAAAGCATTGAGAATTCTTTAAGCTGAGTATGGACCACACATCCTCACACCGATGAGGCTGGTCTGGGTCGCTGGGAACCTCTGTGTTGCAGAGAAGTAAGCTGTAGTTAGAAGCACCATCCTCGTGAGGGAAGGGACAGGGCAGGGGACAAACCCAGGGTACAGGACAGAGATGGGGTCATGCTTACAGGGTGTAGCCAATTGTAATAGGAATTTGTCCTTGAGGGAACAAGGGAAGGAAGTAGGGATCTATGGGAGAACCTGCTGCTGGACAGGACCAGGGAAGCCTTCAGGATTCATTTTTGCAAGACAGTCCTAAGAGAGATTTGTTGGTTTTTTGGGTTTTTTTTTTTTTGGTTGGTTGGTTTTTTTTTTTTTTTTTTTTTTTTTTTTTTTTTTTTTTTTTGAGAGAGAGAGAGAGAGAGAGAGAGAGAGAGAGAGAGAGAGAGAGAGAGAGAGAGAGAGAGAGAGAGATTGAGATTGATTTGTTTCTTAAGGTCCTGGAGGCTGGAAGGCCAAGAGCTGAGTGTAGCAAGGTTAGTTTCCTCTGACCCTCTCCATGGCTTGCAGATAGCCACTTCCTCCCTGTGTCCTCCAATGGTCATCCCTCTGTGCCTGTCCAAAAATGCTGTCCCCTTCCCCACCTCCCATGATGGCAATGGACCTTAGGCTTTTCATATGGTGGGCAAGCTCTCTGACACAGCTATATGCCTAGCTCTTGTTTTTCTGAGATGATGGATTGCTGTGTATGTAATCCAGGCTGGACTGGAACTCAAGGTTCTCTTGCCTCAGCCTCCAGGGTGCAGTGGTCACAGGGGATGCATGAGCAGACCCAGGGCAAATCTCTCCTCACAAAGACAGCACAGTGAATGGGGGTCTCCTCTAGTGAATTCTGTAAAGTGTCCCCTCTCCAAACACAGTCACCTTCTCAGTCAGCAGGACCTAGACCCTTATATGAATTCAGGGACCACAGTTCATTCCTGTGAAGTACCTGACAGAGTGCCATTTGGACCAAAATTTAAACAATGACTTTAAAAATAGTGATGGGGGAGGAGACCCTTCCAGACAGATGAGCATTGCCCAGGAAGCTCTGGGGTTAGCTGAGGGTAGGTGAGGGTGTTGAAGAAGATTCTAGAACATGGTGCCCAGTAATTTGCAGGTAACTGTGGTTGATGTGGGCCTTGATGAGAACATGGTTTCTAACCCAAGAGCCTGTAGCTGATTTGAGAAGATTACCGATCTCCTTGACTGTGAGGAGAATGGGCTCAAAGAGGCTGCATGGAGTCGAGTGAGAGATGCCTGAACAGGTAGAGGAAGATGGCCGCAGCTGGACCAGCACCGTGACTTCATGATGAGCAATGTATAAAAATACAGAGAAAGGCCGGGCAGTGGTGGTGCAAGCCTTTAATCCCAGCACTTGGGAGGCAGAGGCAGGTGGATCTCTGTGAGTTCGAGGCCAGCCTGGTCTCCAAAGCGAGTTCCAGGAAAGGCGCAAAGCTACACAGAGAAACCATGTCTCGAAAAACAAAACAAAACAAAACAAAACAAAACAAAACAAAACAAAACAAAACAAAACAAAACAAAACAAAAGAATACAGAGAAAGAAGTAAAAGCATTGGTGGGGACATTGTGGGGTCTGGTGCTGGGATGGCTCCTGGCCTTCTGCCTGGCCACTGTAGAATGCCTGACTGAGAGAGAGCATAGTGGATAGGACACCTCACCAGGGATGAGGACACTGGATTTGGTACATGGTGACTCTTGTGTCTTGGAGATACATGGTAGAGATAAGTGAGGGCATGGGGCCTGGAGAATGTAAATTTCAGAGGGACCAACCATATATGAACCACTTCTTCATCCCTCTTCCGCATTTAGACCATTGTGAGGACACCATCCACCCAGATAGTTCAGGACGCCCACCTTATTTTACAGCCCTATGATTCAGACGCTCCATTCTGTCTTTGCCACAGAACTCAGAAGGGTAGGGCTCTTCTCCTTTCCACTAAACCCAGTTCTTGGGGTCCCTAGCCTCTGCCTGTACCTCCTTGGTAATGCTCTCTGTGTTTGTAGAGTAAATAAGATGTTGAGTGATAGAATCTATGTCCTGAGGCTCCAATGCCAACAGACTTAAGCATCTTTGGGATACACTCTACAAAAGTCTTCACAGGCCCCTGGAAAGCTCTTATCCACAGCTAGTGTTGCTTTGGACATCACATCATTGCTTCTCTTTTCTCTGTGTCCCTCGACTCCAGTTCCATCTCCCAGAGACTACTTTCAAAGCTCTTTAGGCTTCCCACCTCCATTTCCTGTCCATATAGTGTTGCAAGGGACATATTCCCTCTTGGAGGTGGTGCAGGTAGGGAGGGCTGTGGTGGAACCCAGGGAGATAGCGACCCAATGTCCTCAGAAGCCCTCCAGTGCTCAGAGGTCATGGTGCCTCCTTATCGACTTACTTGGTTTCCTTGGGGGTCATGGTAATGAAGGTTAATTCTCAGAACTGCACAGAAGGCCTGGATGCCAATGGGTAATGTAAGCAGCACTGTGGGGTTGCCAGCCAGCATGGAGCAATGTAGTTAAGGCAGTTTATAGGAATGACTGTAAAGATTTGCTGCCAGTGACAGGTGGACAAAGTCTACCAAGGCAAAGAACACCTGCTCAAATGGTGGCCTAAGGAAGAAAAGGAGAGGACGGTTTGGTCCCAAGGAGCCTGAGCTGGCCAGTGTCTCCAGAGGTTATATGTAGAACCTTCAAGTGTTAGACAATGTCCACTCTCCTCTACCCAGAGGACGCAAGCAGCCGGCAAAGTTGGTGAAGCATCAATACTGGATCCTGGGTCTCCTGACTCCCAGCATGCTGATCTCACACTAAAACATAGAGAGGGCAGGGTGGAGAGAGTGCAGTCAGTGATGTGTTTGCTATGCAACCACGAGGACCTGGGTTCAGTACCCCACAGCCCACATAAGAAACTGAGCACGAGCAGTAGATCGTCAACACGAAGCCAACGCAAGGCTGCTTTAGAGAAGGGTTTGTTGGCTGGTTGTTTATTCCATAATGCTTAGTCTGGGAATAGGAATTTTTAACCTTCCAATATTTTTGCTTATGTATTATGATTTTTAGGTTTGGGTTTTGATGGCCTCTGTGTGCAAATGTGTGTGTGTCTGTGTCTGTGTTTCTTGTGGTTTTTCTTTGGCTCTTTTTTCCCCCTGTGGGTTTGTTTGTTTTATCCTATTCTGGCTTGTTTGTTTGTTTGTTTATCTCATTTTAATTTTAGATGCCTGTTTGTTTTCTAATGAGAGAAGGCAAGAAAGGGATTTGGTGGATTTGCATGGGTAAGGAGGTGGGGAGCATCTAGGAGGTGCTGGGGGGCAGACCATATTCCAAATGCATGGTTGAAAAAAATCCATTTTGAATAAAAGAAGGAGGAGAATGAGGAGGAGGAGGAGGAGGAGGAGGAGGAGGAGGAGGAGGAGGAGGAGGAGGAGGAGAAAATATGAGCATGGTGGTTTCTCTTGTAATCCCAGTGCTGGCTAGGCAGAGACAGGTGGATTCCTGGGACTCTCCTGCCAGCCAGCCTATCCTGCTTGACAAGCTCAGGCCAATGAGAGACCATCTCAAAAAAGTGGATGGCTCCTGAAAAGCAACATCCAAAGTTGTTCTCTGACCTCCACATATATACATGCATGAGCATGCATTCATTTGTATACACACACACACATACACACACACACACACACACACACACACACACACACACACACACACACACACACAGTTTTCCAAAGCCAAGAGAAGCCAGGATTCTGCCATCTCTAGGCACCATGGATGCTCCCGGCTTCCTCAGGCCATGAGGGGTCACTGAGGGGTCACAGGTGCAGTGCCTGCCGCAAGCTGACACCTAGATGGCACAGGTGAAGGCGGCCTCACTGGTCCTCCAGCCCTAAGTGTCTCTTCTGTCTTCCTGGGTCCCTTGGGCTGACCCAGTACTCTCTGGCCTGCCCAGACCGTCTGCAGGTTTAATACTGGGGAGCTTCTCCCATTTGCAGAATGCTGTCTTCATCCTTGGGGTATCCTGTCTGTCCTTGGGGTATGGGCTGCCCATCCTGGGGACAGCATCTACACCCTCTTGCCTCCTAGCATGCTCTGTATTCGTCTGTGCCTCCACATCCCAGACACCTCCTCGTTGATGCGGGAACTTAGCAGCTGTTCAGTTTTCTTTAATGGGAACCCACTGGTCCTGTCCTGACCTTCGGTGAATCTTTCTCCTCCCATCTCGTCCATGTCCTTTTCCTGTGTCCCCATCTCATTACCGGGGTGGAGGGTACCCACAGTGCTCTTTGCCATGTGTTTCTTTACTCCGTGAGTCTGCAAGCCCCCGGGGACCAGGCGTCACTCTCTGTGAGCCCCAGCCCCCAGATCTCATTCCTATTCCTCTCCTGGGCCTGACATGGCTGTGTTGCAGGCGTCTGGGTGCACGCTCTGTCTCCCATGCTAGGATCAGCTCCTCCAGCACAGCAATTGTCTATTCATCTTTAATTCCATAATTACAAAGACAACAATCCTATCGCGCCTGCCAAGTGCCAGGCACAGTCCTGAGTGCTTTATACATATTAACCCGCTTAATCCTGACCCCGCCCCGGGAAGCAGATGTGATGATGACCCTGGTCTACAGACACGGTAGAGACATGTGGAGAGGTAAAATGATGCCTGTGGCAGGTTCTGTGGCCAGCAAGAGGCAAAATGTTAGCTCCACATGGGTCTGCTCCAGTGTGCCTGGTTCAGAGCGACCTCGGAGGTCGGTGGAATGACTCAGATAGACGCAGGGTCTGTGAGGGAGATACCTAAGGGTTTCTTCTAATGTGAGAATGATTACGGGTCTAGATAGAGCTCAGCCAGGGTGAGTGAGTGTGTGTGTGTGTGTGTCTGTCTGTCTGTCTGCCTGCCTGTCTGTCTGTCTGTCTCCATTTGTCCATCCACCCGTTGGTCGGTCTGTCTGTCTGTCTGTGTTTATATAGCTGTGTGTGGAAGCCAGAAGGCAAGCTCAGCTGTTGTTCCTCAAGACGCTGCCCACCCTGTTTTGTTTGGGTTTTTTTATGAGACGAGATGTCTCACTGGCCTGGAGTTCCATGAGTAGGACCTCAGGGATCCATCTGTCGCTGCCTTCCCAGTGCCGGGATTACAAGGGTGCACCACCATGCCAGGCTTGTATAAAAAAAGGGGATTCTGGGGATTGAACTCAGACCCTCATGCTTGCATGGCAAGCATCTTTCTAATGGAGCAATGGAGCCAGCTCCCCAGCTCTCAGGGCAGGGTTGTGACTTTGCAGCCTCCCTAGCAGGTTAGGCAGGTGTCTCAGCCCAGCACCAGCACCAAGAGTGAGTGGTGGGACCAGGGTTGTTTGATTCCTGGAGGATACACACATCCAGCGGATGCCCAAGGCTATGTCCAGCTCAGGCTCTCACAGGGAATCCAATCTGCCACTGAAGCACTAAGCAGGGGTCAACTGGCTTCCCCAGGGCTGGTCTGTGCTGAGGTACAGATGTAGACTCTTGGCTGGTGTCCCCTTCAATCCCAGAGGCCTCTGGGATATCTCTTAAGCTTTCACTTGAGAGCTGACTTCTCATGACTTGGGACCCACTTGGTTCATTTCTTCCTGAGCCATCTCCATGTGAGCACCTGATCCCCGACACACACTGTGTTGACAGGAGGCGTCTAGAGCACGTGGGTGGAGAGGCAGGGGCTGGGTGCCAGCTTGGCATTAAATGTTTATTATGTTAGAGCAAGATGGTTAGTTAGCACACCTACTGCTTCAGAAGGGAGGTGGAGGGGGAGGTGGAGGGGATGCTGTGCCCCGGGGGACTTTTGTCTCTTGACTGACAGCTGAACCTGATGGAGAGGGTGAAGCTGGCCCTTCAGAGACTGCTCCACACCCCTACCCGCCCACCCCCCCCATACAGATAATGATCACACAGAATTGTTTCTGCATGAGTTCATAAGCTGTGTGGTCCATAGGGTTGAAGGCACAGATGAGGAAGAGGAAGGAAGGAATGTATGCTGCCATGCACATGTGCACATGTATGTGTATGTGAATGTCATGTGTGACCTGGTCTTCCATCTGATTTTCCTACTCTACACTGACTGATGAGTCAATTAATTTGATAACTATTAACTATCTCATTTAATAACTATTAAGCATCTCCTGTGTACCAGACACTGATTTAGGGCCATGGGTTCAGGGTGAAGTGACATGGGGGATAGTCTCTGTCTTCCTAGTGTTTCTACTGGAAGGATGAGCAATATGAGAAACAGTGACACCAGAAGCTGTCAACGTTGGGACATGGCACTGGAGCCACTGTCATGGGGATGGCTGAGAAGGGATTTTCTGAACAGGTGGTACTGGGACAGTTGCCCTGATGAAGTGGGCTGAGGGACCCTGAGAGCCAGTCCTGATAAAGGATTGAGCATGGCAGCGTGTGGTGAATTCAGAAGGGAGCCCTGCAGAGAGGCTGGAGAGTCCAGGGAGACTTTCACTATGGCCATGTGGACTCGGGGTTTTAGGCTTCATAGGAGGGGAACCCCCTGCCATTGATATGAGTTTTGCATTCATTTGAGCCCTCTGCTGCCCTGTGGATCTGGAGCACAGGGATAGAGGGGGCAGCACATCAGAGAGGAGGCTGTAGTACTGCCAGTGATGGTGGTGGCCCCAGCCAGGGTGCCTCCTGCTGGCATAGGATGGTGAGATGTGGTTGTGTCTGAGGGACCTTTGAGAGGTAGAGCTTGGAGGAGGTTCTGAGCTGATGACTGGGTAGGAGAGGATGAGAGGATCAAAGGTGAGGCTGAAGTCTGGGATCCCAGCAGCTGGATGAATTGTAAAGGTGCCTATTCCTAAAACAGAAAAGACTTGAGGGGAGCTGGGTTGGAAGGTGACTCAGAGAGACCAATGGACCATTAGGATGGGCAAGAGACACCGTCCTTACTCTTGTGAGAGTGAGGTAGAGACCTGGTGGCTGAGTTCCCACAGAGTCCTGTCTGTTTCCTCCTTAGCCCACATCATTGGACACAAAGAGCAATCGTGACCACTGGCTACATCCGAGGCCTGAGTCCTGTTTAGGCTCCGCTGATCTGGACCAAAGTAGCTGAAGAGTTTGTTCAGGCCTCCAGGAAGGTGTCCAGGCTGTGGTGGCTAGAAGCCAAGGATGGAGAAGAGCCATCCCACAACGTTATGATCAGCCCCAAGAGGAGGCGGTGTTGTCCTGTGGTGGCAGGACCATGGTGCAGTTTCTCATTCATTCATCAGCATACTTAAACGTTCCTCGGTGTCATGACACAGTGGTTAACAAAAGAAACGTAGTGGTTTATCAAGGTTCACTATTGCAGGGTGCAGTCCATACTGGAGAAGACATGGGGCAGGGGAATGGCAGCTGGTTACATCCATCGACAGTCAAGAAGCAGAGAGAGATTACGGCTGGTTCTCAGCTCACTCTTCTTTTTAGTCAGTCCAAGACCTTAGCCTTTGGAACTGTGCTGCCCACATTCAGGGCGGGTCTTCCCACCTTATTTGAACCTCTCTGGAAATGCCCTCACAGACAAACCTAGAGATGTGTCTCCACGGTGATTCTAAAGCGAGTCAAGGGGACAATCAACATTAACCGTTGATTTTGGGGCATGGCTTTGATGCTTCACATACCTTCGCTGGCTTTGGGGCATGTGTTGATGCTTCACATACCTGCCTTCTGTTTCAGAGTCTAGGGAGAGAGACAGGTAGTGATCATTGCAAGGGAGTGTGTTCGGGGGCTGCTGGATGAGGCTGGGAAGCCTCTTGGGGGTACATCTCAGCTTTCAGATGAGAAAAGAAAGAAACTAAGCATATGGGAGCAGACACAGGAGGAGGAAATGCTACCTACCCATGAGGGCTGGAGACATAGAAGAAGTCAGTGGTGACTGTATGTAGATACCTCTCCAGAAGCAAGTGGACATCATCTTCTTGGGCCATTCACTCATTCATTTATCCATTCATCCATTCAAGTATTCATCCTATCTCAACCACTATCTAGGCATGAGCTCATTATTGAGATAAATAGTTTTTTTTATTAAAAAAAAAAAAAAGGAAGAAAAGAAAGAACAAGCAAGCATGGTCCCTGTGTGCTGGCTAGTTTTGTATCAACTTGACACAAGCTAGAGCCATCTGAAAGGGGAGAACCTCAATTGAGCAAAAGTCTCCATAAGATCTGGCTGTAGGGCATTTTTTTAAAATTAGTGATTGATGGGAGAGGGCCCTGCCCATTGTGGGCTGAGCCACTCATGGGCTGGTGGTCCTGGGTTCTATAAGAAAGCAGGCTGAGAAAGCTAGAATGAACAAGCCAGTAAGCAGCACTTCTCCAAAGCCTCTGCATCAGCTCCTGCCTCCAAGTTCCTGTCCTGACTTCCTTCAGTGATGGACTACATTGTGGAAGTGTAAGCCAGGTCAACCCTTTCCTCCCCAAGTTGCTTTGGTCTTGGTGTTCATCACAGCAACAGAAAGCTAACTAGGACACTCTATGCAGACTTCGGCTAATACTGAGGGAAAATGGGCAATAAGCAACTACCTACAGAACTACACTTTGAAAATGTCACCTATGCTAGGGAGGAACAGAGCAGGGTGATTGGACTTGGGACTGGGACCATCAAAGCCTGGAAAGTGGTGGTATCAGCAACTTCGAGAGGGTTGGGTGCTCTGGGTAGTGTGGGTCAGTGTCATGCAATCATGTTCCCTGGGCATATCTCCATTTCCACCTGCCCAAAGATGCTGCAGCTCCTGGTAGGTGGGAGCTATGACAGGGTCAGACAGCTTTGCACCCCACAGCACCCACCCCCTGGTTGAATAAGGATCAGTGAAGTCAGCTCTGGCTTCTCTGCTGGAGCCCTGGGTAGGATTTTGATAGGGCCAAAGTGAAATCCTTCAGAAAGCTTGAAAGTGTGAGAGACACCTTGATTGATTTCTGAAGTCTTGCCTGCCTGAGGCTTAGGCCCTAGTGATGACCATCATTCCCAAGATGAGTCAGGATGTCACCACCAGTGAGAGAAGGGACCTCTACCCAGGGACCACCCTAGGTATGTCCCAGTAGCCTACTATCCTCCCTTCTGATTGGATGGCAGCCTGCCTTGGGAGTTAGGTTATCAAAGGGACAGTGAGTGCTCTGGGCCACAGCACTGACAGTCTATAGGCTGGGAGCATCTCAAGGAGGGGAGCGCCATCCATGATACCCCATGGGACAGAGAGGGCACATGAGGACAGGTGTTGGCCAGGCCCCAGCCACACGTACCTTTCCTGGAAGACTAGCCTGGTGGGCATGGGAGACTGGGTTTCCAGTAAGAAGACAGAGTCAGGCTGGGCACACACCCCCTCACTCAGAGGAGGGAGCTTGGGGCTCCTCGGGAGCCCTAATGACTGCTTCGGAGAGCTGTTTACGGCTAAGTGAGCTGTAATGGCTTTCTGCGGTCATTAGAAACAGGCTGCCAGAGCCCTGAGGGGCTGCCTGGCCTGGCTCCCACACACTCCCCCAGGACCCAGATCAATGAACTCAGGATGGGGCTGGTGGACCTCAGCTCCCTGAGCACAGGTGACCACTGGGACCACACAACAGCTCACAGCTGATACCCTTGACCTATGGCCATGCACTGGGTAGCAGGAGAGAGTCCCCTTTAAGGAGCAAGACCCTAAGGGCACGGAACACATAGAGTGAATCACATTCCTGGAGGCCTGGGCACAACCTGGTAGGGAGACCACTTTGGGCTAAGTTGGATTGTTTCAGTGAGGGCTAGGGGGATTCAGGAGTCTGGGAAAGCAGATAAAGTGCCCCAAGGGCTCTGGTGTTTAAAACTAGGCCCAACATTGAACTCAGCTCTGGCCCAGGCAAGGACGGTCCTTTTCTGAGCTCCAGTCTTGCCATCTCTAGAACGGAGCTAAAATGACATTCTGTGGGTAGCTGTGAGGATGCAGTGACTGGTGTGTGTTATGTGTTTATGTGTCCCAAGTGCTCAGGGGAGGATAGCTGCCACGTCATCATCACCACACACAGCCACCACATCATCATCACCACACACAGCCACCACCAAAATCACCATGACTACCTTCACAATCACCATCACCATCACACCATCATCACCACCATCACTCCCATTATCACCACCACAATCAACAATGTTGGTACATCACCATCACCACCACCACCACCACTGCAATCATCATCTCTACCATCACAATCAGTATCACCATCATAACCATCATAACCAACATCACCATCACCACCACCACCACCAAAATCACCACCACCACTACAATCAATATCACTACCATCACAATCAATAATCACCATTATAACCATCATCACCAGCATTACCATTACCACCACCAAAATCACCACTACCACTACAATCAACATCACTGCCATCACAATCAACATCACCACTACCACCATCATAGTCAATATCACCATCACCACCCAAATCACCACAGCCATCACCACTACCACCACCACCACAATCAACATCACCACCATCACAATCAATGTCACCATTATAACCATCATTACCAACATCACCATCACTACCACCACCAAAATCACCACCACCACCACCATCACAACCATCACAGTCATCACCACAACCATTATTGCCACCAACATCACTACCACAACAACTGTCACAACGATAACATTGCCATTACCACCATCAGCATCACCACTACTACAAACACCATATCTACCAACATTACCACCCTCATCACTACCAGTATCACCACCACCACCATATCCACCATTGCTCCCCTACCATTTCCACCACCATCATCACCACCACTATCCTTATCACCACCACCATGACCACCAGCAGCAGCAGCACCATTATCATGCCACCTGCACTTATCACCGCCACCATTATCTAACCACTGCCATAGGAAGTATGCTTAGTAAGTGTTCTTTTCTTCTTTTGCCTTTGTTCTTCCTCCAATCTCATGAGAAATAGCAGAGAAAAACTCCTATTAAGTTGTTCTGAGACCGCCTATTGGGCATTTTGTCTATGCTGGAATTTGGGGAACTTCTCCCAGCTCCTAGTCTATGGGTCACATGACTTCTGATTAGGTGTTGGGGATGGAGAGGGGATGGCCATATCCTGAGGCCAGGCCACTTCTTCTGTATGTCACTCT